>NC_135082.1:17005000-17325000 GCF_051107435.1 Chaetodon auriga | reverse complement strand
CAATATGATTTCTATCTATTTTTTCTTCTGGATCCACAAAACAAGGAATTCAGACATTGCTTTGGGTTTTTGGAAATCTTTCTGGGCAGTTTTCACAGTTTTCTGACATTTCATCAGCAATGGAAGTATTTTTAGTTACACCTTAACATGAAGCAGTAGGGCAGACAGAAACAGTACGGATGGTTGGCAAAGACATGGAAAAGACCAAAGACGCGACTGTAAACATACAAGCGTAAATTCGTGGCATCTGATAAACCAACGGGAGTGTTTGTCTGGATGAAAGGACTGGGTGAGGAGGAGCAGACGAAGTGTGATGCCTCATACCTCAGACAGTTTTGTTTCTGTACATACATACTTATACATTCTTATCCTCAGAGACACACATGTTCACACTCTCTCTCTGTCAAGCTCACACGCACGCTCACACACGTTATCCTCTCAACTGTTTCTGTATAAACACGGATACGATACTGTACTACCCAGACATACTGTACTATGTCATATATAAACAGGGCTGATTGGATTGTGCAGCTGAAGTGTGACGGACGTGCGTGCGTGCGTGCGTGCATGTCAGTGCTCAGCATCCTGGCTTAATCAACCAGTATGGTCTGAAGGTCTACTACGGGGGTGAAAGAGCTTTGTGTTCAGAAACAGTCATGGAAGTTAAGCCTTTTCATTGCATAATACTTTGATTGTGGATTAATTTTTGATGAAGTCAGCAAGTGCGTCTTCCTTTGTGAACCATGAAGTGACAAAAACTATAATGAAACTGATTTTGCAGAACTGCTCGCCGTCTTTCTCATAGTCCCCACTGATGACTTAACATGAATACTGACATGTTTAAAGCGGTTCAGCAGATTAGGCTGATGGAAAAGCAAATATCTGAAGCTTAGGTGAAACTTTTAGTGCATGTGGCCTTAACATAAGGTTTGTTTGAAGGAATAATTTGACATTTTGGTAAATATGCCTTCTTGCCATGGTTAGATGAGAATATTGATACCACTGTTACGTCTGTATGCTAAATATGAATCTACCACCAGAGAAGATAGCTTAGCTTAGCATTATGACTTGAAACAAGGCTAAACAGCTAGCCATCACGCAAAACTGACATGAGAACGGTATTGATCTCATCTGTCTGTCAGAAAGAGAGCAAAAAAACATGTTTCCCAAAATGCCAAACTATTCCTTTAATTCTCCAGGAGATTTGATTGAAAATGTGTTTTCTAATGTGTCCAGAAAAATGACTCTTCAGCCTGGTCCGCCCACTTCTCTGTCAATGATTGGCAGATGATTTTGAGGCCTGTCCAAATTTGTCTTCAGTGAGTGTGGGTGTCTCACTGCATGTCTACACATATGGCAGAGACATAGCAGTTGTTGATGCTATGTGCTATAAGTAAGTCTCCGCCTGAGCAGCTGTCCCTCTGTCCGATGTCATGCGTGTTTAAAAACAGACTTAAGAAAGAATGAGCAAATGTCCTCGGCTGGCTCCCACGGGGATTTTGGATTTTAAATATTCCCCTTGCGTCCCCTTCTACTTTCACATGCTGTGATGCACACAAACAGGCACAGACTGCTTTCAGCTGAAGGTGTTGTCCTGTGTTCAACCTCCATGTCCATCTCGTATTACGTTGCTTTTACTTTCACTTTTATTCCCCCGTCCTTCTCACCCTTTCCCTGTTCTTTTTTTCCCTCTCCACCGCCCTCTTCATCTATCCGTATCACTGTCTCATTTTGCCCAAGTCTCCATCTACCGACGCTATCTCTCTGTCCCTCTTTTGTATTCATGTGCTCCAACACAGACAAAAGCCGGCCATGTTGGAATGCATGTGCAGCAGATCTGGCGCTGATTGTGCGACAGCCGAGATGAGGTTTTGGAGCAACTGCATTCTTCTCTGATCAGATGACACACAGACACTAATCGAAACCATAATTCTCTCTTCCTTAGCTCCGCGAGGCAAAGGAGAGCTCAGAAAGAAAGGCCTGTTTTATGTAATTTAGGTTAGTCCCCTTGTTTCTCAAATAGCCAAAGGAAGTGAGTATTACAGTGAGTTTCTGTACTCTCGCAGTGGTAGAAATGTATTTGTAGCACAACGCAGCTCAGATGACATTTTTTTGGCGGTGTCCCCATAACTGACTCTGCATAGCATTTTATCTTACCCCTCAAATTTGCTGCCTATCTCAAATGTTTGCTGTCTTGCTTCCTCTTTTATGTGTAATTACTGGCAGGCAAGCTTGTTGTTTATAGGGCACATTGGTGAAAAGCTACAGAGGTCATTCTGTGCCTACGGTTAATACATGCCGTCGATTGACAAGTTAGATTTTTCCAAAAGCACTTAGGCCCAAACTTTCTTTACCTTCACACGCCTCTCCTGCTCTCTCAGTAAAGCTTGTTAATAGGTAACCAGGGGAGAAAGCACTCCCTCTTGAAAGCCCTTATGTAAACATTATTGGATCAACACGACACTGGAATATTAACAGAGAACCCACAATTAAAACTGCTCCAACACACAATTAATGGACTGACTGGAGCCAGTGAACGCTTCATCATGTTGACCTGTTGTGTTTCTCCACATCAGAACTTTGTTGACTATTCCTTTGTATTTTAGTACACATGCTTGGAGGCCTCAGTGTGCATTGCTCTCAGCAGTTATGAATATCTTCCTGCATTTATGTGTCACTGGTGACTCTCAGCGGATCATAGTAGGGATGTATTGCCCCGCATATGTGAGGCACTTCTTATTGTGGATGATCTTTATAGTGACAGGATCTGTAACAGGTCTAATAAACTAAAACAGCTTTGTTTTGAATTGAAGCTCACTCAGTTCAGTACCAAACCAGCAAGGCCTGATATAAGAACTCCATTATACTGTGCACAAAGAGATCTTACAGTTACAAATTGTCCTTACATGTGCAGGCCTGTTGGCCCAAGATTAAAATAGATTTGAGTGAACCATGTGCAATAATGTGCTTTAAGAGTGATCACTAAAGGAAACTTTTATTCTGTGGAGAGATTCATGTCTGAGCTATAAATTTCACCTTTACATAGACCTTGTTCCAGCGTCAGACCCTGACCCTGTTTTAGCTTTTCTTAATTCTTCTCACACATATTCTTTCCTCATACCGGACGCACGCACACTCCCTTCAGAACTCACAGAATTAAAGATTGGACAAACCCTGGTTCTCTCATGAGCAAACACAAGGGATTCTACTGATATACTGGCCAATATTAGGTTATTGCAGACAAACTAATGTCAGATAGTTGTTTCCATCTTAATTGCATACAAGATTTCATGTTATTCAGACCTTGTGTCAGTCAGTCATTTCCGAGTGGGGAAGAAATTCTGTGAATCGACTGTAAACAAAGCCAGTAACAGAGCAGAAGTGCAAGTCATTGTGGCCACAGCTTTAATCAGCCGATCTCCTTTCCTTTTCACTCTCCAGGTTACGATTTTGCCGCGGTGCTGGAGTGGTTTGCAGAGCGCGTGGACCGCATCATCCTCCTGTTCGACGCCCACAAGCTGGACATCTCGGACGAGTTCTCCGAGGTGATCCGAGCTCTGAAGAACCATGAGGACAAAATGCGTGTGGTGTTGAACAAAGCGGACCAGATCAGCACTCAGCAGCTGATGAGAGTGTACGGAGCGCTGATGTGGTCTTTGGGAAAAATCATCAACACGCCAGAGGTACAAAGCATTTGTTTTTCACATTTGTCACTTTTGCACAATCCAAAATGTATTTAAATGAACAGCATTTCACTCCCACTCTATGTTCGGTCTGTCTGGACAGATTTTTATACCATCTGTCTCAAACCCTGTGTACTGCCTGATACTGTGTGACCCAGCTAGTCTTATGATTTTTTCCTGACTCTTTAGTTAATGTTTGATCAACGGGCCATAGTCATAAACTGATTCACAAGAAACCTTTGGATCATGTGGACAATTATTCATTGACTTTGAGAGTGCAATGTATAGTGGTAGGCTTTGAAGCACGGGACACACATGCATTTAAATTTTGCATTGTATTGTCACACATCCTATATGTTTTTTTAATATATACAAATGCATTTTTGTGTCTGTTTGCATGTTCTAGCCAGCTTGCAGTGTCATGTGTGTGACCTGTGAAAGAAGTCCTCTTGTGTGGGTGTGGGTGTGGGCAGCAAAGTGAAATCTGATGAATAATGGAGATTAACTTGTGCAAACTTTTTTCCAGGTGGTGCGTGTATATATTGGGTCATTCTGGGCTCAGCCCCTGTTGGTCCCAGACAACAGGAAGTTGTTCGAAGCAGAGGAGCAGGACCTGTTCCTGGACATCCAGTCGTTGCCGCGTAACGCAGCACTACGCAAACTCAATGACCTCATCAAACGAGCACGCCTCGCCAAGGTCAGTGTTAACCAAGACTAAGACTCCACAGCCATGCTAGCGGCTCTGTGAAGCGCAACAGTGCTTTGAGCTAAAGGCTAATGTCAGTAGGCTAACATGCCAAGCTGCCAGAGTGCCTAAAAAACACCAGATTAAAAATACTGTATCAACTCATCTCATTTTCACTCTCTTTCTTCCTCATTCTCTCACCACTACCCCCTGTCCTCCAGCCCCACAGCAGGAGGATTACACAAAAGGCAGTTTTGTTTTATGCAGCTTTGTTCGTGTTTAATTTAAGCAAGCAAAGGCAGAAGTGAGTACAATGACAGAGGATGTGTGAAGATTATAGCAATTTGATAAACCACTAACCTTGTAACACGAGAAGTGAAGATGGATTATTTGTTATTCCCGCTGTCAAAAAAAATCCCCTCCAGACAGTTTTAGGACATGTGAAAATACTCTGCTTTGAATAATCATTTGTGTCTGATGTGGTTTTTCCACAAAAAGGAAATTCTTAAAATTGCATCTATCCCCTCTGCAAATACTCAGAAAAATCTACTGAACACGAGATGTCTCCTATGTCACTCAAAGGTGCTCATTCTCTATGTATACTGGAGGTTTCACATGTCCACATCACAACTTGTGTAAGTTGAAAATTTCCCTGTTCAGCAGATGAATGTGAAAGCAGACTTTTAGTGTCAAACTCTGCATGTTCATCATTCTGCACAGGGAAGCTCAAACATCCAAACTTTTTTGACTGAAGGGAGACAGAACGTTTTTCTTGGAAGCGTCCGAAAGCCTCAGATTTAGATGTTCATTTTACAGCCAGGCCTCTCTCTGTCTCAGTACGCTCAACTTTTACTTTGACAAAAGAAGTGGAAATGATAAAAATATAAACAGACCAACTCCCCAGCCTTACCGCAAAAGCACAGTTGAATAATAACTGAAAACATGTCTGTCCTATTTCTTTTATGGCGTCCAGGTGCAAGCGTACATTATCAGCTCTCTGAAAAAGGAAATGCCGAGTGTGTTCGGAAAGGATTCCAAGAAGAAGGAGCTGATAGCCAACCTGGGAGAGATCTACCATAAAATTGAGAAGGAGCACCAGATTTCACCTGGAGACTTCCCCAACCTCGCCAAGATGCAGGTGAGATAAATCTGCCCACCTGACGATTTGGTGTGTTGTATAAATGGTTAGAGACAAAGGTTCAGAGTAGAATGACCTTCCAACCTTTACTCTCTTCACATCTCTGCCCTTCTTTCCTGGCCTTGCCCTCCAGGATGGGCCAGGACGGGGATGAGATTTATTTTTCCTGGTTCGTCAGGAAATCCTGCTTCTTGTATGCTGTTCCCATTGGTAGCCATTGGCGACTGATCTATTTCTATCACCAATTCCTGTTTTCTCCCAACCCCCCATCCCTTCAGGAGCTGCTGAATGGCCAAGACTTCTCCAAGTTTGCAGCGCTGAAGCCCAAGCTGCTGGAGGCGGTGGAGGACATGCTCGCCAACGACATCGCCCGTCTCATGGCCATGGTGCGCCAGGAGGAGGCCGCCATGCCCAGCCAGTCCGTCAAGGGTGGAGCCTTTGAGGGAACCATGAGCGGTCCCTTTGGTCACGGCTATGGAGAGGGCGCCAGCGAAGGCATCGACGAGCTGGAGTGGGTGGTGGGCCGCGACAAGCCTACATACGATGAGATCTTCTACACCCTCTCTCCCATCAACGGCAAAGTGTCCGGCGCCGCAGCCAAGAAGGAGATGCTGAAGTCCAAGCTGCCCAACACAGTCCTGGGAAAGATCTGGAAGCTAGCAGATGTGGATAAAGATGGCCTCCTCGATGACGAGGAGTTCGCCCTGGCCAACCACCTCATCAAGGTGAAGCTGGAGGGCCACGAGCTGCCACCCACGCTGCCCTATCACCTGGTGCCCCCGTCCAAACGCGGGACAGACCTGGAGGAATAGAGGAGGGGGGAGCAGCCTGAGGAGACCAGCCATGTCAACGCTTTGCATCATGTTTAGGACTCTCCAGACAAAAGTCCAACCACAGGCATGAACAGCATCATCGTCCTTCAAGCTGCGAGTCTCCAGGCTTCCTCACACACCACGAGGAGCAATCGCTGTGATCTGTTTCACCAGAGAGAGACTGGAGGGGATATGGGGCGGGGGTGGGAGGGAGGAGACGTCAATATTTGTGAATTGGGGTTAATGTTGAGATATCTATTTGAAATAAACAGGGGGGCGAAGGGTTAATTTGCAAGGTGATGAAAGGACATTACTGGATCGTGAACCGATGGGTAGTTGCAGGTTGCATGATGTGGCTGAACATGGCTTTGTGCATCCTGTGTAAAAGATGTCTTATAAGTATACAGTCCATATTATTATATGTTGATCCAAAGAAATATAGTTTTTCCCATTTGGAGAGAGAAAGAGGAAATAAATCAAAACAGCTGTTTGAATTGTTTTATCTATATTTTTGTATTTCCTGACTGTTAACTTTGACTCTTTCCAAATGCTCCCCTTTTTATTATTTTGCCAGATAAATAAAAAGGAATACTGTACCATCTGACTTGTGCTTATGTGGATTCTTATTCAGTCTTTTTCTATGACACATTCGACACTAATTTGAGTTCATTAGATGTTTGATGTTATAGAAGGTCATATGCTAATTAAAAACATTAAAATAAATTACATTTTCTCCATAACTTTGAACAGAATTAGACCTGTGTGCTTTTAATTTGTAGTTATTTGTCATTGAGGGTCACGTCAAGGACTGTGCCACCCAGAGGTCGTCCAGAGACTGACTTTTATTTTGAAATGCCCTCATTTTCATAGTTTCCAATGCAATCTACTGTCCCCTGCAGGACAGAAAGAGTCATTGTCAGCACTGACACAGGACTTAAAAGGCCATCTGCCCATGAAACAAGTTGCCTCTGAGCATATTTCTGAGGGCAAACTGAAAACCCTGGAAGAGAAAGACACTTGTGACAGTCTCTTGAGCATTTTTGAGGACACATGGAGACAATTTAAAAAGCTAGAAGTTCAGCCCAGGCTCTCTCAGAGATGAGTGCAAACCATAACCACAAAGACAGGAAGCTTTAACTTTATTAAAGTCGTACTGCAGTCTGAATAGAGATGAAGTTGGCTGCTGGTAACTTCAGTGTACATCCATCTGGTAAACCTCCAATATTATCTAACCTGAGCTAATCTGAATCTGCTCTGAGGTCTGTTTGCATAATTCAAATATGATGCAGGTTTAACAAACTGAAATGTAAATCAGATCGGCAGTTGAAAGTAAATTTGAAGGAACAATATGTTTTTTTTGTTTTTTTTTCTTTTTTAAACGTGAACTTTGTTGCTCAAGAGAAATGCAACCAGATGACTGAAGGTCACGTTCACACTGTGTCTCACTGCATGTCTGATCATGCGTGTTAACATATTTCCACATTCTTGGACATTTGTCAGCTTCAGCTTGGAAGCATCACCTGGTTGTCTTCCAATTTTTGTGACCCCCTGAATCACAGCTGAGAGCAGCAATCTTCCTCCAATAAAAACCCCAATGTTACGTGTCATTTTCACAGAAGACTCAGAGTCATGCATGCCTCACTCACCAGCACTCTCACTGACAGCAGACACATTGAAATTCAGCACAGTGACTCACCAGATTTTCAGTGAGCGCCAGATATGCATGATGTTCACCAGCTGTTTCTTGACCACAGTGGCAGCAGATTTCAGTTTTGATAAAGTCCAGAGGCGCTCCCTTGTGTCTTGATAAGTTATTACAGGTATTGTGTTTGGATAGACTGATATTAGTGCCAATTCAGTGTTCTGTCATATGTCTGTGTTGCAGCTACAGTACAGGACTGCTGCTCACTGTGAACATTGTGACCAGGGGCACCCTTTCAAAATAAGGTCTATTTGTGATCCCACATTGCAGTTTAAGGCCTCAGTGTGCACATTTAGTTGTAAGCAGTTCAATCAAAGAGTGATTTTCCTTCTTGGATTGTTTCATTTGAAGGTTTTATGAGGCCTTGGGTGGTGAAATTATCCAGTATTTTGCTTAAAAAAAAAAGAGAGAGAGAAACCAAAATAGAGATAAATCTGAAAAATATAGATTGTTTTGTGTAAGTCTGATGATCCCTCAGTTTTTAAAGTAATGTACTGAAGTACAGCCAAAATCATCACATTGCCTTGTAGGTATAGTAAGTTTTACTTTAGTTTCTAGAAAGTATGATTTCTATATTTACAGCATAAAATGAGGAGCATTTTATGTTAAGAGCGTTGCGAACTGTCACTCCTCTCTGGTGAAAACAGATCATTAACAGCTTGCGGTGGCTTCAGGGTTCCTCTTGTTCTGGTGTGATAATATATTGACAGAGAGCTGCTGGAATGTCCACAGTGGCGAGAAGTGAGAGGAGGTATGACTGTACGTCCCTGTGCTTCTATACACTGCGTGTTTGGATAGCTGGCTCTCTCCCCTATTGTATATCTCTCCTATACACTGTTTCCTTTTTCCTGTCTTCCTCTGTCGGGGCGCCTCTCTTCCCCCTCTCTCCTCCTTTTCCTCCACTGTTTACGGAGAGCAGCTTTCCCCTGTTTTTCTGCTTCTTTGTTTTTCATCTGGATTCCCGTCACTCCCCTGACTCTGTCTCTAACCCCTCTGTCTCAGTGTTTTGGGTCACATTTGTCCCTTCTGCCGTCTGTCTAAAAATAATGCCTCCAGCCCTCTGACACACTGACCCCTGCAGATAGTTGACTGGGTCGGCCTTATATAACACAGTCATGTGGAGGGAGCGCCACTTCTGAGAGGCAGGTGAGGAATGAGGCACCTGTATGAGTACAAGTACACAGAGAAATCGCTGGATGTCAAGTGGACTTCAGCTGTGGTTAATATAGATCCTTGACCATCCCAGAAAGTGCTCAGAGGTTATGAAACACTTTTCACTCGATATGAGCGCTCAAGCAGTTTCTCTGTGGTTTGACACAAGCCTCAACAAGTTCAAGGCCCCATTCAATGACCCAAAAATAAACTTCAAACTAAAAAACAAACAGCTGTTACCTGAGAAGTCGACATTTTGAGGGACCGTTTTTTCATGCAGCAAGTGAAAACTGCAGCCACTTTAAAGTCATGTAAATGGGAACAAAACTGTCAAGGTCAAACAGTTCATCATAAAACTCTAATGAACCCTAATTATCACACAAAGTCAGTAATTAAAAGGAGAGGAATTTATTTTTGGTACACCGACAGCTGGATACAAACATTTCAGAGCAGAGTTAAACTGACATCTGTGTTTCCAGGGAACGCCTCAAGAGTCACAATTTCACATTTTTAAAGGGAAGACGAGGATGAAGAGGCAATCAGTCAAAGAAAGGAAAGGACATAAGTGCTAAGAAGGAGTCTGGTTGCCAGCAAGATGTGGACTCCTTTTGTGCAGCGTGGGGGAGGTGGTGGAGCTGAACTGGCATTACAGCAATATGAAAATGTGTGTGTTTGCATCCACGCTCAACCTTTCTGAGGTAAGCGAAGGGCAAATATGGACATTTTTGACCTGTAAAGACCTACAAGATACATACAACAGGCAAACAATATCAGCATTTTTGTGTTTTTTAAGATGGAGCATCACAGCACTCCGTCTTTAGCATCTTCTTGTTCCCTAAATTAGAAAAAAATGTCTGCATTGACTGAGTCTTGTCCGTTGAGCTGAGGTGGCGTGAAAAAGGAAGGATGGAGATATGCTGTGTTTGAGAGTCCCGAAAGGTTCATGAGGTAGGCTGATATGCAGTTTATTGCTAAAAAGGAAAAAACAGTCTGGGCTTGGCTCAGTTTGTCCTTTTTTTCCCCACTTTGGTTGTGTGGTGTCACCACCATTGGTGCAGGGTTCAGGTGATGTTATCTGCTTTGGGCTCAGCAGGGCGGCCTGGCCTGTGGCTGAGGCGCTCCGAACACCTCCTGTGAGGCGTAGGTGATGTAGAGGAAGCCGTCGGCGTCGCTGTGGTGGGAATAAACCTCCCCCATGCTGGAAGACATGCAGGACATGCTCTTCTCTGCCACAAGGAGGAACAGAGCCTGGGTGGAGTCCAAGGCAATCTTATTCCTAGCAGAAAGAAAGACAGGAGACAGATGGAGCGGTGGATACAACAATGGCAGATCTGACAGCTTGGGGGAGACAGTGGAGAGAAGGGAGGGTGGTGTTGAGAAGAAACAGGCTTGAAAAATCAAAAAGTGAGTAGAAGCTGTGAGAAAGTGTCACTAATCATTTACCTGAGCAGGCACATGAACTGACCCAAGGTGAGCTCGAAGGGAACCAGGAACTTAGTTTTGTCCAATAAGGGGAGGGTCTTTTCACGGATGTAACGTTCAACAATCACCTGAACCCAAAAACACATTTGGGGTCAGCTGCTAGAGCCATCACAGCCAATATATACAAAGAAAACTGGTGATGAAATGCATGTTATTTGGAAAATACCAGAATGGAAAAGCAACTCACAGGCAGTTTGTTGGGGAATCTAGACCGAATGCTGCACACTTCATCTTTTCTTGTTTCTAAAAACAAAATAGAGCACACTACTTCATACACTCGTACAACCAGCATCCACACATCAGTTTGTTAATGCAGCTGGATGAAGCAGCCAAAGAATCAAATAAGAAGGTGACTTGCCGAGGCATTTCCTCTGCTTGAAGGGCATCATCTCCATGGATTTCTCAAAAGGAGCCATGTTTGTCTGTTGCTCGGGGCAGTTTGCAGAGACCAGCGGCGATGGAGGCGGTGCGGCTGATGGCGCCGGCGTGGCGGTCTTGCCCGGGCTGACGGTGAAGTCCCCTCGGGTGGAAGTCAGCAAACCCCAACGGACTCCTCTGACTGCTGCTGTTTTATAGGACACAGAGCCGGGAGGAGTCCAAATATGTGACACCAGCAAACAAAGACACACTCCTCGTCCTGGTGGGCAGTGTGGGTGTGGGTGCAGGGGGGCATCTGTGAGTGTGTGTGTGTGTGTGTGTGTGTGTGTGTGTGGGTCAAAGCAGATTCACACAGACTGGTTATCTCACAGGGCATTCTCACATCTACTTGTGATATTAGTGCTGCTGTCACATCCACACAGAGGGGTCCAAACATGCAGAGAGGACTGGAATGAGGGCAGCAGACCATGTGAAGAACAACACAAACAACACATGACTGTAATGATTCAGACTGTCACACTGACCAAAACACGGTGCCATCGGGAGATTTGACACACATACATGTTTCGTTAAGTCCTGACCTTTGACCTCACTGTCTGACCGCCATGCTGGCCACATGACAGCTGTTCATCGTGACCCACGTGTTGCACTCTTGTTGCAGCATGGATCAATAGTAGCAGTGAGGTGGAGGTTTCGGCACTTATTGGTGCAGCGTCTCCAGACGTCTCTCTGTGCTACAGAAGGCCGCCCAGTGAGCACTGATCTTTCACAGAGGACAGTTTGACATGTCACGAAAGCCCAGGTGTAAATGATAAAATCAGTGATGGCTGAATTCCATTTGGCTGCCTCAGTTTCAGGTGCTAGTCGTGTTCATGCTGGCTCACTGGCATCACGGCTTACTGGGACACTTGAATGCAACACAGCCATCATTAATGTTATCAGTAACACCTGAGTTTTCTCTGCTCTGATGGTTAAAATGCAGCAGTGGTATATTTACATTTACTCTTTTCTGACCACTTCAAGCACTTAAAATGGGCAGTGATTGAAGTAAGTAAGTACATTTACTCAAGTACTGTACTACAGTTTAGAGGTACTGCTACCTTACTTTAGTAATTTCATTTTCTTTTACTTTATATTTCAGAAACAAACAGTGAACTTTTCACTCTGGGTATTATTACTTGTTATACTCTCAGATTCTAATTAATGATACAAAATAGAATCAACTAATAAATGTTGATGTAATGTTATAGATTAATATAAAACTGTATTGATCCCAAGGGGGAAAATTCAGTTTTAACAGAGTATTTCTACACTGTGGTATACTTTGACTTAAGTAAAGGTCTGAGTGCTTCTTCCACTTCTGGCCAAACTCTAACTGCTGATAAGGAACATGTGATACGGTCAAAAGCTTCAGAGCAGCTGCTAAATGGGCCTTGAGAATTTTTTGTCCACTTGGCTAAAACTGGTTGAAAAGTTAAAGTTTTTTTTTTTTTTTTTTTCCCAGACATCTCGACATGTAACTCTCATTTTGTTTAGTTTTACCATGTGCCATGTTACAGTATATACACTCAGTTGCCAGTTTATTAGGTACACCTGTTCAAATTAAAGCAGTCTGATACAACAGCTCTGCAATAAACCCTCCCTGTATGAAAGAAAACATTCAGTTTTTGTTGAAACATGCTGGTTCAGTGATGCTTTTGGAGGCTGCAGGTTGAATTGTACTGCACCAGAGTGCTGTGATTCTCATATGTTGTTCTCTGCACTGTCAGTAAACCGGCACCTGAGAGGCCTTTAGTTAAAGTCAGTTATGTAGAAACATAATGAGGGACAGATGCTGTGGGCGTAGATCGCCCTCTGCTGGCTGCAAGACGACACTAGAGCAAAGTGCGCTGCACCTGCCAAGCACAACTGGCATATCAGCACCACTCAAACTAGATTTTTTTGTTTTCTGCTTCATTATAAACGAATCTAGTTGATAAAACCTGAATAATGATTCTTTTCAAATTGAAGGCTACATATCCATAAATGGTATATGATCTGTATGAAGTACATTTAAAAGAATTGCCATCGAGTTTGTATCTACCAAAATAACAGAAATCTCTGCTAATGTAGCCGACAAATTTGATCATATAATGAGATCTTAAACCATTAGTTTGAGAATCTGAGTGTTCTGACATAACAGAAAAGATGGCTGGATTCACCCGGTGGAGGGCTCCAGGCAAAAAGATGCTCCTATTGCCCCCCTGCCGACCCAACCTGCCATCCTCTGTACACTGTGCATGTTATCTTTTGCCTCCAGGTGGCCATAAAAGTCTTGTGCACACAGCAGACTGCACACAAAACCAAACAATGCTCCTGCTCTGGAATAACTCACACCCCGTGTTTACGGTGTGCCAGTTGGTGCTAACTTTATTTGGGATCGTGCACCATGATGATAAGGTCTGAAACTAGATTCTGACACCACTATTTGTGATGCAAATGATCTTTTTTGTCATAGTAGGAAAAATTCTATGACTCAAGTGAGCCAGTAAGGCTGCATGAAAATACCAGGACCCTGAAACAGAAGCTGCTAAATGGAATTCAGCCATCATTAATTTGACTATTTTGAGGCCCCTGGGGGATACTCCTACTCCTGCAGCCTACAATGAAACCGCTGGTGATTACAATGTATTCTAGCGCGCTGAGGTCACTTTATCTCCTCGCCAGCTCTATGGGAACACTGTAGGAATGTGACTATTTGTCCTCTCACGTCTTGTGCGGTGCAAGTTGGACAGTCGGGGGATTTTCTTTTTCACCACGCGTCCATTCGAAAAACTTCTCCGACCAATCGGCGTGCAGCGCTGGTGCAGAGGCTCCTCCTCTGCCTGCCTGCTCCCACATGTAACGTTATCAGCCTCCGTCCGTCTGTTGCATTGTCTCATTGGGGACGCAGCGTACGGAGCACGGCACCATGGTAACTCCGCTGGACCGGGAAGCTTAGGAGTGACATGAAAAAAAGGGACGGTGTCAACAGGAAATTAAGCCTGGATTAATATGAGACGCGGCTCGTTGATGTTCCTTCATTGTACCGGTGGATTCATTAATTCTAGTCTTGTGCCAGTCCGCAGGGCTGCGTGAGGCTGTAGGCTGCATGGCACGTTAGATGGTGAGGATTATATTTTCCTTTTTGCGTTAATTCAAGCAGCTGCTATGTTGCCATCGCTCGTCCGGACCCGTGTTGCGCTACCTGGAGCAGGAGCTTAGCCCGTTCATTCCTCTCATCCACTGCGCGGCGACTGAGCGGTGGTCAGCGGTGCGCCCCCGTTCCGCCCGCCGGCACCCCGACGAGGATGGCCGGCCGCCGAGGCTGCGTGAACTCGCTCTGGTCGGGCACCGAGCGCGTCCGCATCGGAGAGCGTCTCAAAGCGACGCTGGCTGGGGTGCTGGAGCTGGAGGTGCTCAGGTGCAAACACCTGGAGATGGTGGACGCCGCTCTGGAGGACCGAGTCTCGGCTGCGCCCAACGACGTGGAGCCACGGGCGGCGGAGGAGGGGAGTGGAACCCCGGATAGCGCCGCCTCGGATGGCGAACATGGCTCTGCGACATCCCGTAGGCAACAGGTCAGTCAGCCCAGATCTCTACATGACGAGATTATTAAATATGGATGCGGGGATGATGGTGATCTGCCAACAAGCCAGTCCCTCTGCGGCTCAGTAGACAGATTTTATCGCTGCCTGGCGGCGCATGGCTGTGCCGAGAGCTGAAAACCCAACTGAGTGAGATGGTGCCAGAGACCATCCAAGCATGCAGACCGATCATTTTACACAGCAGCAGTGTGTGTGTGTGCGTGCATACGCGTGCGTGTGTGTGTGTGTGTGTGTGTGTGTGTGAGGCCGTCACATGGAGCAAATGTCATTGAGGTCAGGGTACCAGGACCAGCTCCTGTCTGGCTGGCTCTGTGCCCTACCTCAAGGTTACAAAGGAGGATGTGGTGGGATACAGGCGCTGAAATCAGGTGCATGCAAGCCAGTAACCACACACTGCTGCATTTCTTGGCTCTGGCCGTGAGCTCATCAGCTGTAAAGGTCACTTTGGCACCCAGTTTGCATTCAGATCACTCTGATCACAACATGAAGGTACTGTAGACTCCATCCGTCCGTCATCCAGTCCTGAGCTTAAGGTGCAGTCGTGGTCTTTTATTGTGAAACGCTTCAGTGGAGTGTGACAGAAAGGTTAGGATGTGCATCTCTTCACACACACCCACATACTGTATACAGTAACCCATTTCCCTACTGCACCCTGAAATGCATACGCAGGTCTTTCTGTGTTGAGAATGTGGGTTGACATGTAATACAGGAGGACAGGATGTGAACAGGTCCCACACTGAGGCCTGAACACTGAGGCTGCAGGTGGTCTGCTCTCTGATTCCTGAACATGAACTAAATTTGAACCTGTGAAGGCATTAAGATTTAGAGTATGCTGAAAAGGAGAGGATAAAAGTGACTGTGAGTGCATCCAGCAATATTTTATGATTAGAAACGGGGGATGTATAAATTAATTAATCTAAAACAGGCATTGGCAAGAGAATACTGAATCTTCAGAGCAGCAGGAAGGACTGGAGCTGAAAAATTATTCAATTAGAGGATCAGCGGAAACATAATTGGCAACCATATGTAAGGAATGAATTGTTTAAGTCATTTTTCAAGCAAAATTGTCAGATGTTCCCTCGTTACAGCTTCTTAAATGGAAGGATTCGCTGCTTTTCTTGTCTTTTGTGTGAGCAAACTGACTGTATTTCGATTTTGGACTGTGGGTTGGAAAAGAGGAGCAATTTGAAGGTGTCATCCTGGACACTGTGAAACTGTGATGAATATTTGTTCAACATTTTTTCCAAAAAAGAGGATTATTCCAGAAAATAATGGTTAGTTTCAGCTTCAGGAAATACCACAAACCATTTTTGTTATCATAGGGTACCAGTTTCAACAGTAATTGCACTTTTCCACCACATCGACAGCCTTTTTGAATGAGATGATCCTCTTTCCAGCAGTGAAATTGCTGTTTAAGACCAAAACGTCATCAGCGAACGCATGACTGATGTTTTTCCATGGACCTAAACTTTAAGGGGATTCCCTGCATTGCACAGAGTGCAGAGCCGTGCATGTGATTCTGCTCTAAGTCAGTCTGTCTTAGATTATCTCAGTCATTTCCAGATTTGACAAACTAGTGACATGACAGGTTCATGTTGTGTTTAGGGCGTGCTGGTGCTGGGGAGTTTTTCACCTCAGACCCTGAATGGGTCGTCCTCGTCTGCATCGATAGAATTAAATTGTTATTCTGAGAAAGTAACAGATACTTCATCCCCGGCCGCTTTGCACAGAGTGTTTTTACACTGTGAACGTGTGCGCCTGATACTAATGAGTTGTGTTAGTCAGCAGCCTGCGGCGCATTAATACATGTTCAGCCTAAATCGGGCCACAGCTGAGGTCACATTTTGCAGAACGGTGTATTTATTCGACAAAATGGTATTAAATCAAAGGAGGAAGAGAACAACTCTACGTAATGAAACCTGTTTTTATCAGTGCAGGGACAGAGATTCAGGTCCCATCTGAGCGAGGGCATCTGCATGGAAGTGCAGCTCACAATGCGCTGCCTTCCTCACCGCCCACCTCCCAACATCTCCTCTGTATTTTCCCCCTGTGGTGCTGAGATATCCTGTGGAGAGGCCGGGCGGCATTGCTCATTCTCACCTCTGAAGGGAGCTGCCAGTGTAGCAGAGCAGCCTGGCTACCTGCCCTCTGCTCGCTGCGACCTCCGCCAACACACACACACACACACACACACACACACACACGAAACATTTGCATAAATGGAGACAAATTGTTGTTCTTGTTGTCGCAAAAGTGGCCATAATACTGCAGCAGCTGGAGAGGGAAGGGGGGTGGGGGGGGTGGAGCGCCTGCTGTGTATTTACTACCATAGAGGTGGAGAAGTTATACGCTTACTGCCAAGATTTCATCCCCAAACACATTATATCCTTTTTTCCTGAAATTCATTACTCTTTACTTTGAGGAACACAGACTGGTCTGCTTTTAAAAATATAACTATTTTGTCAGCCGAGGATTAGATGACTCATAACATAATGCGCTCTACTTTAACACCAGCTTTGTTTTTTTCTTTCGGAATTAAACTCTTGAAATGTGATTCACCTTTTCTCTCTTTAATGGCAGAGAGGGGGCAGAATGTATCGCTGTGTAAGTCCATATTTGGCACGTCGGGATTATTATGGCTGTATGGTGTCATCTGTGATGAAACAATGCAATTTAAAATGACTCTCTTCCTTTTTGCAGCCATGTGATATGTTTGTGAAGCACGCGGGGTTTTGAAAAAAAAAGCTAAACCATGGCTTCTTCAACGCTGCTCGTGGAAAGAAAACATGTTTAATTTGCACAAATATGTTTCAGGAGCATAAATAATTCAGGTCTGGGCATGCAAATAGAACCAGCTTTGATTTCCAAATTAAGTATTCTGTATTGTGTAAACTAGAAGAAAACTTTGAGTTCCCAGCATGTAACATTTGAGTCTTTTCACACTTATCAGCAACCCTCCACAAAGGGTGTCAAGGCCAAACTGGCGAAATACTGATTGTCGCCATTCAGTGTTCAAAAATAAAATTGTCCGCTGTCGCTGAAGAGAGCACACAGAGGACAGGAAGTGGGAGAAGTAGAAATTATGCAGCGGAGCCTCCGACAGAGCTGCAGCAATCAGTCAGATTCATCTTTCCAGGAACAAAATGCCCCAAACTCACAGGTTTTAGTTGATAAAATGTCAAAATTAGTTCCCCCTTCTTGTCTTAACAGAATACTAAATGGAATATCTTTAAGTTTTGGGTCATTGGTTGGACAAAACAAAAGCATTTCATGAACAAATGGCTGAGATTAAATGATTGAGGAAAATCTCCAGCACATGAATGGATCATAAAAAGAAGTATGTGTAGTGTAGTAACATACAGTATGTGGCTCTACACCATCTGCAGTGCTCTCTTACTGAAGGCAGCCTGTCTTGAAATTAGGTTTAGCATTGGAAAGCATCATCTTACATAGAGAGCCATTACCCTGACGTGTGGAGTGAGACAGCTTTTGTCTCTGGTTCTTGGCCTCGGGATCCTTCTGAGCTCACCGTCAAAAAAAAAAAAAAAAGTTGTCTGTAACGTTGATACCTTCACGCTCAATGAGAGATTTACCTGAATGTTTCAGAAAAGCTGGAGCACATGGCTCCGCTCGCTGATGAAGATGAAGATGCACGGCGTGGGCTGTCTTTAAATTTCAATACCGCATTAATAATGCATGAAACAATAAATACTGCGCCGAGCAACTACTTCTCACCAAACACTCGCTCCTTCCTACACTGGTCGACCAAGTTATTCTGCCTCTACATGGCAACCGCTGCAATTTGTCTGGCTGTAATGACATAATGCACTTATTAAGAGGAGGTGTGCTGCTTGCGCAGCTGCAATCACTGTAGCATTATCATCCCATCGACCTCAGACATTGTGTTCGTGTTGTTTCAGAGGGGCTGCTCCCACTCATCAAAGAGTATCATATTACAGAGCTCTGGGCAGACCCCCACCCACTTGTCTGTCAGCCTCCTATGATTTGATCATGCACTGGTCTGTGTGTAACATTATATCCTGTTGTGTGCAACGCATTGTGTGCTAACATGGCAAACTTAAGTTGAGGCTCTCACAGATGCAGAAGCGCGTTTGCAGTGAGTGGGATTTTACAGGAAACAGAACACACATGCAACGGGAGTCACAACAAGGCTGGGCTGTGTGTGTTCAGGCTGAGGATGAGTTGAATATTTCGCCGGGCCTGTTGTGCTGTTGTGGTTCTGTGTGGGAGGAGAGGCGAGCGAGAGTTAGAGAGCGAGCAGCTGTAGCTATGGTGAGTACGGGGCGGCTGGCTCGGAGGATATTACAGAAGTGTGGGAGGGAGGGGAGGGTGTGGGGGAGGTGGGGGTCCTTCAAGATGCCCTTCTCCCTCACCCGGCAACCGCTCGCCCCCTCCCCGCCTCACCCTCCCTTCGCTGCCTTCAGTGACTCACTCTCCTGTTTCTCAGTCCCTGTCTCTTTTTTGGTCCCTCTCACTCTCTCGGTTCGTGGTCACCCACTCAGCCACGACTCACTTCAGATTCACTGGAGGAGAGGAAAATAAAAACGGGGGACAGGAGTGAGAGGCAGCTCCTGATCTCACAGAAGAAGAGGGGAGATAAGCCTAAGACGGGTCAAAGTCCGTCACTCTTGCTCCTTTTCCTTCCTCCCCTCTTCCCTTCTGCCGCTCCGGCTGCTCTTTGTTACGTCATCTGTCTTCTCCCATTATCTTCTGAATCCCTCCCCTCCTGTCGCCCCAGCAGTGAGTCACTACCTGTATTGTTTCCTCAGTAACAAGAGGATTGATCAGTGCCACTCACAGCGTGTCTGTTGTCTGGGCTCGATCAGTCTAATGCAGGGGCTCCTCCTGGCTGCTGTCCTGGAGGGGTGGGTTGGGGATTTGGAGGATAATTACAGGCGGGGGTTACTCCACCAAGCCCTCACTAATCTAGGAAATGGAGGCACTTTGCTAACTTGCCGGGGTGATTGTTATTGTTGCTTTTGTGTGTGGGGCCTCGTTCCAGTAAGCAGTGTGACGTCATCGGAGTGTGTTTCTGGTAAATTATATCATGGAGGTACAGCCCTACATGTCTTTTCACACGGGTCTAACTGTGTCTCGACTCTCACAGAGACAGGCAGTGCCAAGGAGCTGCATTGCATTACCCAAGTACAATTTTGAGGTCCACGTACTTTAAGTATTTCTACTTGATGCAACTCTTCAGATTCTAATTTACATAGAAAACATAAATAAATGTGATACAATAAATCTTTAAAGATTCAACCAGTGGTTCCGAACCTTGTTGTCTTGCAGTGAAACAGTGTCTGGTTGGGGCCTCTGGTCATGTTTCAGATGTCATTTCCCCCCTAAACTTCTCACTTTTCATCTAAATAAATGTTTCATCATGCATGAGATCTAATGACGTCATATGTAATAACATCTCACTCACAGAAGACATTTGTTTGCAGAGCAAGTGTTTTTATTTTGATACTTTAAGTACATTTAGCTGATAACACTTCTGTGCTTAAGTGGGACTTTAACTTGTAATGGAGTATTTTTACATTATTGTGCTTTTTCTCTTCCATCACTGCTTGTTGTTGGACACAATAGTGATATTTAATTTTTCAATTTTCATTTTCTCTTATTTAAGGCCTCCATAAAGAACTGGGCAGTAAATCAATATAACGGCCTAATGATCTCCGGTGGGATCATGTAGTGATCATAGAGTCTTTTGCTACTGGTGTACAAATTTCTATTATCCAAGTGGATGATTCAGAATAATAAAAAGAGAAGATGATATTCATGTTAGTAAAGGAAACAGCATACAGGACATTATTACACTGTCAGCAGGTTTGGTCTCCTGTCTCGTGCATGACAGTGGACACCATCCAGTGTTCCCTCCTGACACTGGAAACAGTGGTTTGCTCATGCTGAGGTCCACTGACATCATGTCCTGAGCAGGAGGAATTGCTCACTTGTCATGGAGACGGTATAGTTTGCCATCATGAAAGTTGATTATGTAATTTTGGTCACATGGTAAAAAGTAGTTTTATATGGGGGGAGAGAGCAATCACTGCCTCTGTTTAAATATGGTGTTTGATGGCTTTCGTATGGGGTTTTCTGTACTTTTTTCATATCATGAGACCTATTGACAGAATTTAGAGATTTTGGTCATAGATATTGTAATATCTGCATTTGTCAGTATATTGCTCATCGCTATCACTCGTTTTGTTCTTTTCAGGCTTCGTCTCCCTCAGATATCGTGGTATTGCCCTGTCAGAGCAGCCCAGAGGACTGTGGCAGTAACACGGGGGATGGGACGGTCCACTCCTCATCTGGCAGGGGGAGTAACTCACGCTGGTCTACTCTGTCCTGGGATGCCCCCTCTGACCTGCTGTCTCCCCCAACACCGGACCCCAGTGGTACGATCCATCTGGACTGCGACTCCAGACCTAGTTCAGGTAAACACACACACCTAAGCACTGGACAATGTGTTCAGTGGTCAACAGTGAGTG
This sequence comes from Chaetodon auriga, assembly GCF_051107435.1. Taxonomy (NCBI): domain Eukaryota; kingdom Metazoa; phylum Chordata; class Actinopteri; order Chaetodontiformes; family Chaetodontidae; genus Chaetodon; species Chaetodon auriga. Next base: position 17,303,830 of record NC_135082.1, on the reverse strand, counting down.
GCCCGCTGCACCGACCTGAACAATGACCAACAGTGTGTCACCTTCTGATGTAACTTCAGCCCACCTTGTGTAAGAAAAGTCCCATTAAACATTAACAGTACTCTTTTTACTTTTGTTTACTTGCGCTGTGTGACTTGGCACCAACTCATTCATTTCTCTGTCAACTTTTCAGCCTTTGTTGCCAAAGTCTTATTCACCCTTGTTGTATAACTGTGGTCTCTGCGTCTCTACACCCAACTCAGACATTCCTCTCCCTGCTATGTACTCATGCATGCCTTCTTTTATACAGTTCTTTTACTTAGCAAGTAATTCAACTCAAACCTAAAAATTTTTAGGTTTGAAGTTAGTTTAACCTTTAATTCTTCCAAATCTGACATTTTAATTAAGATTTTGGTGTTATTTTTAGAGCGAGGTGTTGGGGTTTCACACTGCGGTACTTACGTGTTTCGTGTCAAACACTGGATCAAAGCTGGAATTTGTTAATGAAGTCTGAGTTTCTGTAATTGGTGGTCTTTTACTGACCCTACTCACCTCCCGTTTCTCTTTATATGCTGTATATCCAAACTACACTAATCTGTTGCTACAGAAAACAGGAATTACTGGATGTTTTGTTTTTCTTGTCGCCATTTTTGAATTAAATTTAACATAACTTGTGAAGTCCACAGAAAAATAAAAAACCTAACAAGTCAGTAACAACATAAAATAGGAGTAGACCAAACAATATGTACAAGCTCTAATTTAGAGAATTACTAATAATATAGATGAAATAACAGGCTGTGTATTACAGCACAACTAGAGAGGTCAGGGTTCTCGGTGGCCCTATATCCTGGCCTACATCAGGAGTGCTGTTGGATATTATATTAGAATTGTTGGATATTGTTACTTTGATGTTAGCATAAGACACAATTTCCTTTCTTATCTCTTGTCCAGGTTTCTATTCGGTGAGTGGGAGCTCTCTCTCGGACTCTTGCTACTCTGTGTCCAGTGATGCTGCTCCAGGAGGATCAGTGCCACTGGCCAGACCCATGAAGCTGTGGGAGCAGGTTCCTCCATCTGCTGAAAACACTGACATCCTGTGGTCAGAAGGTGGAGTGCAGCAGCAGCAGCAGCCACCGCTGCAGCAGCAGCAGCACCACCACCACCACCAGCAGCAGCAGCAGCAGCAGCAGCCACAGCAGCAGCAGCAGCAGCAGCCTGCATTGCAGAACAGACCTGAAGATGAACCAACAGAAGGGACACCAGTCTCAGGTAAGCTGGTGCAGACAGTAGATCCATGTCATGTAATTCCATCCAAGTAAATATGAATTTGCAGCATTTGGCTGGAACTGGTTCAAAAAGGGTCAACTGAAGATAGCTCAGAGTTGTGTTCTGGCTATAAAAATCAGTGGAGATGATAAATAAATATTTAGGTAATGATAATCTAAAATCAAAATTTTGTCTCAAATTGTTCTTTTCTTGTCTATTAACAGTCCAAAGTGACCTTGAGGCGACTGGTCTGAGCTTTCTGTCTGAACTCTGCTCAGGAAACAGTGACTCCCTGATTTCCACCCTCCTCCCATTTCTCGACCCCACCTTCTCTTCCTCTGCCACCTCCCTCCATCCAAAACCCCAGCTGGACCCTCGCTACTGTACAGACCTGGTGTCCCGTCGGACCAAAGAGGTGTACACCTACCCCAGCCCGCTGCACGCCGTCGCCCTCCAGAGCCCCCTCTTCACCTCTCAGAGCCAGGAGCAATCAGCCTCTCCGAGCCCTGAAGGACCCCTAGATGAACCACAAGAGTCCAGCGCTGATCCAGTTCTGCCTCTCCAGTCTCAGCAGCCCCCTGCCTTGGCCTCCTTCACCCATCTGGAGCAGTACATCTCTCGACTGGCTCGCCAGTACCACAGTCGGGTAACCTTGTCCACCTCCGATCTCACTTCAGCTGCCACCCCTGGTCCAGTCATGCACAGAGGCCTTTGTACTCCTGGCAAAAGTCACGGTTCAACCCAGTCCCTTTCTGCCTTCGAGAGCCGCAGTTCACTCAGCATCACTCCCTGCAAGTCGCTGCTGGGAAACTCTGCCAGAGTCAGCCTCAGCACTGGAAAAAAAGCCACAAGGAATTCAATCAACCTGGGTAACCTTCCTTCAGCAACCGGAGAGGACTTGAACATAAATCTGCATCTCAACCTCAACTTGAACCTGACTCCTGGTTTAAACTCTAGCCGGGGTCTGGATGACAATCCCAAAAATGGCAGTTGTGGAGCTTTGAGGAACGACTTTGCTGCAGCTTCCACAGCCTCTGCTACATCACTCTCCTCTGCCACACCCACCCCAGCACTTAGGACTCGCCCTCGCATTTCAACATGTCCAAGCAGCCTGAGCCACCGCAGTTCCCTGGAGGTCACCTCGGGGTCTGGATCCAGTCCTGGATTTGGGTCATCTGCTTTCTGTCGCTCATTAGACTGGAGTAGCAGTGCTCCACTTGAGACTGGACCATCAGTGTTTGGTACAAATTCTGGATCAGCCCCTGGGTCTCAGCGCAGCAGCTTGATCCAAGAGTCCAGCTCCAGTCCCATGCTAAGTGAAGACTCCCCCATGGTGGAGGAGATCTCCCGCCTCTCTGGCCTCTCTAGGGCTGTTGTGGTTGGACTAATGGAACAAGGTGTGGAGCTGGATATTGACTGCTTCCAAACTGACTCTGCAGGCGAGGTGAAGGGTCACAGTAAAACTCACCTGACAGCCCAGACTGATCAGCCACATGACTATACTAGACTGACAGACCTGAATCCCCAGAGACCAATACAGCTGTCCCTCAGTGTCACCCATTCTCCACAGTCTCAGGCCAGCCTCACCCCTCCTCTCTCACACTCCAGCAGTCCCATACATCCATATCAGTCCATCCATGTTCCCTCTCCCCACTACTCCTCACACTGCCACTACCAGCATATCCCTCCCTCATCCGAGCTTCCTTCTTCTACGGCTTCCTCCCCAGCCTCCCGTCCCACCCCCCGGGGCCGCTCCCCTCCCCGGCCTCTCCAGCCATCCCCTCTGGGTGCCACCCCGCTATCTGTTTTCCGACGGGATGCGCCCTTCCAGTGCTCCCTGCCTCGCACCAATACAAGGAGCTCTCCTTTGGAGCATGGCGGCATCCAACCAAGGGGTGGATCCCTTCGGCAGAGTGGGGGAGGAAACGGGAGTAGCGGCGGCTGGAGGAGGATGGAGGGGGAGGGGCTTTACAGAGGAAAGCATGCCTCACACAAGTTGATCAGGGCAGCCACAGTAAGCAGTTATGCCAAGAGAGAGGACTATAGCTCTGTTTGGGGTGACGAGCAGGACCGATCAGCGGCCCAGACACCCAGGAAGACCTCCAACAAACTCTGGAGGGGCTTTGAGGGACGCTTCAGGGGCAAAGAGTCCGAAAGCGAAAGGGAGGAGATGGACAGAGCTGAGTATGGCTATGGTTGGAGGAGGAACAGCATCGGAAGCTGGAGGAGGGAGCATCGAAGGTTGAAGGCTTCATCTAGCAGCAGTGACAAGAGGCCAAAAGTAGAGAACTCCCCCATCTTCTCAAAGAAAAGGGGCAAGGAAGAAGGGGAGAGACGCAGCTCCAGCCTCAGGCTTTCCAGGAGGGCTTTGTTCAGGAGTGAGTCCCAAGGCCTGCTGGTGCCTCGTAACCACAGTGACGAGCCCACGAAGCGGGCACACTGGGTGTCCTCGTTAGACGTGGGGCAAGGTGGCATGTACATCAGCAAAGAGGAAGGGGTCAGACTGCTGAGCGCAAAGGAGGAAGACAAACGCCTGTCCTCCACTGCTAGCCTCTTCAACCTCTCTCGTTCTCAGAGCCTGGAGGGCAGCTGCCATTCCCTCTCCCCTCTTTCCTCCCCTTCCTTTTCTCCATCTCCTCCACGGATGCCCCTCCAGCGCTCTCGATCACTGAGGGACCTGGGGAGGAGAGTGTTTGGCTCCATGAGGTCCCTGAGTCTCAAACGGAAGCCGTCTAAGAAGTGACACTTGTACAATAAATGAACATCACAGTAAATACATCTTTCAAGTGTTATGTTCAAAACAATAGTGATGGTTGGTATTATATTTCATGCTCAAGGATGTGCCATCATTTTTAATTTTCAAGCTTCAAAGATGTACGATTGACACATTGGTTTATACTACTGGCCATAAGATGTCTGCCAGTCCTTTCATCCACCACCAATATGGTGGAAGATCCTCTCAGGCACATAAAGCCTGTAAAACCTAACTATTAATTTTGTTTCTGATTTCTTTCATTCTAGTTATGTTTTTCAAAATTTTTAAAGACATTACAACTTTTCTCAGCCCCCCAAAAACTACAAAATGTGAAATTGCTCCAAACAGGTTCTGCAGCATAATCAAGAGTGCTCTGTAGCCAAACGATTGCACTGTGTCCCAAAGACTTTCCTCACTGACAATGTATTAATGTAAACTGTGCACCCTACAGTAGCAAGCAAGTGCTACAGGATGCAGCATGGCCCAGCAGAGAAATGCCAGTGAAGAAAACAGGTGACAGCTGAGTAATTCTTTTTAGCAACTGCAAAGAATTACAAACCTTTTAGAAAACTTTTAGTGAGGGTTTTTCAGTGTGAATGCTGTTTCGAAGGATTTGACATCTCAACAGGAGCACTGTTCTGGGTACTTTTGTGGCTGAAAAGTAGCTTCATTTACAGATAGTGAATATGAGCTCATAATATTGGCTATTAGCAGCTTCATTTTTTCATTGGTTGAATCCTCCTGTAACCTTTAGTATGAATGTGTATGTGTACACTCCCCGTCTGCATGCTGCTCTGTGACTTGTTCAGTAATTATAGCTATTGTGAGAATGTGATATTTCTCTTTTATGGGCAATACTGCCTCTGAAGTACAATCATATTGGCCAGATAATGACCAAAACCAGGCAAATACTCTTTAACTTGATATTGTGCTCAGGATTTTCAGATAAATATTGAACGGTTAAAATATTGATGAGTTATTTGAGACAAAATGTGGCTTCTCATGGCTTACGATTAATAAAAGAAACTTATATCTAAACATGTACTGTGCCTGAAATACTTATTGTACAATCGTTTTACAAGGAAATGAGTTTTAAGAAGATGTCTGAGCTTGAACAGTATTTATAAAAAATATTTTACTTGAAAACTCACAAAATCAACATTAAAGCACTGACCAGACAACGGTAATCATAAAGGCATAACCAGACTGTTGAGTAGTGTATGAACAATCTCACTTTAGCTTTCAGAAGCATTTTGTGAAATATCCAAACTCTCGCTCTTCTGGGCTCAAAAAAACAACTTTGTTTCTGTGTTGCTAGGAAACCAACTTTCCTGTCATCTCCTTTCTATTTTCAGCAGCGACATTTTTACTTTCCTGTTGACCACGTTCCAGTATTCTGTATGCTGTACGATTCTTCTTTGCTACGCTCACCTTATTAACACCTACAGGAGACACAGTAAGATGATTAGGGGTTGGAAATGTGTGAACATTCGTCAGTTAATTCGTGATCAGTTGAGGTTGAACGCAGTCTCTCTGAGGCTGAGGCTTTGTTTGGCTGGTTGAGATGGCAGGCTAAACTCCCTCTCCAGCTCGGTTGGTTTGGTTAATCCCTTCTCCGGAGCTGCTCCTCAGGCTGGAGGAAAACATGCCTCGGTACATGGCCCTCTCTTTTTGTAACTCTCGATTCAGTTTCTCCTCAGCCCTCTGAAGGTGCTTCTTTACATTGGCATCTGCAACAGAGAAATTAACAAGTTTTGTCTTGGAATAGCATATCTTGATCCACAGGTATTAAAATATGCAAGAAAGGGGTGGAGAGATATGACATGCATGGTTATGATTTATCCATCTGGTCTCTGACAGAGTCAACTGTCCTTGAGCAACAATCATCAAGATACAAAAAAATTAAAAAAAACAAAAACCTGTCTTTAGTGAGAAGAAAATTAATGAACTGACTGATAAAATGAATCCAAGAAATAGGCTCACTGCAATTTGGTCTTTGCCTGCTTTGAACCTATAGAGCATCAAATATTTTATCTGGACATTTTATCTGACAAGATATAATTTAATTAGTTCTGATTAATTAGTGAGTTTTAGAGGCGCTGGTAGGCAGATTTTTACCTTTGCAGAGCCACGCTGGATGTTTCTTCAGTCTTTATGATAAAGTAAGCTAACTGGCTGTAGCTTCAGATTTAACGGTTGGATATGAGATGATATTCATCTTCTCATCTCACTGCTGGCAAGAAGGCAAATAAGTCAATTCCCCAAAATGTCAAACTACACGCTTTGCTGTGATCCAGAGTGTGGATACCCGAAACCGACGGGTAGCAGTTAATTATGTAGAATGTAAAGCATTTGGGGCTCTGATGAGGTATGAAAGCAAGACGACTGGAAATTCAGCCTTGTAGCAACATATGGACGGAGGGTGCAGAATGCAGGCCGAACAGCTGCATGACAGGCTACGACACATTTGATGCTTCAGCTTACATTAACTGCACTGGGCTCAGACATAAAAAACAGAACTCCTCCCAGGTTCAGGTTTGGCTCTGTTACTACTCTCTTGGTCGGGTTTGGAAAGAAAAATGCTGCCACACTCTAAGCCAGAGTCCATTTTCCCCTCAGTGAGTCATGTAACTACACTGACTTTGTACTAGACTTTGGTGCTGCCAAAACACTAGAGCACAACATTACTGTGGCTGAATGCATCCTGTGTCGACGAGGTGCAAGACCGCAATGAGAAATTCGAAATAAATGACTATTTGTATGGAGGATGACCTAAACCTGCTGTGGATGATCCTGATGTGACAGCTCTTTTCTTACCGTTAGGCTGCTCACTACAAGCCTGGGTGAGGTACTGTTTGGCAGTCTGTGCGTCTCCCATTTCCAGAGTGGCTACTCCTGCCCTGTACAGTGCTTTCACATCACCTGGTCGCCACCGCAGTACCCTCAGGCTGTACTCCCGCACACGTGCATAGTCAACACTCTGTTTCTGCAGCAAACAGGCTGAAAGAGATATATGTACATATGTAAGACACAATATTGTACATGCTGTAGCTGCCAATTTGCTTCATTAGGCAATCAGTGAAAAAGCTGAGAGCATCACTGAATTGCAAAGAGGTTTGTTGGTTGGGCATGTTCACACTGAAATGATCATGCTATGGATCCACATAAAACTAGTGACGACATGAAACTACTCAATAGTTTTCTGAAGAGCTCCCACTTGAATGGATTTTAAACAGAACCTGGGAGATGTTTAAGTCAAATCTAGTACTCTTGTCATCCCTGAACTTTGCATGGCTGTGATGTTTTATCTACCAGCTAAGTTGTTGTAGCAGTCCACTTGTGTGTTTCTCAGCGCAGCCTCCTGTTCAGGTGTGAGGGCAGGTGACTCAGGTCCAAATCCTTTCACTGACGTCATCACATCAGAGTCGAGGCCTCTGAGGACCAGCAGAGCACGGTGATAACGCCCGATGGCAGAGCGAATGTTCTTCTCTCTGTAGAAAGCGTTCCCTTCTGTTTTCATTTGGGCTGCTTCCTCCAGCGAAGCCCAAACCTGCTTTGCAGAACTCTGCCGGTGTCCAGAAAAGCTTGGTTCTGCTGCTGCTGCTGCAGCCCCCTGCGTTTCCAGACTCTCCTCTCCTCCTCCAGCCTCCATTTCCGCAATGGAGTTAGTCAGCTGTTGAGATTAATTAAAAAAAATGGAAATTAATGTGCAAAGAAGCTGCTGGAGGGCAGTGCATAGAAATTCAGACACATCAGTTCAAGCTCCTCTTCATATTTCTACTTGACATTTGGCGTGAACTGATCTGATATGTTGATGTAAGTGACCTTGTTAAATAGGCCCTTCATTGATTTTACATGTCAAATTCAATTTACCAGTCCTAACAAGTACTACACAGGCTGTGCAAACAGATGTATAATATGTTTAGTGGCTTTGTCAAGTCTGAGAAAATCACTCAGAAACATCACCTGTATAATTTGACTTGGAGACTACAAACATTAAGCAGAAAACCGGTGCTGAATGAAGATTACAAACATGGGCAATTCCCGGGCAGGGAGGGTCGACTCGACTTCCCTACTCGGTGTTTGTTTTCTCTGTCCCTGCTAGTTTGCAACTTTGATCTCCTTTGTCTCCTAGTTTATAAAGGTGCATTATGGGAATTGTAGGATCCAACTCTTTTGGACCTTGAACCGTATTGCGGATGGATAAGTCAGGATACCTCTGCTCGTCGGTCTCTCGTAAGTTTCTCAACTTTATGGATTGCAATTCTAAATTGCTGGGGTGGCACTGGGTATCTTGCAGATGGACCAGTCCACGTTAAACTGAACTAAATGAAACTTAGCCATTGTCATTAGAAAACGGATCCAAAAAAATATAAAGAAATTTTGCTCAAGCCTAAAATTAATGTTAGTGTATCTGCATGTACGCTGAAGAAGTGTAACTACAGCCTGTTTACTTAAATTCCACACAGACCGCAATCACTTCCACACATGAGGTTCACACACGCACAAGTTCACTGGTATCCGCAACCACCACGAATTTACTGGGTCGTGGAGGGTCGCTGCGTCCATTCTGCGAAACCAGCTGGACTAAAGTCAGACGTCGAGTTTAGAAAATGTCACTCACGAGGAACATTTTCAACAGACTTTTAACAAACGGCCATTACAGGGGAACGATAACGGTTTGTGGCTACAGCTAATCGGGTTAGCAACGTCGCCATGCTAAACATAACTTCTTACGCACCAGCTAAGTCTCAATCTGTTCAGCTCAACGCGTCCGCACATTTGAACAGCTTGGTACATTAAAATGTGATGGCTAAATCGCTATGCATCATCTCACCTAACACGCTACTGGAAGGATAACCAAAGGACAGCTACTTTTCGCAGTTGACCATCATTCTGCAGCTGCACAGGCACTTCCTTGTTTTGTAGTCGAATACGGCGCAGGGTAACGGACAAAATTAAGACTCCCGAGATATTGACGGACGCTGCTAACATTTTCTAATACTCGTATTTAATTTTACAAAGATTAGGTATTTGATGTAAAAATAGAGTCATGATAATCAGTGTTGGGTAACCTTTAAAAGTAACTTGTTACATTACAAGATTACTGCCATTTAAAAGTAACTCATTACTGTATGATACAATGCTATTTCCTGAGAAAAGTAACTCATTAGAATCCTTTTACCAAAATAAAAACCCCTTTGCGGTTCTTTGCATATGTCGATTATATTATCCAGAGGATGCATCGCATTCATTGTCTAGTCTACGGCTCATGATCTGTTACTCTGCAGGCTAATAGCAGGAATAACAGATCCTTCACATTATGTTTACTTACAAAAAAATGTAACAAGAGGGTACATGAGTTCAATGCATATAGCCTAACAAGTTCATACAACATCAACAACATAATTATTTTTTAATTCAACATCAACGAAAAAAAAAAATGGAATTTTTTGAAGTAAACCACAAGAAAGTAAATAGAAACCAAGGGTTTCTTAGTGTTGAGGAGCTGTGCTTTGCTTGCAGGTGCTTCTACAAATTTGAATTAGAGCTATTTGCAGCTGACAGACACAAATCACCAAGGCACAGTTTGTATTGCACTGTGATGTCCTTGTCCCTTTCACCCACAAATTCAAAATAATGGCAGTACTACCATGACACAAAGGCTGTCCTCTCCCTCCACCATGTTGTTAGCTGAGTCTCACAGGTGCACCGACACCACAGGACTAGATACCTCCCACCTGTCCGCAGCTATGCCCGAGAACTACTACATTGATTGTTTACAGATTAATTGAATTGCAAAACTAACACGTTATGTTACTCGCTACAACAAAAAGGTCTGAGTACTTTCACTGATGAGAATGCAGCTCCGTGCAAAACCTGTTGAGCATGTCATCAAATCATTTCCCTTTCAGTCCTGCTGATTTGTGATCGACATTAATTCAGTCTCATTCTCAACTTCAGGTCTCTCCCTCTCGTCTGTTTTTGTGGTGCTATTGCTCATTAATGTTCGGTTTGGTCTTGGTTTTTGGCTTTTCACTTTGAAAACGTCCCACCCCTCAGGAATCACTCCTTTATTGATGAGCAGTGAAGCCAGGTAGGAGAACAACAGAGTGGTAAAGATGGTGGACAACATGCAGATAGTCCTCACAGGAGAGTGCTGGACATATACGCCATCCTCAAGAGTGCAACCTGGGAAGTGGAGAATGATAGACAACCCTATCGATGGCTCGCCGCTCAGCACTCTCAACAACACTCCAACTAGCAAGCCCATGATGGAGCCGTAGCCATTGGATATGTTAAAGAAGAGGATGCAGACGAGTTGAGGGAACATGATGGTGTAGGTTATGTCTGAGCCCAGGATCCAGAAAACCATGACGCTGTTATGTAGGAAGGTGAGCAGTGTGCCACCCAAGCCCACCATCACCACGGTGACACGGATCGTCCACTGGAGCTCCCTTTCTGATGCCTGCAGGGGAAAAAAAAAAAGACTGACAGCTGAAACAGAAAAGAAATAACCACAAGCTTATTCTTCCCCTCCGGTCTCCTCTTACCGTGGTCCTCAGGATGTTCTTGTAGATGTTGGTTGTGAAGATGGAGGAGGCTGACAGTAAAGCAGAGTCTGTGGATGACATCACGGCAGCAGCTACAGCTCCAATACCGATGATGGAAATGTAGGATGGGGTGAGGTGCTGCAGAGCAATGGGCAGAACCTGGCTGGCCTCTCCGCGCTCGAATGGGGACGGGGAGCCGTACATGGTCATGTTCCAGTCTGACACCGAAAAATGTAAAAGTGAAGGATAAATGATGATATGTACGATATATATGATATAGTCTCACTATTGTTTCCTATTCAATTCTATTGCTGTACCTGTTGATGCTGCAACTGCTCCAATCAACACAGATGGGAATCCGAGTATGAAGATGATTGGTGCTGCAATAAAGCAGGTGGTCCTGGCTGTGGTTGACGAAGATGCTGATAGGGTCCTCTGGTGGAAGTCCTGATATCCCAGGTTACCAAGAGCCTTGTGAACAACAAACAAAACCACTCTTTCAGTATTTACTTATGTGTGTCATCCTGACCATTGGTTGTTTTCACATATCACACAGTGATTAACAGTGAATTCTCACTTTCCAAATTAAATGATGCCGAGTGACGAAAGGAACGTCTAAGTTATTTTTTTAAATCCAAAACTCAAGAGCCGGGTGGGCTAATAATATGATTAAATAAATAAAATAAGATTGATTCAGCCATCATCTTGAGACAAACTGTGTGTACAGTACTTCGGTAAGTAAACTGTTGAGTAAAGGAAATAGTTGAGTAAACAGTACCTAGTAGTGTTTTTGGGATAGGCACAGTGACTTACCTCTTGCACAGTGTGACAAAACTTAATTTAGCAGTTCAGCTACAGGCCGCTGATAAGTTTTTAATGCTAAATTTGCTTTAATTTGCATAGTATAATCTAGTCTTGATTCACCTTTATTCATTTCCAAAACAAAAGAACATTAATAGACATTCATAATCACTGGAAATTTTCTTTTTTAAGTATTTTTTCAAGCATTTGTGTCTTTTTTGATATCTACAATAGAGACGTAATAGTAAGGGAGTGAGGAGTGATGACAAATATTCACTCGGTCTCCCATTCACTTCTATTGATGCTGGCTCGGTGGATTCACAGGTCAGAGTTCAGCTTTGACTGAGCAGATGTGCTACGTCGCCAATAGAAGCAAACCTTTTTAGTACGATCTCAATTCCAGAAAAGTTGGGACGCCGTGTAAAACATAAATCAAACAGAATATGGTAATTTGCTAAGCCTTTTTGGCATATAGTCAATTTAAAAACAGTACAAAGACAATAAATTTAATGTTAACACTGTTATATCTTGTGATTGCTCTGGTGAATATTTATTTATTACCAGCACCAGAACCTTGACATTGAATCCCTTTTCACGGCAAAGGGAAACGTACTGTGACTGTAGCTTTGCGTCATTAGTAAAGCACAGGTGTGGCTCTGCTCTGTCAGTATTGACAGTGTGACAGTAAGGCAGCATTAACGGTGACAGGACCTTGAAACTGAAACAGATTAATGGAATTCAGCCATCATTAAATGTATCATTTACACTTGTGTTTTTCTTCCTATGATTCATCGTAATGTCTTCAAGGGAAAAAGGCCTGTTTGCATGACACCCTACTGCCTACTGGTCCAGTCGTCATCGATGACTGCGTGCGCAGAAAACACAAGAAACAGTACAAAATTTCTGAATGTAGTCCTACCAATAATAAGAAGTTATCAATCCACCTCCATGCTCTTTCTTCATCCACTGAACCAATCCAGGGGGGTTGGTAGGTGAAGTTGAAAGCAGTCTCTGTGATGTCAGCTGAATGCGGGTTCATCAGGATAAAGGGGACACATAACCACTGCAGAAAACAATTCACCAGATAAAGTAAAGCCGTTTGACAGCGGTGCATTTTCAGAATGTCCATACAGTATGCTGGTATGATGAGCAGATAAGAGTGAGGCACCATAAGTGTTCATAAGATATGACAAGAGACAAGACGTTTTGTCTCAGTACAGTAGAAAACAGACAGACAGGCTTCAAGATGAAATGTCTCATTATAAGCTATGTAAGCGAAGAACTCACCAAACTGAAGAATATGAGTGTTAGCTGTATGATGTCTGTGTAGGCCACAGAGTACAGGCCTCCCAGCAGTGTGTAGATGATGGCCACTGTGGCAGAGATCCAAATGCAGAGAGTGTAGGACAAGTCCAGGATCACATTCATCGTTGCACCTATGAAGTGACAAAGTTAATACATTTAACACTATTTCATAATAATTCCTCATTCTGTTCAGCGGTGCACATCAGTATAATTAAAGTTTTGATAGATGATTTGAACTTCAGCTAAACAACAGAATTTTGTCACAATTGTTAAGACTGTTAAACGTTCATTGTTCTACTGAACTTTCCTCAGCTTTATTTTAATATTTCACAATTGAATTTCAGTGTGTAAAACTGGCATTTGAAATACTTTAAGCACAGGCTAAAATACCCCAAATTTTACAGTCTGACAAGTTAATAAGGTGAAGGGATTTAAGCATGTTTTTCAGATGTCAAGGCTCCCCTCATAGTAATGTATTTGACAGGAGGCAGGTTCACAGCATAACATATAATCTTTTTTTAGCTTGTCATGTCACTGAAGTATTGAAAAATGTTTCAGCATGTCACCTGGTGACATTCCTGGAAACATTATACTGTCCCACATACAACATGCTTGTTTTTACCATTGCATTTCAAATCATGTATGTTCATCAAGTTGCAATAAATAAAGAAAGCAAATTGTATTGTTGTAAAAATGTGACTTTCAGGGAAAAGAAACATCGGAGTCACTTACCTAGGCCAATAAGAGTTCCTGTAACCCAGATGATGTCAGATATCAGCAGTGCCACAGACAGAACTCCACTTATCAAATTTCCATACTTGATCTGGAAAGGGTCCATCATTGTCACATATTTTCTGTCTCTCATTGTTTTGGCGAAAAAGAGTCCACCTTAAAAAATGGAATCACACAAAGGGAGACAGATATGTGTCACAGCATGCACTGTATGCCTGTATTTGTCTGTTTAAAACAGAACTGCACCAGTTTAACAGTGCACTCCTATAACATTATCCAGACAGACTAACAAAGTATGAAAACTGATGCAGCAGAACCAGAGGTGTTATCTTTTTGTTTTTTATTCCACGCATTCTGTTATGTCAATACCTGACACCTACATTACCCACATTGCCACTCAACTGCCGGCAGTCCGGTCAGCCTCTGGTCTTACAATACCTGTCCACTCAGTATACAGCACACCTAAAGCCATATGTATCAGAAAAAAAACCCTAACTGAACCCTGAACGTTAATATTTTCGATGTTTAGATTTACTGGCTGGGGGTCATTATGATGTCACAACTCCCCTCCGGTGTGATGTTGCAACTGGCCAAAAAAAAAAAAAAAAAAAAATTAGTGGGTGAGAAGCTGAAAAACTGTCTTACCAACAATGAAAGACAGGGCTGCTGTTACTGGCATGACAGCCCAGGTAAGTCCCATGGTTGGAGTGTACACCGCCTCTGTCAGACCAACGATGAAGCCCCCTCCAACAAATGTCGCTGTAGGACATGTGCATATGCACGCACATACACAGACAAATTGTCAATGAAAAGTGTAGATGTATGCTATTATAGACAGACAGTAGATACAGTAGATCAAATATCAAGTGGGAGAGGAGGGTTTTTTAAAAAAGACACAAGATTAACCCCCTAATCTGATAATTGTTTGTAAAAAGGGTTACAAGTTAACAGTTGCAAAAATAAGGTGCGATAATGAAAATGCATGTAGTTAAACACTCTGTTAAACATTTAAACATTAAACACACCTGCTTAAAAAGGTTTTAGTCTGGATGTCTTTTCATTTTGGCCAGTTTTTCACCAACTAATTAACTGAGAAATAGGTGCATCAAAGTTATTAGAATAAGGAAGTGTTTGAGTTCCGGTATTATTAAGTTGTGATGCAACTGTACTTGCGTTGAGCAACTTTGTTGGGCGTATTCAACTTGACCTTTTTAAAAAAAAAAATGAAATCAAAGGTCCCTGTAATTTAATTCATTTCTTAATTTGATTGACTAAAAAATGTAGTTCATCCAAGATGTTCCTCACACTCACCAGTCATGGTGAAGACTCCCACCGCCAGGCTGATTCCTCTGTTGCCCAGCAGTGTGATCTCTGTCCGGTCTGCCTGGCTGCTCTTCTGCACCCGCCTGGACTTCATGGAAGCCCAGATGCCGGTGCCCAGCACCAGCAGGTAGAAGAGCATCATCACCACCAACCCTGGGACGTTCAGGCTCATCGTGCACTGACTGGCCGTGACTGTGATCCGAGTGATCTGTGACCTGAATGCACCAGTGCAAGATAATGATCTAGAGGACCTGGTTTCAACTGTACGATCAAGATGAACCAGTAAAACCGACTGATGACAGAAAAAGCAGCATGCGTCAATTCTTTTATGAAGAATCAAAGAATGTTTTTGATTTTGTGTTCATTCATTCATTGTGATTGACTTGTGATACAACTATCAGTTAAAATACGCTGTCTGAATAATATACATAAGTAAATAACAGTGTAAAACAAGCACACACACACACACACACACACACTGCTGTGAACTACACAAAAGTCAACAGCCATGCAAGTGTTGCTGAGCTGCTGTATTGTGCTGATTTATTTTGGTGAGCATTGTCAGATATATCTTTGATGTACATAAATTTGTGAAATATTGTTTCTGTGTAGACCTATTTGCATAGCACCATTCATATGATAATTTAAAAGAAGTGCAACAGAACAGAAGTGTGAGGCAAAGCACAAAAGGTCTGTATCAGGAGAGTCAAAGCTGGTTAAAGGCTGAAGTGAAGAGGTAAGTTTTTGCTTTCTTTTAAAGATTTTTAGTGAGCTGCCTACATGATATGTATAGGTAGTCTGTTCCAGAGCTTTGGGCCTTAATGGACAAAAGCTGCATCCCCAATTTTTTTTCAGTCGTGCTGGAAACCTCCAGTAAACCAGCAGCAGATGATGCAGTGTTCTTGAAGGCAAAGAGTGAACAAGGGAGTTAGCAATGCAGCTTGGTCCAAGTCCATTTAAGGGCTTTGTATACAAGAAGGAGGACCTGAAAACCTCTCCTCTCAGCCCGAGGCCAATTCAATTTAACACACAGGGATCTACTGTCGTTTCCGCCGCCGGCGCGATGGGGCGTGGCGGCGCGGACTTTGGTATTTTCGTATGGCAAGCCGTTCCTGCCAGAAATACGCTACATTCAGTCACGTTTCAACTTCATTACGGCGTAAAAAACGCCGTTTTTTCAGATTTTACGCCGTTTTTTACGCCGTAATGCGCAAAAAGAACGCCGCTTTTTACGCCGTAATGAAGTCCTCCAAGAACGCGCGTAAAAAACGCCGTTTTGCGCATCAAAACGCGCGTAAAATACGCGCGTTTGTGCGCACCACAACGCGCGTAAAAAACGGCGTTTTCCTAGTATGATAATAATCTCCACCCTTCTTTTCTCTCAGCCACTGAACTTGAAGCGTCTGCGCCCAATCGCTGATCAAGACAAGCAGACCAAATCAGTTCAGCACAGATCTCCTTTGTGGCATAGTTTGTCCTGACTTACCTTGTAGTTTCTCGTAGGTTAATATTTTGGGTGATAGGCAGGAACACATCCCATAAATTAACTTCGTCGTCCTCTTCCATGCGTATGTATGTATGTATGTATGTATGTATGTATGTATGTATGTATGTATGTGTGTGTGTGTGTGTGTGTGTGTGTGTGTGTGTGTGTGTGTGTGTTTGTTTGTTTATTTGTTTATTTGTGAAGAAGTGGTACAGTGGTTAGAGCTCTGGACTTTGAAACAGAGACCTTTTAGCTTACAGGTGCGAGTGGCATTAATTACTCGAATCCTTTGTATTGTATGTATTTGTTTGGATGTAAACCCACTGACTTTGCAGCCCTGTGTTAGTAAACCTGTGTGTACTTGTACTTCCTCTCATTTCTGTCGTTTAAACTCCCCTTCCATGCATTGTTAGGATATATAGACATATATTTTGGCTGCATATAGATACATATACATACGTGTGTGTGTGTGTGTGTGTGTGTGTGTGTGTCTCCAGAGCTCTAACCACTGTACCACTTCACTTCATTGGCCAGGGAGTAAACCGGTGAAAATCAACAAAATCAACAACATAGAAGCATTGACCAAGAAAAATAAATAAACGATGCATGGAAGATGAATTTAAAATAACGACGAAGCTATTTTATGGGATGTGTTCCTGCCTATCACCCAAAATATTAACCTACGAGAAACTACAAGGTAAGTCAGGACAAACTATGCCACAAAGGAGATCTGTGCTGAACTGATTTGGTCTGCTTGTCTTGATCAGCGATTGGGCGCAGACGCTTCAAGTTCAGTGGCTGAGAGAAAAGAAGGGTGGAGATTATTATCATACTAGGAAAACGCCGTTTTTTACGCGCGTTGTGGTGCGCACAAACGCGCGTATTTTACGCGCGTTTTGATGCGCAAAACGGCGTTTTTTACGCGCGTTCTTGGAGGACTTCATTACGGCGTAAAAAGCGGCGTTCTTTTTGCGCATTACGGCGTAAAAAACGGCGTAAAATCTGAAAAAACGGCGTTTTTTACGCCGTAATGAAGTTGAAACGCGACTGAATGTGGCGTATTTCTGGCAGGAACGGCTTGCCATATTTTCGTGCACTGCGTTGCGGGCGCAACTAGTCCCCCTTCTCATCTCAGTCCCACCCAGCGGCGCAACTCGGAAGGAGGGAGGGGAGAAGGCGTGGAGTGGATTTGACACAGCCGAGTCCAATCTTCACCAATCACAAAAGCTCCTCGCCTAACCTTTAAAAACGCCGCTGGCGAGGCGCATGGAAAGTTTCGAGGGTGACTGAGCGCGCAGCTGGGGTGCGCATCGGAGGCCACGATGCGCGCTACCACGTCGACGACCTCCCTTGGCAGATGTAATTTGTTCCTGTGACTGTCAGGCAGGGCTCTGTCTTCCCCTTTTTTCCCTGTGTTTTCCCTGTGTTTCCTTTGCCCCCTTGTGGTCTTGTCTGTCTTCCCCTGTCCGTCCAGGTCCGTGTTGGGAGGCTGCACCTGTTAGGCAGCTCCTCCTACCCGCCTCCTCTCACACACCTGCAAGTCATCACCTCATCACCTCCTAATCAGCTGCTGCAGTTAACCCCGGCTCTTCTCTCCAGTATTCGTCAGATCGTCTGCTTACCTCCGTGGTATTCAGTTGTTCCTCTGCCAGCCTTCTGATCCCCTGTGTCTTTTCTGTCCGCTGACCTATGCTCTGTTTTTCTTTTGTAGGAGCCTTTTGCCCTGTGGATAGCCCTCAGCCCAGCCTCGGTTGTGAGAGGAGTTGGAACTCGGATTCATCAGAGCGTGTTTTTGCTCTCGCCTTGTTTTCTTCCCGTTTTGGTGGACACCCTTGGTTGAACTGTGCAGAGTGGTTTTTGTGCTCTTGCCTTTTGTTTACCCGTTTTTGTGGACACCCTTGGTTAATAAACCCTTTTTGTTTCTACCTGCCTGTGCCCTGTGTTCTCTCTGAGGCCTTCACAGTGAGTTCGCCTTCCTCTGGTCTCAGGGTGTTCGTACACCTTAACAGTGACATGCAAAAGAGTAGATGATTAAAGAAAATTGCATAGCCTACAGTGTTGAAGGTGTTATTCTTATGGCCCACCTGCACTCCTGCTCACTCATGTCTAAATATGAGGTCCTTAGATGGTAAATCCTCGGCCTCCTCCTCCTCCTCAAAGCAATGATGTACTCCATCTTTGTAGAGAACGTTAAGCATTACAATGATAACATTTGTATTTGGAATGAAATGACGTCTGTCTCTCGAGTGCTCTGAGATAGATGCAGTATATATGCTCTGTAGGATGCCACGGCTGTTTCTGGTTGGCACAGCGACATTAATTGATCAGTTTGCGTCCCTGTTTCACCTGTGTACATTCGGTCAGATTGAGTGACCATTACGCGTGGCTGTTGCCAATTAGATGGCAGTGAAATGCCAGACACCGTGGAAACCTACCTGTGAGATATTGGTGCACACGACTCCACCAGTTTATGAAAATCTGGGAACGAAAATAGAGCCCACAGTCAGAGAGCCCAACCAGCTGTTCAAGACGATTAAGATTTCACAGTCAAACCTATCAAACACTGCACTTAGATCTAAGAGGACAAGAACTGAGACCTTCTTTCCCCAAGGTTGGAATGGGGCCTGGCATGAACACATGTAGTGACTGACTGATCAGTTTGTCCAGTAGCAGCCATGAGCCTTTCAGGACCTGAGAGCCACTTTCCTTTTGCACAATGTCAAAAGATCCAACTTGAATAATAATCTTCATGTCACTTGGATGTGACAAGAGGATGGCTGGTAACAACTCTGTTAGCTCTCTGACAGATGTGTCATTCATAGTGAGATTTTCAGTCTTTGCCATTCGTACATACTTGGTTATAGAGTCCCCACTCAGAATGATGTCTGGCTTATCAGGTGTGGGTTTAGTAGTATTACTTCTGGACATTGACTTATCAGATGAGGATGTAGCAATGTTTCTGACTTCAGTATGGTATTATCACACCTTTCGTGATCAGTGGGTCATACCTGTTTTGTAGTGAGAGTTCAGGTGGTGGTGTGACTGTCGGTGCCCTCTTATTTAATTTCTTGCTGGATTTGTCTTTGCGGCGGGCAACATCAGGCCAATTTCATGTCTGGAGCGGATGCTTTCAGTCTGGTGCTGGTGTTGTGGCAGTAAAAAGCATCATTATAGAGAAGGCTGGTTTGGGAGCCTCAACAGCTGATCCAGTGATGTTAGGACACATCCAGGGCAGTGTGTCAGCCAAATCTATGCCAGGATGCTCCACAGCTGAAGTGAAAGTCTGTCCAGTCTCAGCACATTGTACAGAGGCTGCTACAGAGTTAATCAATTGCAAATTGTCACATATTTGTTGTTGCGTTTCAATCTTCCTTTCAAACTTTGCACTTCTCCTGCATTCCTCCTCCTCCTCCTCCTCCTGCTCTGGTAGCTGGATTCTATCTGGGCTTGTGATTTCCCATCTTGTTTTCTGTGTTCATTTTAATTTTCCTTAAACTTGAAAGTTTAAAATTTTGGCTGAATTGGACATCTAAAGACATATTTAATGGACAAATATTTAAAAGTTGTGGATAATCTTTGCAACCTGATATTTCATGGATACACTCTGCTCTGGTCTACTGACAGAAAAAGCCTGCTTCGGCCCACCAACGGAAAAAGCCTGCTGGCAGCTAAAGCTAACTAGCACCAAGATGCCTCCTTTCTTCACAGATGACCTCCACAAACTTCTGCAGCAGGTTGCAGTGTTGGAAACTAAAGTTCAGCATCTGGAAATAAACGCAGAAGTGAACGGACCTCATGGAAATGGAGTGCAGTGCATTTTATTGACAATTTTAACTTTTTCTGGGACCGCAGACATTTTTTCAAAGGAGACGGACTTTCCCTAAATAAGTCAGGAGTAAAACTTTTTGCCTCCAACCTATCTTTCTTCCTGCATCACACTGTTCCCACTCCCAAGGACATGAGACAAGAGGAAGCCCAAACAAAAGCAGCAAACACCAAAATATGAAGGAGAACCGACTCTTCCCCCCGTCTGTATGCTCTAACCTTGAGGGATGCCAGAGCAAAAAAGGGGATGCCTCATGTCCTACACCAGGGGCCACTGCTCGTGAGGATTCACCGACTCCAACCACTAAAACTCCACCTAGGTCACCATCTCCAACTGCCCAAACTCCATCGAGCTCATCATCTTCACTGGGTATCCCATCACCCTCCTCCCTCCTGCTGGTGTTTACTGACCAAATTAACAAACTTGTCAGCGCTGGCATCAGGCTTACTCCTCGCCCATCTGGCATCCTGTCCCCCCAAATTCCATCCCGCCCCATACAACCACCCTGTCCCCCTCGAACACCACAGTGCCGACGGGCACCACCTCCACCCCCTCCACGACTTGATCTGAACCTACTCCGGTCCCCTAGTAAGAGCCCAGCACAGCCACCTATTTGTGTTGGTAACTGATGTGTTCTGGGTCCAGCTTTTAAGGCAAATGTTATGCCTGACTTTTCCAAGGAAAAGCCAGGGCCCATTGTGCCGGAAGCTTCCTTGATTCATGTCTCAATAGGTAGGAGGAGAAGATTGGTCCATCTCTCCAGAAACATCACATCATCGAATTTAACATGTATTCCACGTCAGCCACAGTATGTTTTAAAACATGGGGATGTTGGACTTTTTAGCACATTTAAGTTAGCTCTTTTAAATGTTAGGTCTTTGGCAGGCAAATCATTCTTAATCAATGACTTTATCATCAAGCACAAGCTTGATTTTATGTTTTTAACTGAAACTTGGTTAGGACAAGATAACAGTGCAGCAGTTCTCAATGAGTCAGCCCCTCCGAATTTCAGTTTCATAAGTGAAATAAGAATGCATAAGTGAGGAGGTGGAGTCGTCATTTTGTTTAATGATAGCATTCAATGCAAGAGAGTCTCTTATGGTCAGTTTGAATCTTTTGAATATGTTGCCATTCAATCAAAGTCTCCCTGTTGATCAGTCTTCATAACCATCTACAAACCTCCAAAATACAATGCAACATTTTCCGATGAGTTTGCCAAACTACTGTCTGTTGTTTGTATTGATTTTGACTGTGTTGTGTTAGTAGGTGACTTCAACATTCATGTTGATAATCTCAAAGATAGATGTGCTAAAGAACTTTTAAACGTTCTGGATCATTTTGGCCTATCCCAGCACGAAACCCATTCAACGCATAACAAAGGGCATATATTAGATTTGGTTATTTCCAAAGGGCTTAATATCTCTGAGGTTGTGGTGACGGATGTTGCTCTTTCTGATCATTACTGTGTGTCATTTAAAATGGCCACACCTGCTATTCTTAACAAAAGTGGAACAGAGGTAATCAAAAAGCGTTATATTAATGATAACAGCTGTGCAGTCTTCACTCAGTCTTTTACACCATCACCAACACTGCCCTCAGCTTCAACTGATGACCTTGTAAATAGTTTCAGTTTCAAAGTTATGACTATTATTGACTCCATCGCCCCAGTTAAGACCAAAGTTTTGTCAGGAAAGAAAAAGGCACCTTGGAGAAACACCACACTGGTCAAAGTCCAGAAAAGAGTCTGCAGACAGGCAGAGCGCAGGTGCCGAGAAACCAAACTCCAGGTTCATTATGAGATTTACAAAAACACACCTATACCCATGAACTAAAGAAGGCAAGGCAAGCATTCTTCTCAGAGATTATCAACAGAAACTGTAATAATGCCCGTACTTTGTTTTCTGTTGTGGATAGACTGACAAACCCCACAGCATCAGTCCCTCCTGAACTGCTATCCAACAAGTCATACAATGGTTTTGCAGCCTTTTTTACAGATAAAATTTCAAGGATAAGACAAACAGTGTGCAGCTCCAGCTCAGGCAAAATGATAAGTCCACCTGTGCCTTCTTGTTCTCCAGTTAATCTAGCACATATTAACCTTCTAGATCATACAAGGCTGACAGAAACTGTATCACAGTTAAAATCCACAACATGCTGCCTTAATAGTCTGCCAACAACCTTTTTAAAAAATGTTTTTAATTGCATAGCTTCAGATGTGTTGCAGATAATAAGTAATTCTCTTCAGTCTGGTCAATTTCCCCAGGCCTTGAAAACTGCAGTAATAAAACCTCTCCTAAAAAAGACTAATCTGGATGCTTCAGTAATAAGTAACTACAGGCCAATATCAAATCTTCCCTTTCTAGGAAAAATTATTGAAAGGGTTGTTTTTCAACAAACGCATGCTTTCATGATGCAGAACAATCTTTTTAACGCATTTCAGTCTGGATTTCGTCCACACCACAGCACTGAGACTGTACTTATCAAAGTTTTAAATGACATACATCTGAATAATGATGCTTCCAAAACCTCAGTCTTAGTATTATTAGATCTCAGTGCTGCCTTTGATACAGTTGATCATGACATACTTCTTGAGAGACTGGAAAAGTGGGTGGGACTGACTGGCAACGCTGGTTCAAATCCTATTTACAAGATAGAGACTACTTTGTGTCAATTGGTGAGCATGTGTCTGAACGACAAAAGATGATGTGTGGGGTGCCACAAGGGTCCATTCTCGGACAACTTCTTTTCAATATCTACATGTTGCCCCTAGCTCAGATTATGGAGCATCATAATATTTCTTATCATACTTACGCAGATGATACACAACTTTATATTTCTGTGTCATCACATGACTACAGTCCCTTACTTTCACTGAGTGAGTGTATTCATCAAATCATGTGTGGATGCGCCAGAATTTTCTTCAGCTTAATGCGGATAAGACAGATGTGATTGTATTTGGCCCCAAAAATGAAAGGTCAAAGATCAGTGCTCACCTTAACTCCATGTCACTGACAACAACAGATGAAGCCAGAAATCTTGGTGTAATTATTTATTCTGACCTGAATTTTAAAGCTCATCCCAACCCATTTAAAGGTCATTACCAAATCAGCCTACTACCACCTGAAAAATATAACCAGAATTAAGGGATGTCTGTCCAAAGAAGACATGGAAAAACTTGTTCATGCATTCATTTTCAGTAGGTTGGACTATTGCAATGGAGTCTTTCCTGGCCTAAACAAGAAAACAATTAGGCAACTACAGCTGATTTAAAATGTTGCTGCACGAGTCCTTACAAACACCAGAAAAATGGACCATACCACACCAGTCCTCAGATCACTACATTGGCTTCCTGTGAGTCAAAGAATAGACTTCAAAATCTTACTGTTGGTCTACAAAGCATTAAAAGGTGTAGGGCCAAAATGTATTGTAGATTTATTAACTCCACATGAAGTATCCAGACTTCTCAGGTCATCAGGGACAGGTCTATTGTTTGTTCCCAGAATCAGAAGCAAAAAAAGTGAAGCAACTTTCAGTTATTATGCTCCTCACCTGCGGAACACTCTCCCTGCACACCTGAGGTCTGCACCAACTGTCAGTTCATTTAAATCAGGGTTGAAAACATTATTATTTGCTACAGCTTTTACTGAAAGTAATCATTCTAAATGCTAAATTATTGTCTTTTACTGGCTTCTGTTTTTAATTTTCCTTTAATGTATTTTATTTTATTTTTATCTTTCTATTCTCTTCTAATTTCTTTCTCTCTTTCTTTGAAATGTATTTTCTATTTATGATTTTAATGTATTTTTATGCTTCTGTAAAGAACTTTGAATTGCCTGGTGTATGAATTGTGCTATACAAATAAATTTGCCTTTGCCTTTGCCTTTCTCTGTCAGTCGCTCACACTGTGCAGCTCACAGATTTTGCTGTGTCGTCTCCGTCCTCATCCCAGGTTTCCAGTCACAGACAAAGCAAAAACAGCTTGTGCTGTTTGTGGGTCATGCTCACACAGTACTAGGACATAATAATAGTGATAAGAAATATAGCAGTAGCTTTCGATTTCATTAATTTAAGTCCCTGAGTTTTATAAGTATCCAGGATCCACTTTCTATCAACAAAAGAATGTAAATGTAAGCAAAGCAAAGCTGCTGCTATTTTTTAGCTCAACCTATATTCTACTGTCTATTGTACATACTGTTTATTTTACATACTGTTTATTTATACACTGTATATACAAAATTATTCTGCCGTTTATTTTAACATTCTTTACGATAATTGTAAATATTTTCACCACAAACTTTACATTTATATACATATATACATATACTGTGTGTGTGTGTGTGTGTGTGTGTATATATATATATATATATATATATATATAACTATTTTCTACCCTGTGCTGAACCTGCTGCAGTAGAAATTTCGTTCAGTGTATACCTGCTGTTTACTGAATAACAAGTTTGTCGTCTTTCCCATTCCAGCTCACTCTTCCTGTTCAAGCTAACAAGTTTAAAAGTCATGTATTTCATGTTGCCTACTACCATGCTTGTGCATGGCATACTGCTATGTGTATGTAAAAGGGTAAAGTCACAGATTGGTGATTCAAAAGGTGATCCTTAACAGTTTCTTTCATTTCATTTTAACATGCTTATGTTAAATTAAGATGAGGATTTTAGCTTGATACTCATTCATTTCTGATCTAATACTTTCACATTTACCTTCAAGACATTTTAAAACCTTTTCAGGACTTGCAGACATCCTGCCCACTGTATTAACTCAGTGCACACCGAGAGTTAACTATCACTTAAAGTGCATCTGAGGGTTACTTTCACACTGATCCTGAATTTCTCTCACACACACACTTCCAAATTACTGCTGCAGCCACGTGCACTACTGGCAGGTGTGGAATAAGTATTCACATCCTTGACTCAAGTAATGTAAACTCAATTACAAGTAACAGTTCTGCATTAAAATCTTGACTTACTGGCATACACACTGTCGCGAGCCGTGGTTCTCTTCCTGTTGCTTAGAACAGACGTTTCATTATCAGCCTCACGCAGAGAATCCCTTTTTATTAAAACGCCCAGCTACTCACTGGAGGAATGACACTGATAGTTCATGCAATCACACTTACAGTCTAAACTCTCCGCTAGTGATAAATGCCAACTAGTGGAACATGATAGAACACAGTCACTTATTAACGCTGAACATGAATCAGCATGAATCCACAAGGTCATATCCCAGTAAATCAGGAGTCTGTCCCTGCATACCCAACCCGTGAGGACACTATAGCACTCCAGATAAAAGGAGAGAAGCTCTATCAGCAAAAGTATCATACATACATTTATTACTGATGCACTACAATGTAAACAGCCTTTGAAAGTTGCAGAAAGAAGAGTAATAAGTATGATATTTGCCTCTGAAGTGCAGTTATTGGAGTTTCAGAATAAAGTAACTATTCTGTCTTGTCAGAAACATACTGGACCGGTCAGTAAACACTAAGATGGAGATGTGACTCTCCAACCTTTTAAACCCAGACATTTTAAATTGAGCAACATTGATATTAGTTGAAACACAATTATGCAACTGCAGGGATAGTTTTGACACCACTTGCAGGACAGCTGGCATCTTTTTCCATTTTGGAAATTACAAGTTGATAGCCCAGTTGACACTGGTGTGTTTGTCCAGTCAAAAGCCTCATGATGATGTCTGGGTGGAGTAAAGAACTGTCCAGTAACTCTATTGTCCAGCCTACTTGAAATGGCATCTGCTTCAAGTTAATGTATTCATGGCTGGAGCATTTGGTTTGTCATTTATAAATGATGGGGAAATAAAGACATTAAAATAAGGACGGAGCAAATGCGTGTTGACTTTTTGGGTCAGTGATAATCTGAAATACTGACTTCATCAACAAACACTGCACCTGCAATTAGTCTTTTACTGCATTTAGATATGGTAGGTCAGAGTGTAAAAGGCACAATAGGCATGGCTGCATAAACTGTTGGGGGTCTTGGCGGCACAGATTTTCTCCTGGGCCCCTGTTGCCTCCAAAGCCTGATCTAGTACAGTACACAGCTCATTCCATGGCAGCTTTATTATATTTAGTTGAGGGCTGCCCTTCTTGTGTTTCATCTATGTTCTATGATTGGCGGTTTAATGATGTGTGCTGCTGATTTGTTCTTATTGATGTTTCTTTGTGCTGTTTTGGTAATTAATTGTGGAACCACAGTGGCAAGTTCAAAATCAGATTTTCCCATGGGGACAAATAAAGTTTACTTTGATCTTTATTTCGAGACCAATGTAAAGTAATATAGTAAAGGTGTTAGGACTATTGATGGGCTGAAATGTGAATAGGACGCTGATTGAGCTTATGATTATGCAACAAAAAAATGAAGGGATTTTAGTGAAAAAGAAATGTGTTTGTGTGGTGAGGCTGGGGGTGTCGTGGTTGTTAAAAATAATTTGTCGTATTAAATAATAATATTCTCATTACATGGGAAAATGAACAAATAAATAAATATACAAGTGCTTCAGCGTCTGCTGCATTGATCCAACAGCGTCATGAAGTAGTTGCACTTCCTGTTTGTCACCGTGAGCGGCAGTAACGGTCACTCACGTGTGTGCGCAGGCGCATTGGCACTTCACACAACCGCAATAAGCAAACATGGCGGCGGCCGTCGACAGTGTTGTGAAAGTGTAAGTTTACCTTTATTTATCGTAAGTGTAAAACGAGCAGCCATACAGAGATTAATGTATACCTGATTAGTGGTCACGTTAGTTCAGAGTACATAAAACTGTAAACATCGCATGCTCAATCTTGAATACGATATTTGTCCCAAGAGAATAACGTTATCCGCTGAGCTAAGGTTAGCTTGTTAGCTGTGGACAGATATAAATGAGGCGAACCCATTGTGAAACTGTGTCTTAGCCACTACTTATCCCTAACTTAGTGACTCGGGCTGTGTTTTAAGGTGGTCTTGCACACAAAATATCCAAACTGTTGCTAGCCAGCCACCTGCAGATGAAGGAGAGAGTTAATTTGCCAGTTATCTGTCATCTTGGCGGGTGCTTTGTTATGACGAGAGGCTTGCTAACAATCAACCTTTTGTTCTGACGTCCCTCCATCGATACTGTTGGTGTCTGAAATTATAAGGCTCCATTATGGGTGTCCTCTTAATGAACGCAGAGATCGTACAGCCTGTGAGCATTGTCGTGGAACAATGTGAGGAATTGGTCCGAGAATGAAGCCGTGAATAAAGACTATATTTGTGGCGAAAGTTACTTATTCGTAGACCATAGTTATTAGTCGTTTTAGCCTCAGCGAAGATGGCTGCCGTATTCTAATTAGATAATGACAAGAAATCACTAAGCGGTGTACAGTATAAAGTGGCAACAGTAGGTTGTCCAGTAAAGCTATTTGCAGTCATTACACTGCTCCTTTATGGTGCATCTCCACAATAAACTCAATTTGTGGTAGTGTAATAAAAGCAGATTTTATTACTGTGTCCAACCACAGAACCATTCAAGAAGGGCTGCAAGTAATGATTATTATCATTGTTGATTAATCTGTTACTTATTTTCCTAATCAATTGATTAGTCATTCAGCAGAAAATGTTGAGAAGTTTCGATCAGTGTTTCCCAAAGCCAATTCTCAAATGTCTTGTTTTGTCCACTAACCAATGTTAGGCTTACTGTCATAGAGGAGTGAAGAAAGTAGAAAGTATTCAAATTGAAGAAGATGGAATCATGAAATTTTTACTTGATTTAATAGTTGACAACTCATCGATTATGTATCAGCTGATAGTAGGTTATTGCAGATGTATTGGTGTCTGCTCATAGAAATAACATGGGTATTTTTTAGATAACAGCAGCGTCTTTGTTACATAGTTTGTTGATCAGAGAGCACTTAAAGGTTTATTTGTTAGCTGTAAAATGTCCCACTTAGTGCACACTGTGCTCACAGTTCCTTTAAAAAACAAATTGAACAGATTTTGACGAAAGAAAAAATGGTGGTTTGTATGAAGAAGACAGTCTTGATGCAGTTCAGAGCTCCAGACAAAGATAGTAAGTGGCAAGTAATTTGTCAAAGTGCTTTTCACAAGGTCTAGAGTGAACATTGGTTCTGAAAATATATATATTTATATATTTGTGTAGGTAATGTCTTCATGTAACTCCCCCCCCCCCCCCCCCCCAAAAAAAAACCCCAAAACAAAACAGTGAGATCTCTGTAAGCAGTTAGAGAAATGAATTGAGCACGTAAGTCCTTTTAAGAAATAGCTCAACACTCTGTGTATTATAATTTAACTCTGTTTAATTTGAAATATTCATCCAGCAGTGATACTTAACAGTCTGTCCTGATCTGCCATTTGACCTATCAGTGTCCAACCTCCACATTTCAGGCTGGGAGAGCAGTATTACAGAGATGCCATGGAGCAGTGTCACAGTTACAATGCTCGTTTGTGTGCCGAGCGCAGCATCCTCATGCCTTTCCTGGACTCGCAGACTGGTGTAGCCCAGTCCAACTGTTACATCTGGATGGAGAAGAGACACCGAAGTGCAGGTATTTAATAAGTGCTGAGTGGTAATTCAATATTATGGTAACTAATTCTTTGCAAACTTAAATTAAAATATATGAAAATATACTTGCCATCTGTGCAGAAAATATACCTTACAAGACACAAAAAGGCCTGTTTATTTTCAGTTGTAAGTGTCATAGATCAAACCAAAACTTATTTCACTTGCTGGTTTTTCTATTTGTCTGTCCCGTGTCTCGTCAGGTGTAGCACCAGGGCAGCTGTACACCTACCCAGCCCGTCGCTGGAGGAAGAAACGGCGTTCCCATCCCCCAGAGGACCCCCGCTTGGCCTTCCCCCCTCTGAAAGCAGGTATTACTACAGGTGGAGGAACTTT
Source organism: Chaetodon auriga (assembly GCF_051107435.1). Classification (NCBI taxonomy): domain Eukaryota; kingdom Metazoa; phylum Chordata; class Actinopteri; order Chaetodontiformes; family Chaetodontidae; genus Chaetodon; species Chaetodon auriga. The sequence continues at coordinate 17,274,896 of NC_135082.1, read as the reverse complement.
TCTCTTAATACAAATATAATCAAGGGATTAGATTCATTCATGCTAACAGGACTTTGTGGCAGTGCTATTGTCATGTCAATGCATGCATCACTATTTTGTCTTGTGTGTGTAGCAGATTTGGAACTGGGTCTGAAGCGCGATGCGTTGGGGGCGGTGGATGGCAGCAGTTTGGAGGCCCTGCTGAAGGGGGAGCCCCTCGACAGGAGGAGCGGAGTGTTGGACATCCGCGGCCCTGAGGAAGATTCGGCAGTCGTGGAGCCACCAGCCACCTCTGCAACCACTCACACGTCCTCTGGCCGTGTCCGCAAGGTCTGGCTCAAAGCTAGCTGAACAGTGTTGTTTTGTGCAGCTCACATGTAGAACAGCGCAGTGCACCAAATGACATGTGTAATGTGAAACGGCACTAGCTTTTGACTTGAGCTGATTTCTCCAAGTCATTTGTAGTCTGTCGTTCCAAAGATGGGACAGATTTCTTCCCTCAGTCTTTTAGGTTCTTTCCCCTTACATATATACAGCATGACTTTAGTGTGGCGCAGTGGAGGGAGCAGAGAGCGACAGCCTTGAATAGAGTTAAGTTCTCACCAAGCATCAAAATCTAAATGTAAAGTAAGAAAGAGTTGGAGGGCTGCACTGAAAAGTTTGAAGCTTCATTCGTAATGTTGACTATCAAACCCTAAATTAACATTCGAATGCTGCAGAGGTTTCTTTTTTTTTTGCATGTTTATTCATTCTGTTCAAACTTGGTATTTCTCACAGTTGCAGATAAAGATTAAATGGTTAATATTGTACTGTTTGTACAGTTAGATTGTAGTTGTGGCTGTGTAGGATGGTTTCATGCGCTCCAACACCAGAGTGTTGTCAAATCATAAAGTCAAAATCTACTGAAAAAGATGGATGTAATTATTTCCAAAATTCACGTTTTTTTTCGAACGAAACATTCTGCTTCAGTCCATATTTGTTGATGTTTAGCGTGTAAAAAAAAAAAAAAGACATTCAGTGGCAGTGCAGTCTTAAAGACTTCACACATTCAAAACGGTGAGACCTCATCGAGACTCTGTCACTGCAGAGAGTCCTGGACCACGACGATTACCTGGATGACTTGGATGACGAAGACTTTGAGGACGAGACCCCTAAGAGACGAGGCAAGAGCAAGTCCAAGGTGAGTGCCTTCTTTCTCTGCTCTCGGTTCCTCGTGTGATCCCAGAGGATCAGTGTGGGGGATGTAAAGCAGTCTGTCTGATCACGGTCAGGAGTCAGAGTTGCTTGAGGACTGATTTGTCGTCAGTTTCATCACGTTGTGGTTCAGAGGTGTTTTATTTCACAGTTTCTGCTGTAGTTAGAATTGTTTTCATTCTTAACCTCGAGACTCTTCTGAATCACAATGTGGTAGTTTCATTCTTGGAGTGTGACTGGCTACATGCTGTCACTCTCAGGAAAGAGTTGCTGTCTAAATCTGCATTTTGTTTCCGACTTTAACTTATTTCTCTTTTTGTTTCACTAATGTACCCTTCTGTTTTTGTTTTCTGTCTTGTTCTTTGATGAATTTGAAGCGTTATAAAAACTGAAATAGTGAATTGTTGTTTCAGTAGTTTGTCCAGTATTGTCTGTCTGACCTGTTAAATGGGTTGTATAGGGTCGCAGTGACAAGAATGGCAAGAAAAAGCAGGAGGCTGCAGCTGCAGCGCTGGAGGAGAGGGACAAACCATACGCCTGCGACAGTGAGTAGAAGCTTCCTTTGCAATGTCCATGTGTCATGCATGTCAGCGAAAGAGGCTTTGGCTTTTCCCTCTAAAAGACGAAAAAACAACCTTTCTGCCATGCATGGTGTGATCTGAAAGACCCCATCTGGAACTGAAGTTTGACAGCATAGAGATTTAAAAAAAAAATTACCGTCTGAATGCGTTTTTTTTTTTTTTTTCTTTTTCTTTTTTCCTTTTTTTTTTTCCTGAGATGTCGCTCCATGTGTGCTCTGTAACTTCCTGCTGGCCATCGCTCACTGTGCAAATGCTCACCTCCGCTGTATGACTTTGCTGCTAGCGCGTCCGTCGAAAATTAACCATGTGAAAATGAGTTTTGAATAACAATAAGGCCAGCTGTGGGCGTGATGAACACCGTAGTTTTGTGGTTCCACCTTGGGCCTTTGTGGACGGTAGTTAGAATTAGCCGCCATCACTGTAACATTCTTGTATGACGTGTGTGTGTGTGTCAGTTTGTGGGAAGCGCTACAAGAACCGTCCTGGCCTGAGCTACCACTATACACACTCTCACCTGGCCGAGGAGGAGGGCGAGGACCGCGAGGAGATCGAGGCACCACCCACTCCTCGGCAGCCTGAGGAGCAGAAGAGTGAGTCACTCTGTAGTGCTGAGAGAGAGACAGAGACAGGGGACGCAGGTTTGGTTGCATGCCATGTAGCATGTGTGTGTTTCTACAGGGATGTCTCTCTCTCATTCTTTTTTTTTTCTTTTTTTTCCGCTCTTCTTTTTTTCATGATTTTGATTTTGAATCGCAGATTTGGGATCATTGTTCCTGACTGAAACGTGCTTGCACAGTTGGGATTCCTGGCATTTTTTTTTCCAGCATATCATCCATCTTTTTTTTTTTGTCCCCCCAACATATCCATCGCATAGCTGTTGTTTTCTTTTGTGCACGCGACATTGTGTTAGAAATACATTCAACAAGTGCGTTTTGTCAGTCGTCACTCATTCATTAGTTTGGATCATCATTGTTTCCCCTACCATTGCCTCGGGGGGGCGGCCCACCCCACCTGCAAGACACAAAACATTGCTTGATGTTATTTATCTAATTTATGTGCACTTGTTTCATTTCAGCTCAGTGTTCGAGTCTTTACTCCACTTTACTTTGCTGTCATGTACCGTCAAGCTAGTTTCATCGCAATAAAAAAGATGACCAAACATCCAATGCAAAACAAAAAAAATATAAGCTCGGCCAGTGTTAGCCAGCTAGTGAGCTAGCTTTCAACGATTGCAGCAGTTGCTGTGATGTTAGCAGTTAGCAAACTACCTAATGCTGATATGTGTTTCTGTAGGTCTCTGGTCTGATATCTGTTCATACAGAGCAGGTTTACACTCACTGTTACATGTGGCTGCTGAATAAATGACAGCCACAGATAAAAACTGTGAGCCAGGCAGAGAGAACTGTACGATTTTATTAGCCATGGCAGCTGTCAGTTTGCAATGCAGCAACAAAGGAGGTGCTCATGCAGTTAACCAAGAGTATGGGTTACACCTCCCCACCCTGCTCCCCCAAAGCAGTCAGCATAGGGGAAACACTGATCATGATTCAGCACGTCATCATCAGCCAGTTATTGAGATAAAAAGTTGTTGTTGGCTGATGTTAACAGGTTTGTAAAACTGTCCTTCGGAGCTTAAAATATTTGATTTATAAACAGTCATATGCTCTCCAGTTTTGGCACGTTCATCTGGAAGAAGATAGTGATATTCAACTCATCTTCTTTGGTAATTCAGTTTAAGGTGACAGTTCTGATGTGCACTGAAAGGTTCCTTCACTCTTTCTCCTGCTCAGCCACTAAGAAGGGTCCCAACGGGCTGGCCCTGCCCAACGATTACTGTGACTTCTGTCTGGGAGACTCCACCTTAAACCAGAAGACTGGCCAATCAGAAGAGCTGGTGTCCTGCTCAGACTGCGGACGCTCAGGTAGGACCTCATGATGCTTCGTTCATTATAAATTGACTGGAGCTTCCTGTTCTTGGACAGCATGAAGAACAAGAGACACCACCACCTAAACCTTTAAATGCTGATTATCGCTCTTGCTACAGCCCCATGCACTCTGCTTCATCACGCAGAGAAATCCAAAGTTTGACCGGCCTGCTGTGCCCAGTTATGGTTGTTCAAGTATGATTCTATGATCATCAGTATCGAGTATTTATCTTACTTGACAACATGTCTCCCTTGTCGTCTCCCTCCTGCAGGCCACCCGACATGCCTGCAGTTCACACCAGTGATGATGGCTGCAGTGAAGACTTACCGCTGGCAGTGCATCGAGTGCAAGTGCTGCAATGTTTGCGGCACCTCAGAGAATGACGTGAGCCCATTTATGATATTTCCATCATACTGGATGTGTCCGCCCTGTTTCCCGATATTTGTCTGTTTATGAGATAGCCAAGCCCAGTTTACGTTACGTTTTCTTCTATCCTTCTTTAAGCTATCTTGTTTTTTAAGAAGTGGTTCCTGTGTGCAGAATAGGTTTACTCTGCTGCATCTCAGCTGGTTGAACCACCACTATTTAGTCCACTCCCACTTTCTGTGGCACCGTGTTATAATGAGGAAACCAGAAAAGATTCACATTTTCAAAACTTTAAATGAAAATTTGTTATGAAAATAGTGGGCAGTTAACGTAATAGTTGACAGCGACTTGATTAATCGTTGAAGCTCTGTTTCCAAGTGTGCATCCAGGGCTGGTGGTGGCTTTGAGTGTGGGCGTTTTTGTTTGCCGTTATCCATTGTGAATCTTATCTTCTTGTCTCATCAGTACACTGACTGTGATAATGTGTTTCTGTAGGACCAGCTGCTGTTCTGTGATGACTGCGACCGAGGCTACCACATGTACTGTCTAAGTCCCCCGATGACTGAACCACCAGAGGGTAAGCAGATAGCAACACTTAACTGCCCTGAAGACATGCGCATGTTGTTAGACATTCCAGATATCATCACTTCCCTTCACCAGTTCACCCAGTGTATTCAGACTCACCTTCCTGGCACCCACATTCTTTCCAGTCTGACCTGTTGCCTTCCTTCCTCTGATCCTTTGATAAGACTATGTGACTATGTGTCTTTTCCAAGTGTGCATTCTTTAGAGGCATGATGCACTTTGGTAGTTTTCCAAGCCACAGGTAGCAGGTTAATAGAAGCCTTAGTCCGTGTCAGTTAGGGTTGTGAATTCTGAGAAAAATGTATCTTTTAGTAAAAGTAAGATTAATTTCACCGACTTGTAATATTCTTAAAATTTATTTGATTTCCAACAAAATAAAAAGTTTTAAGTTGAAAGTTTCGCTCAATGTAAACATCTTAAAGCTGATGTGATGTCGTAGTGTGGAAAAATGTGGTGTAGAGAAGAGATACGGCGATTAAGACAGTCTGTTATCTTATATAATAATCCACATTCTTCTCTAAACAATGAATATTTCTTCATGGTGATGCATCTCAACACACATGCCTCGCTCTGCTTGTATTACAGGGAGCTGGAGCTGTCACCTGTGCCTGGCTCTGCTGAAGGACAAGGCCTCCATATACCAGCAGAACCAGAGCTCCGCCCCCGAGTGACATCATGTCCATAAGTCCCGCCCCTCTCAGGAACGGGACTCCACCCCCGATGGAAACGTCAGACCTCCTCTCAGTCCGGAGCTCCACGCTCTGTCATGATGTAGCTGAGCCAGATCGCAGATCAGGTCTTAATACCTACAGCGTCAGTGGGGGGAATCAGTCAACATGGGGATCAAACTATCACTACCGACCCGCCGGCGTCCGAGTCCCTGAGGCTCGCTGTCAAACACATACATATTGTGCGTATATACAGTATAGACACACTCTCTCTCCTGGACTGTTACACACACTAGATACAGAGACAGAGAGCATGCGGTAACCATAGTGACTGCTGTCTCCATGGGAGCTCCCAGGAGCAATACGGATTAGCATCACAGCTAATTATCTGCACCCTTTCACACTCAAAGACACAGCGTGGACTGTCGAGACGACACAGTTTCTTTTCTGCCAAATTCTCTATTTTTACTCCTCGCGTGTGGGAGAAAGAAAACATCACCACGTATTCGCTCGAGGAGTATTATTATTGTTACTATTGTTATTGTTCGGGTTACTAGTGGACTTTTTGTAGTGGCATATGTCTGTGTACTTTTGTCCGATTGGTGCATTTATCTTTTGAAGAGGTTTCCGTGAGGGGAGCCAGTCAGTGCCAAGGTCCACCATCCTATGAAATACTCGCAACAGCAGTGAGCATCATCGACGTGACAACCGTCTTTGTGTCACTGTAAGTCAGTGGCACAAAGACGGGAACACACAGTCAGTTTTTCTTTTTTTGCCAACAGGAAACTCTGCCTTGTTAAGATGTCGGCACAAAAGCTTCAGTCTTGCTACGTTAAAGTTGCACCAAAATTAACTTTTAGTTCTGTTACTTCAGCCAAACACTATACAGCCGAGCATATCCAGCAAGCTGGGCTCATTTCGTATAATCCCAGTTCACAGCATTAGTTCTCCATCACACGTTCGCTTATTTGGAAACCCTGACTTTTGACAAGTGCTGCTCTTCCCGGGGGAAACTGACTGCCGTGAGTCCAGCACATGAAACCAGTGATCACAAAGGTGCGTCCTCTTCTCAAAGGTGTTTTGTGCTAGCTTCTTAGAAACCGTCTGGCAGTGACATCATCCCCCACGAGTCATTTTTAAACAACTGCTGTCAAAGCGATGGCGCACACACACACACACACACACACGTCGACTGTAGCTGCTTTTATCATTGGTCACACTGAGGCAGATTTGCATGCAGATTGCACCTGTACGAATAAACGCACACACACACTCACATCACAAGTGTTTTTTTGTTGTATTGTTTGTATTTCTTTCTTTTTTTTTAACATTTTATATTACCTGATATTCCATTGGTACTGGGAGTTTTTTCTAGTAGAATTTTGTACAGTCTATGGTATAGCAGACACTTCAAGTATATAGCTCCTAATGCATTCTATGTACTGTATTGACTTTTTCTATTTTTGTTATGACTGTGACATGTTTGAATTTATTTGATTATTCTGATATGTCAGACCTCCATTATGAGTATTTGTAAAATGATGTACTTTGTTGTACTATTTTTATTTTTACATTTCTTTGGTATCGAAACCGATTTAGCCTGACTGAAATAAAAATCACTTTGAAATATGTGTCCATTGTAATTGCTTTGAATATGTGATTTAAGCATATCCTCCTGCTGGAACTGCGTTATGTGGTTGATATATGATTGGATCAGCTGATAGATGTCTGCTGCAGATGACTCATTTTAATTAAATCTTGAGTATGCTTGAAAATGCACGAAGAAAACTGGGGGGCTAAGGGCAAAAATTGTATCCTGACAAGTATATTATCAAAGTAACTAAGTACATCTGCTTCAATATTGTATTTATATACAGTTTTTAGGTACTTTGGAGCAGAAATATTGTACTTTTTGAATAAGATGAATAAATCTCATAATTTCTGAAAGATGTGGAGCATTTTACAGTCTGAATGGAGGCTCTCGCTGAAAGTATGAATGAGGAGATAAAAGCTGAAAATGAAGGAAAAAATGAAAACATCCATTTGAATATTTTGGAAAGTATGAAAGATGTGAATGAAAAAAAGGAATAGCACATTATTGCAGACTGAATTTTTTAACATTTCAATTAAGTTTCTATGGTGAGAAATGTGGGCGGAGTTAAGCTGAGAACAAAAGCATGCTGCAATAATAGTGAAGAGTTTTGTGTGTAGAAGAACATCACGTGGATAGCTCCACCTTCCTTAAAATTGACTGAACTTTTAAATGCATGAGTTTTCTAACAGTATTTCTACACTGTGGTATTGCTACTTATACTTAAGTACAAGATGTGAGCACTGACCTTCTGTTACAGATGAGCCGGATGATGGAGGGCAGCGCTGATGTGTGTGTCCCAGCTCTTGGACAGCAGCCTTTCCTCAGCATGCTGAAGCTGTGGAGCTGTCTCTGGTGCTGAAGTGCTGCAGGTTGCAGCTTCTCAGCTCCATGTGACTGAACTTCAGTCCGCTGGTCTGCACCTCATCCAAAATGTTGTTGGAGCGCTCAGATTCTATCTTACAATTTTTGAATATCGCACTGTTATGTTAAATGTTTTGTTATGGAGCTTAAAGGGATAGTTCTGATGATTTAAAGTGGGATTGTATGAGGTACTTATCAATAGTCAGTGTATTACCTACAGTAGGTGGTGCTCAGTACGCCTGCAGTTTGGAGAAGCAGCTGGACTACCGGCGTAGGAAGTATGTCTCACTGAAATGGTTGCTGTGCAAACTGGGTTGAGTGAAATCCTTCAGCCTCTGAGGACAGTACGGCTTAAAAAGCGTCACATTAATGTCTCGGGAGCTTGTTTCATATATGTTATGGCGCACAATGATAAAATAATAAGTTTACCTTTCTATATTGTGTTGAGCTGCTCCTGGCAGTGCACAATATTAAATTCGTTTTTCATTGAAAGTGTACCTGCAGCATTAAAATAGTCTTTTTCTTCACATGAACTACAGTGAAAAGTATTGGGCTCAGGTGTTCATCACCTCTCATCAAATAAACTCAACTGTGTCACTAAATACGAGTCAAGTTAAGAGTGAGTGATGTTGTACAGTGTGAGGGGAAACTGAGATTATGTGTTTTTTTGTTTTCCTTTAATTTGGTTATTGACGACATTTTATGCTGTGAATGCAACCTTTTTTATAAGTCAGCAGTAAAATGCCAGTGTTTAATGAATTCTTCTTCATTAGCATAACTCAACCACACTCTGTTGGGAAAAGGTTTAAATTTAGAGTGCTTTGGTTTGCTTCCTTGTGTTTTGCTGGATTTCTTGTCACATGTATTCATTTTAAGTGTTGTGGAAGGATATTTCAAAATGATGGTTTGAAGGAGCATCAGACGGACTGTCCGACGTGAGACGCAGAAGAAAAACCTCACAGAACAAAATATTTTAATTGCACTCAACAACATACACTCGAGGACTCTCTCCGAACACAGACATTCAAAAACACCATGTGGCATACAGTCGCCTTTGTTCCAGCACAAAAACACCGCCTCTGTGCTGAGAAGCTTTTAGGAAAGGGGGGGGGGGGGGGGGGGGCCTACGGTCTGTACAAGGCCAAGACAACAGTGGCTTAGTGCAATTTATCTGGAGCGTGATGATCAGCCATGCTATGCTGTTTACAACAACAGACACAAAGGCGTGATGAAAACTTCACACAAACTTTACATAAAATAACTGCACGCACTGAGAAGCAACTACATCAACTTAACACGTATAATCATCTGGTCTTTGAGGTTACTTGTGGCAGTCATAAAGTATGAACAGGTAAACTAACACACTTTGGGGTTCCTTTTACAATATTCTTGGTTTCAGAATACAAATTCAATACTTTATAAATTTGCTGTGAGACAGTGCATCATCAGTTGGCTTTGATTTCACAAAATCTGGGCTGGAGGTGCTCGGTACAAAACTATGTAAAATACTCGTTTATCAAAGGTAAACAACGCAGCTTTCGGGCAGCCGCAGTAATGCGTACGTGTACAGCCACCGTGACATGAAAATGAAAATCTCTCTGTACATCTGATTGATAATGGCAGCAGTGAAGGTGGAAAACGAGTCAGACCACTTGTTCGTTTGTGCGTTCTTTTTTATGAGTCTGTGCGTGGGGGGAGTGTTTGTGTGTGTGTGTGTGTGTGTGTGTGTGTGTGTGTGTGTGTGCCCTCTACAGCTTCTCAAAGGCGATGGAGCAGAGGAGGAAGATGGCGTAGAGTAGAAGGAGACAGAGTCCCAGCCTGCGGTCCAACCTCCAGCAGTTCAGATGGACACAGAGGACCTGAGGAGCGATGAACAGACAGAGAGAGAGGACGCTTCATTTCCTGTTGCACTGCCATAAATACAATTCTCCGAGTGTGAAAACAGAGTCAGGGGCTCGCAGGCCTTGAGCCGGAGAAGATAAGATGAAAATCATGGGTGAAGAAAAACAGGCAGCTCATGTTGGACTTTTTTTACAATAATAATAATAACTTGATGGATTAACTGATAGAAGGTCACAGATGGTGGAAATCTACTCACAGTGAGTGTGACAGAGGCCAGCAGCAGAATCACTGAGTACACCAGGCCTTTGCTGTTGATTGTCACCTAAAAAACAAAATGACAGAATTAATGTTGTTTTAAGATCATTTACTAATAAATTCAACATCTTACAAGGGTCATTCAGTTCATTCGAGGTGCCGTTTCAGAGTTAAATAGAGTATTTTACTGGCTACATTACTTCTAACACAGAGACATATTTGCTTTCATTATACATCAGTGACAGGAAACAAATGGAGAGAGTGGGGGAATGATATACAACAAAGGTCCCCAACTGTAATCAATCGAACAAAAGATTACACATTAACATATTAGTTACAGTGCCCCTGTGTTTGGACAACACCAGCAGAGTACTGCTATGTTTTTAGGATCACGGGTCAAGATGTGAGGCAGAGGAAACTGTTGGTGTTACCACTGATCCATAGGTGACTATGAGAGTCCTCAGCGCCCAGGGGAAGCCCAGGCCCAGCAGCACATCAAAGATATTACTGCCAATGGAGTTGGACACGGCCATGTCGCCCATCCCTGCAACGAGTCACACAGAAACGAACACAGAATGAAAATATGTAGAGCAAATGTGTTCAAATGACATTAAACATCCAGTCAAATAGTTTGGTTTTTGCACATGTTCACTTCCTCATTTAACATATAATTTTTTTATCATTTTTTCCATTGTTTTAATGTGTAATATCTGTTGGATAATTCCGGGAGAAAAAGTACACTAACTATTCACCTTGCATTAAAAGCTTCAGGTTACTTGCATTAAATGAAGGCCATTGATTTAAAGTACTCTGAATTAGTTTGACAAAGCAATCTTGTAAGACGCAGCTGAAAGCTCCAGAGAAAGAGAGTTAGTGGAGTTAAAATGTTTTGTCTAACCAGTGCAAACCTTCACGCTCAATATTTTAATTTAGTCTTGTAACATACCAACGTACAAAAAAAGCTAGGTGGTATAAATGGTTTTAATCAGCAGTGTAAATATGTGTTGAGACAAATTAAACACACATGTGCATACACACGCACACACACCTTGCCGGGCGACTATGAGGCTGGCCATACAGTCGGGGACACTGGTGCCGGCTGCTAGAAAAGTGATTCCCATGATGACATCTGGGATTCCAAGTGTGTAGCTGATTATGGTCACCTTGCCAGAAACACAGAGAAAAGAGGCTGTGTAAATATATATATATATATAGTGTGTGTGTGTGTGTGTGTGTGCGTGTGTGTGTGTGAGTGTGTGAGTGTGTGTGTGGAGGACTAGTGTCTTTCATACCATCCAGACCATGAGGTAGGAGAAGAGGGCTATCCAGAGCGTGGAGGACAGGAAGGTGAGCAGGTACCAGCGCTCCCACTGCGGCAGGCTACAGTCGGGGATGGTGCAGTGAAGCAGGACGCTCACTGGCCAGGAAAGCAGCCACTTCAGACGCACACACCAGCCATCTGAGGAAATGGTGACAACACACGCAAAAAGCACACACAGACACAAACACGCATTCACACACGTTTCCCCACAGGGATCGTAACAGATTCTTCTAAAGGTCTAAATTATTAATGTGGCACGGCCTGTGTGAGTCTGTGAGTCTTCATCCATTTTTGATTAGCTCCATCAGCAATAAATCCATGTAGAACACTAATAGTTGGATAAAGCCATAGAGGAATGCTTGGTACAGCAGCATCAATGACAAAGAAAGTTCTGAGAAAAAAGAAAGTTACTGCTGCTGAAAAAATCTCCAGAGGCCAACAGATGACCTGGTGCATAAATGCAGCTAACCCGCAGATTCCACTGAGATTACGATACCTGTGCTACAAAACCCCACCATGCCTCTGTGTGATGTCTGCTTTGATTCACGACTCACCTGGCAGGATGAAGGGCTTGAAAGGAGTATTCTCCTCCTCTCCTTCCTCCTGCTCTTCTTCCTCCTCCTCTTCCTCTTTAGGCTGTGATTCCCCACCTGTCTCTTCCCCCGTCTCCTTACTCCTCTCCCTCTCTTCCTCCATCGGCTGCATGTCTCCCTCGGCCACTGTCCCGTTCTCCCTCCCCCATGGCCCGTTAGCACCCAAACTTTCCTCCCCCGAAGCTCCCCCCTCCTCTGGGCCAACTCGAGCTCGAATCAGCCTCTGCCTCTGTGAGTGGGGAGCAGTGATGGGGTGAAGTCAGAGAAAAGACAGGGGGAAATAAGAAAAAGAACAACAACATGACATGAGAAACACTGCATCGACGTTTGGGTAATGACTTCCTCTAACTGAAGCTCAGAATATGAGGAGTGGCAGGAGGGGTGATCAGGCAGCCAGGCGCATTCACCAGAGGGGATTTGGAAAGCACTGATGGGGGGCAAGGCATAGAGTGGGGGCAGCACTGGCTGTTGCATTTTAATTTGGTATTGGAAGAGCCAAGCACACATGCAGGAGAGCAGAGGGAGTGACGAAGCAGATTTGGGAGATTCAGTTCTTGTGCGTGGGATTATTAGGTGCCTTATGCATCTAACGACAGCAAACAGGATGTTGTAGCACCAATCTATCTCCCTATCAATCTGTCTCCCTGCAAACCTTCTGTACAAAAACTGCGCTGAATAGTATCCTACTATTGTGAAATCATTATGAAATTTAACAAATCAACATGGCAACTAAAGATATGTATAATTACCATAATTACACCAACTGACCAACCTAATGTTAGCTTGCTAATGTGTGACCCATTTTACAGTGAAGGGTGAAAACTAGCATGTGTAACCTGTCCCCGCTACAAAACTGCCAAGTTTTACTGTTACATAGAAAACTGAACTAACTAACAAAGCTAACCTTACCTTGCTAACATATAACCCATTTAATTGAAGGGTGAAAACTGCCAGGTGTAACCTGTAATCGTGGCATAGCTAGCTGAACTAACTGATAAAGCTAATGTTAGCTTGCTAACATATGACCCATTTAACAGTGAAGGGTATAAACTGCAAAGTATAACCTGTAACCGCTACATAGCTAGCTGAACTAACTGATAAAGCTAAAGTTAGCGTGCTAACATATGACCCATTTATAGTGAAAAGTGAAAACTGCAGAGGTTTACCGCTATATAGCTGACTGAACTAACCGATAAGGCTAACATTAGCTTGCTAACATATGACCCATTTAACTGAAGGGTGAAAACTGCCAGGTGTAACCTATAACTGCAACCTAGCTCGTTGAACTAACTGATAAAGCTAACGTTAACTTGTGAACATATGGCGCATTTACAGTGAAGGGTGAAAACTGCCATGTATAATACTGCTAAATAGCTAACTGAACTAACTGACAAAGCTATTTTTACTTTTCTTACATATGACTAATTTGCTGTGAACTTTAAGATGTAATATTAAACAATTAACATAGCTAACATATAAATGCTGTTTACTAATGATGTAAAACAGTAAGATTTTAAATGTCACAAAAAGTACAACAAAAACAAAACAAAAAAACAACATAGCCTACCTCAAATGACCCAATGTTATGTTAGCGTCAGTTAGCTTAGCATAAATAGATATTTCACTCATTGTCAACTTCATGAATACTACTAACTCTGAAACACACTTTTCTTCTCATAAACATATAAGTTAAAATAAATCCCCCAAACTGTTTTTGTTTGGCTATGTTTCAGCTTGTGATGTAACTTACTAAAGTTTTAATGGGCAACCCAATTTCATAAGTCATGACTTTGAGACTGGCTAGTAATTGTTACTAAGAACTTAGGGACAGTCAACAATGCACAATTTGGAACAAATTTACTAATAGCTGATGCAACCCTTCCAGGTACACAAGGGTGAGTTTGTGATTCTTCATTATATTGGCGTGTCCCTGTTGACAGAGACATATTGCTTTCTAAAATGCTGCACATGCTCACTTAAATACCCACCAACACAGTCCAAAAAACCAGGGGAAGTTGGCGTTATGTGAAGGATGCGAGCGCGTGCAGTGTACCTCGTTGATGACCATGCGTCCTGCCATGTGCAGGCGGGTGAAGGGGGGGAAATGCGGGGTGATGAGAAGGCGGAGGCTTGCCTCTGAAAAGGAGAGCTGGTGGGGGTGCAGGTTCAGCATCTCATCCACCATCACCACCCCTGAATCCTGGCCGGCCACCACACATGAATCTGGAGAAAGTGGAAAGGAAATAATAGTTTAATATGACAAAGAGAACAGAGTAATGGAAGGACAAAAAAATGGAGAAAACATCTGTCCATCAAAGTGGTCTAGTTCTATTTCAGCCTGTTGGAAATCCACAGGGGCACAGAAATGGGTTTGACTGGCAGCCTGAACTGTGTCACTAGGTCTGATGAAAGCTACTCAGAGACAGACGGAACTTTAGATTTTATGGATGGACAAACATGAGCTCTGCACCTGGCTTCAGCGGCACCATGTCGTTGTCACAGTCTCCAATGCTTCCGACAGCAGTCGTCCGTCGCAGGCTGCTCAGACACGGCTGTCCAGCTCTGCTGCAGTGTTTCTCTACCAGGCCATGCAGAGATCTGTTGAACCTACACAGGAGACAGCACACACACAAAAAAGTTACCGTGTCTTTGGTGTGTATAGAGTACGTAATGGCTTGATATCAACATGATGGAAAAGTCAGAGGGGAGAGAAGGAGACTCACTTCATGATAATTATGTAGATACCGTACATAGAGATCAGGATGATGGTCTCCCACCTGAAACATGTATACAAACAGCAACACAGATTCGTAAATTCAACAAAATGACAGTCGGCTCTCTTGCAAACTGATCTGATATTCAAACAGCACAAGTGCTGAAATGTAAAAAAGTTTCATTACAGTCTTACCACATGACTTTCTCATCATAGATCACCTGCAAATAAAATGAAAAAAATACTGTAAGATACAGTCAGACAGTCTACTGACCACCATAATAAATAGACTTTATTCGCTCTAGTCCTTCACTTGTGACTGGTACACAGATTTCTTTGATGCAATGATTCAGCTGACAGAAAACGAATTCCCCGGTTTCTCACCAGGATAAGCACCACTATGGATAGGATGTAGAAGATGGCATCACGAAACAAAGGCCACCAGCTCAGAGAGATGGGCTGGAGAGAGAAGACGAAAAACATAATGCGGTTAGTGTAAGATGTTATCATTGTCTGGGCCAGAGGGTTTTACACTTTATGTGTTTTATGTGTGTAATGAATTTTTACTTTGTCATTTTGTTCTCTTACAGCTCAGAAATGTTTGGTTCATCCTGCTTTTGGCCTCAGGTCTGAACACAGTGTTTGTACCTGTCCAGAGAAGATGCCACAGATGCCGATGATGACCAGGATGTTGAAGACAGCTGATCCCACGATAGTTCCCACACCCACGTCTCCCTTTGTGATAAACACCCCTAAAAACACAGAACAGGAAAGAGTAAACCATAAATCATCAGCAAAAATGAATGTAATGTGACAATCTGTCGAAAGTGATGGATTGTAGCTCCCTCCCATTCATAAAAGTGCATAATGATAGCCATGGTATCTTTCTCCTCTGTACAGAAATATTGCATCTTTTGTTCATAACCACAGGGGCTGGACAGATCTTCTGCTACTGATTGCACAATATTTACTGCATATTGCCGAACGTCACTCCAATACTCATCAAAGCCAGCCTTTTTTCCTTTGTGAATAAAAAGATTATTTCAGAGATGATATATGAGAAATATCCTTAAGCATCAGGGATTTAGAAGCAAAGCTTTCGCTCTTACAAGCCACAGTAATGCATATGCTTCAAGGCCATTTTAATAAATCGTACATGATATCCAGGATAGATCCCCAGTAGTGTTCTACTTTGTCACGTTTCAAAAACATCAGTGAGATGGTTTCTGCCTCTGTTTAATATCTGGGCCGCAGTTTCCAAATACTGTGAATAACAAGCCTTCTTTTGTCTAAATTTCACCCCAGAAACTTTTATCTCGATGATATTTTTCGTAGTCCCAATTTCTTTGTTGTTTCCTACTCAGAGGGTATTTTTTTCATCTTCATCCATATTTACTGAAAATTACTGCATTGGGAAAACAACAAAAATGCTTGATGACAGAACATCAGGGCCACAGAAGTAATTTGCGGATGAGCTGGCAAACCATCAAGCAAAATGAAATGTCTTTCTTTGACGCCTACTTAATGCTTAAAATTGGTCAATCAGTGCTTCTGCCCACACACACTTGACTTCTGTCAGTCCTAATCAGGTGAAGATGCATGTGATTGCAGGTTACTGGAGCGTTGATGGAGGAATGCTTGGGCTAACACGTTAGAGTGAGTGACTGATTAGATGAACATCACACTGACCAATCAGAGAGGTGAAGAGCTCGGGGGCCGAGCTCCCAGCTGCCATGAAGGTTGCCCCGGCCACGTCCTGACTGAGCTGAAGGTTCTAGAGGATGAGTGTGAGTTTGAACAGATGAAAGGATAAAGCTGGTGATGTTCTGCATTTTCTGATTGCCAACAAATCCAAAATCAATGGATTGATTCTACTGAAAAGTAATGTCTGGTATCTAAAGCCTGATATTAGCCACAGAACTCCACTGTTGTCCAAAAATATTCAAAAACCATAACTGAGCCACACTGTTGCACTGGCTGACATCTTCCTTTATTTCGATGAACATGGGCATTGTAGTTTAATATGAGTCTATCCCACATGCTGTAAATAATCACTACGGTGCCAAATGTGTATTAATCCACAACTGAAAATAGTCCCCCCAATAAATGCATTATTTAGTCCTTTTTCAGTAATGTTCTCTACTAACCACAATGCTCAGCTGAAATTTTTGATCCATAAACAAAAAAAAAATAGAAATAAAGAAACAATAGTCCTTTATAATCCATTATTAAAGGTTTACACCTTGAAACCACAGGTCAGAAAGTAGTTATAGAAGGACTAATGCATTGTTGGTTTACCTCTTTCCAGGGGAAATACATCAAGAAAAATAAGAAATAACTCTATCCTTATCCTTTAAAGGTGTTTTAAAGGTAACAGGTGCTTTGGTAAAACCAAGAGAACACAAAGAAAACATCAACTATCAACTCATCGATTCTCAAAAGGATCAGGCTATTTTTCAGCTGACGAATGATACTTTATGTCTTATGTTATGCTGTTTTCAGTCACATTAGATGTTCATACCTCTGATACTTTTTCCAGTGATGGCACAAAGTAAACATCACACACGATGGCCAGCGCGTGAAACATGTAGATAGCCTGTCAGATACAAGGGACACATTATTGGCCACGTGGCTCACACATGCATCTGTTTGTGAGTTCGAACGAAGCTCCTTTCATTTTAAATTCTGGTTTTCAGGCAGAGCTGATACTCACGCAGAAGACGTGAAGGAGTACCGCTCCGTGTCTCTTCTGCTCCAGAGTAAAGATGTCCTCAGGAAAATCAATGACGGCTGGAGAACAGATGGACAGAGAGTAAGCTAGTGATGAATAAAATGAGGGAAGTCCCTGAACTACAGCTGAAACCATGAGCTGATTCAGTCATTTTCCCTTGTTCCAACTTGACCTCTGAGAGGAGTCTCAGGTTCTCCTCATGCTTTCCCTGTTGTTGCCTCTTGACTTTGGAAGAGCTTCCCACAGAGCACCTGTTTCACAAAGCATCTTATAACCTGGATTTTTTCTTATGATGTTTTCTTTGTGGGTTATTTATTTATTTCTCCTCTGGGTTTTGGAACATTGGTCAGAAAAAACAAGCAATTTGATGAGGCTGCCTTGGGGTTTAGGATATTGCGATTGCTTTTTTTTATTGATGAAAGAAGAAAAATAATCAGCAGGTTAATCAGTAATGAAACTAATCCTTAATTTACATCTCTACCCTGAAGCTCCAGTCACTTGTATGTGCATGTGTGAAATGTGTGTGACTGTGTTGGATGTTTGTCCAATTGTGGAGGTGAAGGTGGTGCCACAGTCGCGTGACTAAACGAGTTCAGTTGCATTATGATTGAGTCTTTTGCTCCTCTTGTGACTTCAGGCCAGCTACAGCAAGGTATTTACACTGACGTTCATTTTCCAACTATTTCCAAAGGCCAAGCGATTCCTCCTTCAGAGGCACCTAATGTGGCCGAGTTAGTCGACGTGTCTCGATCACCCTCTTTTAACTGTAAGGGAGTGCTTTCCTAAATTGCACCGACATGCACACAAGGTCAGACAAATGCCACTCACTGCGCTGTGAGAAAAAGCTTTCATCATGAGGCAGTGTAAATCTAGAAAGCTACTCTTCAAGTGACTTTCCCCACAAGGTTTTATGATTTAGTTGCAAGTCAGGATTCATTAAACCTCCACTGAAAGTAAAGGTCACAAACAAACAGGTGTGACAAAAGTAGTTAAGATCCTGCACAGAGGCAACATTGTGCAGCTAACACACGTCACGCGCAGGGACCGAGACACAGATGTGATATTACGACAACCTGTCATATGATTTTGTTTGGACGCCCTGATAGGAACATCGTAACTGATAAAAAACGTCTTTGAAGCCTTGAAGTTAACCTGTTTCCCAGAGGCAGTAAGTTTTTCTTTTCAAGCTCAATATATGTAGCTCAATCTCTGTAATTGGCTACAAAATCCCTTCATCTCCCGCCAGCCCGTAAGACGCTGTCACTGTTTCTCTCTCAGTCTTTCAAGCAGCCAAACAGATCAGAGCGCACACGAGCGATGAGAGAACTGCTGATGAGAGGCTACTAATCAGGAGATCATTACGACAGGCCAGCCACTTTGAACAGCTCCAGATGCACACGCCATCCGACCAGAGATTCAGCATTCAGTTTCCTAGCAACCGGGTCCCCTCAAAGGCCTAACTGTGTTTAAACATCTAGATGTGCAGAGTTTGAAGAAATGAAGGATGAGGTGCAGAGGTGGGTCGATGCACGGAGGAGACAGACTTGTTTAAACAGATTAATAGAGATGGAGCAGCGCGATCACACACTGCCTCTGCGAACAAAACACACACACACACCCAGATCTGGTGTGAGTTTTTGTACAAGACAGATATATAACAAGATATTAAACTGTGACTCCTGAAAGATGTCTAATTATGATGATTCATGCCAAAAACAACCTGGCACTTATTTCCATTTCATGTGGTCATATCCATCACAACACAGAAAAATTTCTTGTCTGGAGAGCAGTGACGGTTCCAAAACTGTGTATTCATGGTGTCAGCTCCTTGTCTGCTCAAAAGGCAAAATTGCTAAGTATCAAGCTGTACGCTGCACGGCTTTAAATCCTGCATGTTTGACTTGATGTACATGAATCTACATTATCGGCGTGGCTTTAGAAATTACTATCAATTCTTCCTTATGAAAAGTTATCCACTGTATTGCAAGGACCCTTAGATGAGGTTGTAAAAGAGAGCTCGCCCTCAGTGCGTTCTGTGACAGTCCAGCAATAGCCTGTATTGAAGTAGACTGATCTTAATTTGCTCATTAAGCATTTTCTGTTACTGTGAATTTTTCCCATTTGTGTTTTGCTCTCATGAAAAAAATAATGTCTCTCATACTCATATACACACATGGTAAAAATGCCTCACCAGATTTAGAGATACTGTCAGTCTGGTTGTCGTCTTTTTGCTGGATGATCTCTCTCTTAGACAAGATGTCATGATCCACGGTGGGTCCACGGGAGCCTAAAAAAGGGGAATTGACAAATAAATAAATACACGCACTACTTCTAAAACAAGTTATTATACTATATATCGCAGTGTTCTTAAAATATAAGTTTAGCAATATATTTACCCAAATTTATGGTATTTTAATCTGTTGTGCAGCTACAATACTCTTAAGATTATAACGATTACTGTATTATTACTGCAATCTCTACTGTAACTCGCACGGGAATAAACTACACAAGTATCGGCTCAGTTAATGGAGATAACACTACGCGAGGTTTATGTAATTTTTATCTTGAGAAGAACCTGTAAGATCGTTGAAGTGAAAGATCCAGGCGGCTGCGAGCAGACCGACTCCACAGATGCAGAACCGCGGGAGGAGCCGCGTCTGCCTCGGTCTCCTCGGCGCCTTCATCCCGCCAGCCGCCGCCGCTCCCCGCTCAGAACATCTCCTCCTCACCCCGGTCCAACGCCTTCAGACTGGATCAAATTGGCCTGTCGCTCTTTTTTCCCTCCCCGATTTATCGCCTTTCAGCTATTTTAGCGCTGGACTCCATCCACGATGGAGGAGGACGTTCGATCGGTTCGGCCTGTCATCAGCATCTCAGCATCCAGCACCAGTCAGTCAGCGACGCTGCATCTACATCCACAACCTCAAACTCCGGCGGACACGCAAAGACTATGAATCATCAGCCGGCACCTTTAGAAAATCATAACTCGATTCAGACGGTCCTCACATCTCTCCTGCCCTACATCCGATCCTCTGTTTATGATCTTCCGTCTGGGAGGAGGTGTTTTCCTGGAGTCACAGACGAGACCACCAGAGAGCGCCTTCAGCTGGGTGGGGCGACTGGAGAGCATGAAAGCATGGATCCACTTTCACTGGTGCGTGTCATTCAAAATGTGAAAAGTAATTAGCAACACTAATAATGCTGTAGTGACACTGGAAAACCACCTGGTGATAATAATAATGGGCGGCTTTGATTGTTTCAAAGGGCAGTGGTCCGACTGGGCTGCTCCAAGCTGGCTCTGGACATGGTCATGGTTGGCCTGACTGCAATGCAAAACAGGAGGCTTGATGTTGTGGTCACTACAAATTTGGTGCATTAGGGCTTGATGAGGTCAACCCTAGTTAAGGTAGAAAGAGGTAGTTTGCTATTACTATTTAATCTATCTGTGTAGAAGGACTTTTAAGTACAGCTATGGCAAATACAAGGCTTCAAAATGTGCCTGCGTAGTACAAGTTTCCCTTGCTGGGCTTCAATAGGTGAAACAATTACAGCAAACAAAACCTTTTTCAATGTACATGTGGGCATGTACAAAACAAACAAACAATCAGTCGGGGAGTTGACATGTTTATAAGAGGGAGTGTTGAGATCAAATAGGAGGTAAGGCTCCATACTGCACACTGCAGTAGGGCTGTAACATCAGGCGTGCACTGTTCCACAAACTGTTGATGGAAAAAAAGTCTGAATTTCCTGCAAAGCTTCCTGAGGCCACAAAGGCCAAAACAGTGACGACGAAGACGAATAGGGAGAACAGTCCCGCTCTGTGAACCGCTGTCTCCAAGATACCTGCACACCTGAGACAACAGAGAAACCAGAGGGGCGATAATGACTGAGGAGACTTAAGACAAAGAAATATGGTTATTATTACTCCTCTTATAGTTTGACCTTCCACACATGGCATATCAAGGTCTTATCAGAGCTGTTTTATGATGTGAAACTGATGTACCTCTTAGTCTGAAGGTCTGCTGTGAGAGTTAGAGGTTTCAGCAGCTCCTCAGCCTCAGTTTCCTCCTGCAGACACAGTGACAGACGTAGCTAATCTCCTGATTTGTGCACCTACAGTCACGCAGCTGCTGTCTGACAGCCAGCTTCAATCAGAGCTTTGGAGTGGCACACTCTAATGGTCACTTGGGGAACTACAGGATGTCATTTTGGAGGCTGCAGTTTGCGGCGCTGTTACACTGTATTGCATTCCACAGGGGGGCGTTTCTGCTATTTGGCATCCCCTCATTGATAAAAAGGGGTGGACAAAATAATAGAAACACCCGTCAAGATCAAAAAATCTCAAACACAGGAGGGGGAGCTCATACGTGTCTAAGATCTGTGGTGCCTGACGTGCCGGTTTTCATTTCAGCTGAGGAGGCCAGCAACTTCATTTCCTCCGCGAAGGACAGAGGGGGACTGAGAGACCCTTCCTTTTCTCCCATTATCTCATTCAGAATAGTTCTGGAAACAGACAGCAGAAAAACAGTGCAGGATGAGTGCAAACAGATGCCTCAGTGGATGTCACAATATACATTTAAAGCACAATGACTGTGTGAAAGCATTACAATGAATCCTCATCCTGTCTGTCCTCCAACTGCTTCCTCAGCTCCTGATTTGTCTGCCTGAGATCCTGAAGCAAAGAAACATGATCAGACATTTTAACAGATCATAACACGAAGACTTTATTGAATAGTGGTCAACAGCTGAGTGAAGACTGTGCATGTGAACAGGAGCAATGTTCAAACCGGAGCTTGCAAATTCACAAGTTCGTCTTTCACCCACTCTGTGAGAACCTAAACACATTAGACTTCAATCCATTTGTACTGCATTTCTGTTCTTTTACTGATGCTGTGAGAGAAACCCTCCTCTTAGTTTAAATAAATTATATGACGAATAAGGACTCAAATCACACTTTCACATTGGACACAATGATGTTAAAATAACACGGAAGCAAGAAAAACATGCTTTAACTTGCGAGACTTTCATGTTTTGGGATTTTAGGATGACCTTTACCTTTATGATGTAGGAACAATCATCTACCGTTTCCTCCGAGCACTTTAGCTGCAAGTTTTTCTATCACAAACACACACAAAAAAATGTGATGTTCAAATAATGAAGGACAAAGGACTGTCAAGATATTCATGCTGAACTCCAACGAGAAAGTTCAACGTTTATGAGAAAATCTTGACTTTTTGGCACTGATGTCTCTGTCCGTACCTGATGAATAACCTCATCCCTATGCTGCAGCGCTAAATGAGCCTCTTCAATTTCACACTGCAGGAAAATAAAACTAATCAGGAGCTGTTTGACGATGTAAAATGGCTTATGTAAAGACCTGGAGGACAAATGGAGAAAAATAAACATCTCAAAGATGAGTCCATGGTGTTACCTCGAGCGTCTGAAGTGCAACCCTGAACTTGTTCAAGCTGGTCTTGTCCCGGTCTCTCTCTTGCTGGAGGCTCTTGAGCTGAAAAAGACAGAATGGCACTGAAATGTGTGAAGTGTTTTCATATTGTAGTATATAATGGCAGATTAAAGTTGTTATGTGAACATCATACCTCTGCAGTGAGTTTCTTATTTTGCTCCTTCATCACGGCGGATTCCTTCTCCTGCACAAAAACACAACAAAATGAAGGGACTAGATAGACCGGTTGAAGTCGAATTGTTTATCTTATGTCTATACAAATGTACATCATCAAAGATTTTGGTTTGCCTGGTGTGAGTGCTTTTGCAGCACTACTAAGCTTACATTTCAGTTTGACCTTAGTTCACTGTTGAGGAAAATCAACAACGAACAGCACATCAACATCAATTAACATGGATACACTTCTATTAAGTCTAAATGTCTTTTTGAAAACACCAGTAACACATTGTAACTCAATAACAGTTCTGGTCCCCCACCAATTTCTGAATCTTGTTTTCATTGCATCTCTTTATGTCGAGGTCATCAGGCACAAGGGAGCTGCAAGGCTCTGCTTCAACCTGCTGAGCTTCACTGATGATCTTCTCCAGGCTGCAGGACACACAAACACATCAACTAGCTTAACAAAAATACTTAAGAAATACAGCTGCAGGTTTCAGCGATTGGGGTCCAAGCAGACTGTGATGATTTGACAGAGAAAAGAGACGGGGAGGGGTCTTATCGGAAGGACTGTGTTGTGCGGCCTCTATTAGCAGATTGTGAGCTCCTGTGAGTGTCTGCAGTTTTTTCATTTTCAACTCTACTGTGTGCTGCCCTTACCAGGGCTCAAACTAACAGCCTTTGAATCTAGAAGAAGCACAGATGTAGCAAGATCTCAAACCACTTAAAACAGTTTTTTCCTGAATGGTTTAGTTCAGTTCAGTTATGCTACATGTTCAAACCGTGATGCTGATTGCTCAACGAGTGCAGAGAAAAAGGAAAAAGTCTTAAATTCTAACACATTCTGTGTTAGTGGTAAGACAACAACATGGTTGAGAAATAAGAGGCTGACTGTCAAAGGCAACAGAATTGTAGATGATTAATAAGATGACTGCAGTGTGAAGTTTGATTGAAAGACGGCTCATGCCCCCTTTGCTTATGAGTGGAGACAATCATGTGTGACTTCTTACGCTTTCACTTGTTTTTTGAAGGCGGCGTTCTCAGAGCGCAGCACTGCCATTTCATCATCTGCAACATCCAGCCAGTGCCTCATCCCAGCATTCAGGTCCCTCAGCTGGTTCTGACTGTATTCCAGCTCGGCTATTTTCTCAAGCATCTCCTTCGGTGTCCTACACACACAAACGCACCAGAAAAACAGCTTCATATTATGCTATGTAGCTCAACCAAACAATATATTTGTGTGTGTGTGTTTGTTTGTGCAGTGAACATCACTCACGTATTTTCCTCTGAGGCCTCCATCCTGCTGTCTTACTCCTCCCTGGTGCTTCTGGACAATGAAAAGTGCACCAAAATGACCATCAGGACAAATGCAGATAATAATTAGATAATTAGATATATTTTCCATTTTCCTTTATACCTTAATTCATTCACGGAAAGTTACACATTATGATGTTGTCAATCTCTCAATGTACATACTAACTCATTTAAACACTTTGTTATCGAGCAGATACACCTGCAATGAGATGTGTAGAAATATTGTAGATATTGAACGCTATGGTAAACCTTCCAAGGCTGATTTCACCAGACATTTCAATAGAATGAGAGATTCTGGGGTTGTATTGGCTGTATCCCGGTTAATAAACGCGAAAACATCCCACAAAGTGACTTTAAGAGGTAGCTTAAACAGCTCTCTTCTGCTTTATTTTCATACTTGAAAGCCAAAAAACAGTTTGAAAACTAGCTTTCTTTTATGCTGCTTTCCATAGCTAACGTCAAATTAACTTAGGTTACAGGAGTTTTAAAAAAAAACTGTAGTAACAACATTTGTCAGGAAGCTAAAAATTTAATTAATTAAATTAAATTAAATTAAATTAAATTAAATTAAATTGCAATCTAAATAAAAATATCACATACTGTGTTAAACATGTACTGGAAGTTATTTTTTTAAGACCCGTTGACACGCTTCCTTCCCGTTTTCACTTTTTTTACGTTAACTAGCTAAATGCTATCTTTAGCATTTAGCTAGCTAAACGCTATCACTTGCTAACGTCAACGTCTATGTTAGCTAGCGCGCATATGCAAGCCAAACATTTAGCTTTTAAGTCAAATTCCAAGTTGACCAAAAATTACCATAAAGCTTTTTTTTTACACCAATATTAGCTTCAAATGTAAGCAACAAAAATGCCTTACCTGCAAGTAAATCCTAACCAATTAGTTATGGCAGCTACACTGTCGCTGAGACTTGACCATGAACGTCTCAGCAACGGTGAAAGTCCGGAGATGAACGGATCACAGGAGAAGACAAACGGTGAAGTGGCTGTGATAATGATGTGTGACACAGAAATGGACACAGATGTCTCTGGTGACTTCTTCAGGTATGAGTCCAGATGTGTTCTGGCTGGATTAATTATGGACACACTTACAGGACTTTATCAAAGACAGGGATGATTAATTATGATAAGTGGTCTCTGTACTTTTTGTCCACCATAACAACTTAAAGAGTACAAAACAATACAATTAAATTGACACAATTTATTCAAGCTCTTTCCAATGGCAAAATCAAACATCAAACTTTATAACCCACATGAAATAGCACAAAAAAGACAGAAATGAAGATTTTCAAACATGTATCAATATTTTTGGCTGTACGACAAATAAAAGCACCTGTCAAAACAAAGGCTTGTCATTTTTCACTACATTTTAAGGCAAGGAGAATCAAAATGACAAAAGCATAAGTCCAAAAGAAGGGAAAAAAAGGATTGTACTGAGTAATCAAGTGCTGTAAGACATGTTAGCTGTGTCCCAAACCCATACTACATACTAAATCAAAATAAGTCGAGTGTTAACAACAAAAGAGTGAGAAAATGAGGTATGCTCAAAACGGTCTGATGAAACAAGTTCAGGAACACCTCAGAAAACAGAAAAATAACTTTAAATTTTTTGGAAAAACATTTCATTTTGTCTCTGCTAGGTTTCCTTGATAATAACAGTGTAAAGTCACAGTTGATTGACGTCTCTGACAGCAAGTATTGTATCAAAAGTACTGTAAAAAACAGTTGTGCATGTTAATTCCTGTGTACTAACTCCAAAAATATAATGCTCTAAAGATTAGTATATTGTATATAGTGTGTATGATTAGCATGTAGTACAGAAGTGGGACACAGCGGTTGCTTGAGTAAGTACACGTCGTGTTGCTACACTGTACGTTAGTTTGGTTTGTAGTTTTCCCTTACCGACTGAAACGTGAACATAATGTGAAATATGGGGAAAGACTATTCACATGGGACATCCACATTAGTCTGTAAACAGCAACACTAGATTTCACACCATATACAGTTTCTATTGATTGTTTTCTTCCACACACGCTGTCCTTCAGATGTCACATCATTGTGAAGCCCCTCTCCATGCTCTCATTATCCCTCTACAGTGTCCAGTAAAAAGCTCAGTGTAATAGACTCTGCTAGAGCTCAGGATGTAGTGGATGTGCATGTAGATGTGGAAAGCACAAGCACATCATGGCCCTAGTAGCTGGATAGGAGGCAAGTAACACAGGTGTGTTTTATGATCCTACAGTTTATTCAGGAACAGTGCAAGCCAAATTTGTGTGACCTTCAGATTTAGGCAAAATGAACAGCATAAGAAAGGCCCAATTAAGAAGTCATTATCACCACTCCCAAGTGGATGGCGACCCAGGAGTCACAGAATTGCAGGTGCTTGTTAATAAAGATTTAAAATTATACATTTTTCACAATCAATAAAATACATTCTCATTAAAGTGTTGTTTACAAACACTTTCAGTGCTCAGTATTCCAGAGGAACGCTGATATGTGTGTGTTTCTGAGGCCAGCCTCATTAAGTGTACAGATCACTTTTAGGCCATGGTCAATGTACTCCAAAGTAGACCCCAAATTTCTTCATCTCAGAACAGGTAATAGCCTTTAATGAAGTAACTGGTAGCAGTTATACCCAGTAATATCTAAAGCAACCACACACTATTCTTGCGTCTTCCCATCCAAAGCTACCTCTTCTTGAACTGAGGTGATCTTCCCTGCTGCTGCTCCTGATAACATTAACCATCACCATGAAAGTAAAGACACACAGCCTGTTAATATTCAGGCTTTCAGCTGTTACCGGGTGGGTTCCAGCGATCCCGTGACCTGGAAGTTTATCCCATCTCCGGGTAGAGGTGATGGGATGAGCGGGCAGAGCCAGCAGAGGTACCAGCGAAGGCCCAGAGAGTGACGCAGGTTGCCCAGGAGTCCGAGGCTGTAGGGTCGGCGGGTCGAATACCACTCTCTGGTGGTCTGTCCCCGAAACATCAGGAAGAGATGGAAGAAGAAGAAGGCGGACACCAGCAGGAAGCCCACCACGCATGTGTCGGCGATGAAGGCGAAGGCGAAGGCACGTGCTGAGACCTGGCCTGGGGAGAGAAGGAACGGCAGCGCTGATTAACTCACAGCCAGCAACATAAATCCAAGCTCAGGTTAAATTTGCAGGTGAAACAACTTTGGTTATATTTCTGGAATCCATCTCATCACAAACAAATGTCCAAAAGGATAAATATACCATCCTGTTGCATTGAAATTTAAAGAGAGCATTGGCCGAAAGTATCCTGTTTATAATAAAAACAAGCAATAAAAATGTCCCCAATAATTGTGAGTTCCAGATTTTGCATCCACTGTTTTCCCCAGTTTGGACCTGAATGTGGAAGATGTGATTTGTGATATTGGACTACTGTGACAAAAAAAATCTGGTTTGACTGGACTTGAAGCAGAGTACAAGTATATACCACAGCTACATGAAACTGGACTACCAACATGGGACAAAACAGGTCCTACCTGAAATGAGCATGATCCAGGGTATGAGCAGCAGCAGGATGCTGTGCACCGTCACACCCTCCTTCAATATGACAATGAAGACCTCTGCATTCATCAGAGTAGCATACAGGAGCCCAGACCACATAAACAACAAGCAGCTCAGGAAGTAGCGGTAGTTACGGAAGCCCACACACTGGCCAAAAAAGACGCAGTGGTGATCCCGCCGCAGCACACACACTTTGCAGTCGTAGCAGTGGGAGCAGCGAGGAGGAGTGTGTGTCTCGCATGTATAACAGTACCTGTGTGGAATATAAAAAAAAGAGAGAGAGAAAAGACTATAATTCATGGTCAGAGATGCTGTTAAACACCATTTCACATATGAACCTGGCTATGCATCACTGAAACACAGTCTGTGACCATCGGCTGGGGCTCATAGTTCACATGAAGCTCATTCTAGGAAGTGTTAAATCTATCTTAACGTGAGAAAAAGAGTATCAAGCTGCTGTAGTTACTCTAATAATTTGAAGTTATTTGAGTCCCATTTTACACATAGCTAGTAGTAAACTCTGTAAGAGATCTTATATTTCCTTCTAACATATATGTGATGCTGGACTTGATAGACATTTCCGTTTTTTTTACGCCATGATTTCCATACTGTCTATACACTTTCCTTATGTTTCCTTACCTCCATCCCTGACCCATGCCCTCTCCTCCCAGGAAGACCCCCTTGATGCTGGGGCTGGTTTTGAGGAACAGCATGGCGTTCCAGCAGATGTTCCCCAGCATGAAGTACTGGGCCAGCAGGTGGACCGCTTTCCACCAGGCGGACCACACAGTCTTCTTCTGCTCCGCCTCCAGCGGAGCCTCGACCAGCACCAGGTAGCTCACCTCCCCGGTGATGGAGAAGACCAGGAAGGTGTTGAGGACCACGGGGAGGTGGTGACAAAGCCTCTCGACCCTGCAAAACACTTTACTGGCAAAACTCGTCATGTTTCCAGTCCGTCCACTTGTCCGTGATGTTTGAATCACGGCTCAGCTCAAAGGGCGCTGGGCTCACTGGAAGGACCGGTTTAACAGACGCACTGCGGTATCCGTTGGTTAGCTTAGTTGGCCAAATGACTGCACCGCTAGCTTTCTCTCCGACCTTAAATGAACCGTACGATGTCAATAATACCTGATATATCTTGCCGACAGATTCATGTAATGTAAGAGTTGAAAAGTGCCGCTCGTACTCTCTCTAACCCCCTTTCCCCACCACGGTCTGAGCCACTGGACGGAATCAAGTTTCTGTCACCAGGTGTTGCATGAAAATACATCCGCAGTGCAACAACATACTGAGGTTCCGCTTGTAAGAACCGATGGGTGAACAAACGTGTGCCCCTTTGAAAATACAGTTAAAAGTAGATTTTTTTTGTAGTTTTGTGTTCCTAACCCTTGTCCACCTCCACCTCCTCGTCTTATTTTACATAAATCTTCTGTTTTAATGTACATTCTATGTCTTCTTTTTTATGTGAAGCACTTGGTACATGTGATTGCTTTGTTGTAAACCACTTGGAGCTGTAATACTTGTATGAAAGGTGCTATATCAATAACGCATTATTATTATTATTATTATTATTATTATTATTAGATTCCCCAGCATGTTGTTTAAAAGTAGCCTGATAAAATGGATACCTGTGGTGAAAATGATGTATATTTCATTATTATAATAATGCTAAAATAGACTACAGACTTTAATAGAGGGCTCAGTATATTTAAGATGCCTTAGCTTTGTGAGGTTTATTATTTGTTCTAATTTATTATTAAGGCGAAGATCCTCTGATGAAAGTACAGTGATGTTTGCTGCACTCCTCCAAGAAGAAGAAATTAGGTAGAAATTAGTTTTGAACATGTTGTATATTGACATATAAATTGTTTTCAGACCTATATGTAAGTGGATATTACCTGTGTGGCATTAAAACAGCTCTTACTACTGTTTAACCACATGACCACGCCCCTGTGTGGATTGGCAGGTCCCTCCCCTCCAAAGCATAGACCTTAATCCTTGATAATCTCTGCATCCACTGAAATCCTGCAGTCATGGCTACACCGAAGGAGAATTTACTGTCTCTTGGACACCTGACCAGCACTGAAAGACACACTTTCACAAAACGAAGAGAGCACACTCTAAAAAAGAGGTACGATCATTGAATGCTGCCATGGAGCGGTAATCATGGGTTTGGACTGTTTGTTTGTTTGTTTGTTTGTTTGTTTGTTTTACCAAATGTTTTCAGTAAATACAACAATTATCATTCCTAAAAAAATGACCACAATACAAACAGACTTTTGCAGGGATTTGAACAGTGTGGTACTAAAGAGGGAGCCCACAGAGTAGTCTTGGTAAAGTCTATTGAATTTTTATGTATGCAATAATGCTGATGTACTGTACTTATTATAAGTCTCAATGAATCAATTAATTATATGATGCATTGTTTCTTTCTCCTACAGTGTCAACAGGCCAATTCTGTTGCAAGCTGATTTTTCAACTCCTCAGAGTCATCAGCATCTGTAAGTGCACAAACAAAAAGGCAACAAGATTGAGTGAATGTTTGAATCTGTGACTGTGTGTGAATGTGTGTTACCTGCAGCAGGGCGATGCATCTGCAGCAGCGCTGGCAGGAGCTGAAGGAGAGAGAGCTTACAGCCCAACAACACAACAGGCAGCTGCTGCAGCAGTTTGAGAAAGCCCAGGACACACTGAGAGAGATGTTAACCCTCACTGCTGCCATGAAAACTATTCGGGTGCTATACCTGCTACACTCACGTGTCATACCTGTGCTTAACTCCACCCTATGTGAAGCTCTGATGCTGAACCTTCTTCTTGACCTTTACATCCCTTCAGATGGAGTATGAACGGTACCTGGAGGAGAGCGCCCCACGCTGGCAGCAGCAACTCAAGGAGAAAACAGAGGCTGCTCAGAGGAAGGTACAAGCAACTCACAATTTGCATGACTTAGCCTTCTACATGTTAAAACACATTTCTGTTGGCCTTTCACTGCATGCCGTGCAGCTCCATCAGTGTGCAAAATGGCTGTTTCTTTTACAGAGGATGGAGGAGTATTTGAAGTCGTATCTAAAGAATGCAGACAACCAAGTGACAAAGTCCTCTGCAGATCAACCTTTGCTTTCACAAGGTTTGCCCTGGTCCTCACTGACTTTAATTTTTTAATTGAATGGTGCATTCCTGCCTAATGTGTATCTCTGTTGGCAGGCCCTACCACAAAGCCACCTCAAAAGAAATACAGCCCAAACAGCCACTTAGACTACAACCAAGATGGCTCCTCTCATCTTCCCCAAATGCAATCTTCCTGGCAGACCCACCCCCACTCCCAGACAGCTAGGTATCCCATCAGAGTGCCTTATCAACCGCAGGACTCGCCTCATGCCCCTCCATCTTTCCACCCACCACCTATCTTCCCACACCCATTCCAGCTCCATCACCTCGCCTCCATGTCCAGTCATCATCACCCCTGGCCGAGGCAGAATCCACCAGGCCGGTCCTCCCCACAGCCTGACTGGTCCTGGCCCTGGACCACTGGAATCCCACCAGGCTGTGAGGCTCTGTGGGGTCAGCTCTACACGGAGGAGCCTCCTCTTGAGAGGGGGGTGTCTCAGGTTGTTGGGGAGGCGGCTGAGACGAGCAGAGCACCGAGCTCAAAGAGAGAGAGAGGTGGTGGGAGTAGGAGCAGCCATTTATCACAGGAGCTGGATATGAAAGCAGGTGGGAAAAGAAAATATGACAAGTTGAACTTCAGTCTGTGTTGGCTTAATTTTTGTTTGTGTTCATCTTCCTGAGGGGACATTTCCCCTCACCTCTGATGTGGGTTTTAAGCTTTGTGTGTATGCACACTGTGCTTAGTTCGTCTGTCCAGCAGTTCTTCAGAGAGCAGTGAGAAGAGGAGGAAGAGGGGGAAGAGCGGAAGATCACGGCGTCCCTCCTCAGACAGAGAAAGATGCAGCTCTCAGGAGTAAGTCATGTTCTTGAGAGATGACTTTTCCCCTCCTGCTTGTCTACTCCATGACATATTCTGCCTAGCAGAAAAATAGCCCAGTGCACCCATTATCAATGCTGCACCCAGTGTATTTACCTACATACCTCCATGTTAATCTGACAGCAGTTCCCAGTTTTTGACTAGTGCACCTTTAAGACCACTTGTCACAGGCTAAATATCAGAGTTATGAGCAGTTATATTTAATTTCTTGGATTGGAATCACTGTGTTATGTGGATCTCTGCAGCCCAGCCCAGCAATCATCCAAAACAACTCCTTGCCTACAAACACATTATTAGGTTTTATTTTCTTCAGGCCTGAGGGGGTAAAACTATTCAACATTTATACAGTAAAAAAAAATCTTAATCTGCACATTTCTTTCATGCATCCCTCTTTCAGGTCATCCAGGACTTCCAGTGTCATCGTCACTGCTGCAGTCACAGTGGCCCAAAGCTCAGAAAGTGAGGCCTCATCAGAGAAAGGCAGCACCAGCACGGGTAAGAGGAGAAGGAGAAATGCTGGACTCACTGTTGGATCACCGAGGGCTGAGGAGGTGGCAAAGGAAAGGAGCAGGAGCAATGGAGATGACTCAAGGAGTGACAAGGGAGAGAGTCAGTCTACTGCTGAGGAATCCAGGAGCGAAGACGATGGGGTCCAAAGTCCTGAGCACAAATCAGAGAGCTGTGGAGAGGAGTCCCAGAGGGACGAGGCATCAGGGAGCGTTAGTATAAAGATTGAAAATGGAGGTGGAGATGAAATAGAAAAGGAGGAGAGCAGCAGCTCTGAAGAAAGCAGTGTAGGGGAAAAGGATGAGGAGGAAGAGGAACATGAGAAAGATCTGGAAGAGGAAGATGAGGGTGATGGTGAAGAAAAGGTCAGTCAGAGAGATGAAGAGCAGGAGGAGAGAGGTGAGGATGATGATGATGCTTCTGAAAAAAAGAGCACAACAGAGGAAGAAGAGGAAGAGATGGAGGAGCAGGAGTCAGAGGAGGAGGAGGAGGAGAACAATCAGGAAGAAAAGTCAGACAGGTTGAAGATTGAAGACGAAGAGCACGGAAAACAGGACTCATCATCACAGGACGAAGAAGTGGACGAGGAGGAGTGCGAAGGAGGTGAAGACCAAATGGAGGAGGATGGGGAGTCAGATGAAGAGGAAGAGGAAGGCGGAGAGGAGGAGCAGAGAAGAGATGAAGTAGGAGAAGCAGAGGAGGAGGGAGATTCAGAAGACAGCATCATCTCACCACAGAACAAGTAAGATAATGAGATCATTCAGTGATCTCACCCTCAGACAGCACATGAACGATATGAAATCTGCTTTCAGATCCCAAAAGATGCACATTATTCCTGAGGAGGCAAGTGAAAATGACGATGAGGAGGAGGAGGAGGAGGAGGAGGAAGAGGAGGGGAGTAAAACAGGATCCTCTGACAGTGACTCAGATGAGTTCAGGGATGAGGACATTGAGCATCTTCTTGCACCTCAAGAACAATCACAGAAAAAAGGGTGAGAGCTGTTTTTACCACTGAGGGGACAAACTCATCCTGAGATACGCCTCTTATTTTCTGTTTTATTCTTTCAGAGAAAAGGACCTGAGAGCAGATGAGAAACCAAAAGGTATCATTACAACCATCAGATGGACTGAATATATATATATATATATATATATCAAGAAGTTTTTAAGGATGTTCTGATCTTTGTCCAATTTCTTTTCCAGCAACTTGTGACAAAGTGGAGATTTTTAAAGTGGAGCAGGACAGATCGACAAAGATGGATCAGCCCAGTGAATCTGAGGAGTTTGACGACTTCTACGACTGAATCTGCTGCTCTCAACTGCCTAAACGATGAGAATAAAGGACAAAACCGTCCCTCAGTCGTCACAAATTTAGTCCTCCTGATGTTTTCTGCCGTTTGATTTGAGACAGAAATCTAAATGTTCCTTAATTTCCATCCAAAAATGTAAATCTCATGGATCAACTCCACTACATTAAACTGCTTTAGACAACAATTATTCATTTTTTATTTGATTTTATGACAATTTGAACTACAAAAGATTTTTATTTCTTTTCTCCTCCAATCAGAACCACAGACACAAACAATGCTCTGACTGACAGGAAAGGAGATTTTACAAAGGGCCACGATAATTTAAGGAAAAGAGATTATTGTTGTTGTTGTATCTGAGTCACTGATATTCCACCACAACACAACATGGGTGTCATATAAAAACCAAAGGATTTCAACAGTACAGTGAATTATTTTAACATATTTTACATCAGTTCCTGCAGTACAAAGTACAGCGTACAAAGCTGCCTGCAATCCGGCCCTGGTCACATCAGCTCATTTCTGCTGACAACCAGCATCCAAAAGTCTCCATGTCCTTTCAGATTTTCACCACCTGAGCAGCCAAGCAGGGGCTCACTCTCTTCCCGTCCTCTGATGTGGCGCTGCGCTGGATGAGCAGCCTGCCGTAGGTCCCGCCCACCTGGCCTTTGGTCAGTCGTCCTGGATTGACACACACGCAGCCGACCACATCCTGAGGCCGGACGAGGTTTGAAAGACACAACGTGTAAATGATCAAAAAAGAAAAGGCCCATCATCAGCATCAATCTGTGACTGGACTAAAGGTCTGTATTAACAGAAACAGGAGTTCCGTACCTTTACGAAGTAACGCAGCTCAGAGGGAATGATGAGAACGTCGGGGGTGATCGGCATCTGACCGAAGCTCTGGAACTTCTCATAATCCATGTTCACCTCCTCCACGGGCGGGTACAGCGGGTAGTAACTGAGGTGAAAACACAAACATGGCGGCTCAGTAATGTTGGCTAATCTTCAAAACAGAAAAAAAACAAAAAAAAAAACAAGTGATACTCTCAGGACTCCTACCTCCTCTGGGTCAGTATGTGTTTCAGAATGCGTGAAAATCTGTCCGATCCAGTGCCGCTGCAACACAATTAATGACGGTGACTTATTGAAAAATAAAATCAGTACCATTCAAATGCTGCTTCTGGTGTTTGAGTGAACTCCCATCTATCTGTTAAATCTATCTGTTCATGTGAATGTAAGAAAACTGTCAGGCATGTGAACATTAGAAATGGTCGTTTGAGCACAGCCTTCCTCACCAGCTGATCACCTCTGCGCTCATGTGGAACAGGATGTCGGTGGACGTCAAGCCAAAGGTCACACCGTCGATCAGCAGCGTGCAGGGGTCGGGGACCAGAGTGACGCGCTGCACAGTGGGAAGAGAAACACTATGTAAGACTTTGTACTTGACCTACTTCGAGACTTGTGAAAGCAAAATTTTAGGCAGTTTATTTATTTTACATATATAATCGGGTCTTTGTGTGTCAGACCTGGGCCTGGTCCTTGCTGAGGTTTGGCAGAGTGAAGGGAGGCTGTGGGTAGATGAAATGATGGTGGATGTCTCTCTGAGAGGGCACAAACACCAGGCGACAGCCCACACTGGATAAAAGAAGACATTAGGCTTCATTACAGTAAAGAATTCAGACTAGGCCACTTTACAAGGTGCCATGCTGCTCTTTAGAGGTTCTAACCTTCTGGTTCCATCTACGATGCTTTCGATGCATCTCGAGAAAATTGCCTCAAATGTCTCGATCACCTGAGCTTTCTGTTTAAGAAACAGGTGGAGGTAGAGATGATCACACACATTCATGATGAACCAGCTTGATTTGAAGAGCTGGACACGAGCAGTTAGCATGTTGAACAAAAGGAGTTCTCGTCACCATTAAAATTAGTTTTAAAATGCAGAACATCAGATGATGACATACCTCAATTTGTTCATGTTTGGAATCCACGAATGGGCCCAGCTGGAGGAGAGAAGGGAGGATTAGAAAACCCAAAAATAGCAGGCCGTCATGTGATGACTGGGAGAGCTGCTGATTCAGATACAGCAAATAAATCAATAAAGTAACTGTACCAGCAGGCAGACATCAGGACGATCCCTGACAATAACAGTAATTAGGTCCAGCAGAGGGTCAAAGGTCAGGCTGTCAGAGGGAGTATATGGTCCACATGCCACCAGCACATTCATAGGCTCTGCAATCACATGATGATGAAGAGTGTGTCACAACAAACTGCAGTCTGCTGCTGCTGCAGGTCAAAGTTTTACGGATGTACATTTATGAATTTAATCAGTTGATTTACAGAAAATCTGAAACATATACAGAAAGTTGTGAGCCATGAACAGGATGCTCTGATACAAACATCAGCCAAAATCCTTCCTTACCTTCATCCATCTCCATTTTCACCTCAGAAGTGTAGAAAGGAAGAGGGACTCCCTAAAAAAAATGTAACTATTAAAAAGAAGAAACACAAACAGCCCCCAGCTCTACAGGTTGAGACACCCTGAAAGACTTTATCTGGAGAGTGAAACACTATCTCAAGCAAACGTCGCTTTGTACAGCAATGGTCTCTTTATGAAACAGAAGCTGTGAGCGTGCTGACCTCATAGAGTTTGGAAGCCATCAGTTTTGTTCCTGTTGTGTTCATCCCCTCCATCACGACCACCTGAGCAGAGAGAACGGATGACGAGTTAAATGCTTCCTGCAATGTAGTTTCACACACAGCAGGCAGGCGGGTATTTAGTCTTATGTGAGAATTGCTGAATGGTTGTCAGAGTTCTCGGTCAGACCCTGGGTGAGTCTCACGCCCAGGTCCTTGGCATGCTCTGTTACTCTAGGTGGTCACGTAACCTGCTGCACACAAACCTCAGTGCACAGGAAAAGGAGAGACCACCACTAATTAATACTGCAATCACAATGCACTCTAGTCTAGTGCCTTAAAATGACAGCATGCACAGTTTTCTTTAATTCTCGGTGGGGCATTAAAAACAGTTGATTAAACAAATCCAGTTAAAAAGACTTTCAAAGCAGAGCCGCGTGTAGCTTCATCTGCAAAGACAAGAAGTTTCCTTCGGCTCACCTGACCAGGAAACATGGAGTACTCTTTAAGCTCTGATAGGTCAACAGGTACTTGCTGACCACCCTGCTCTGGTCCCGCCTCCAACAGAACCGACTGTGCGTTCAGTTTGCCATTACTGTCGCAGCAAACCTGACCCAGTACTGTTATACTGTCCTACAGGTGAGAAGAACACACCAAACTCAGCAGGCAGGAGGTACTTAAACGCATAAATACATTTTTAATACACTGTACCTACTTATTCAATTAATTCTGAGTAATAACTAGTCATGATACATGGGAAAATTCATATTCATGACCAACAATTTTCTGCATTTACGTTCAATTATATTCAATGAATATGATGATTCCGATTTTTCATAATAAAGCTGCAGCCTGGTTTGTGGCTTTAATGTTGAAAAGAAATTTGTATATCTATCAGCTTCCTAATTAAGAATAAAACTGTTCCTGAGTAAAATATCAAATTATAAGATATACATGTAATGTTTCAGAAACAGCTCTGTACCTGGGCGGGCAGAGACACAGGGGAGAACTCTTCGATGTTGAAGTGAGACCTGAGACCCTCGCCGAGCTCCTCTATCTTCCCTGTCAGCACTGGGAAAATATACACAGAGATCGTCACCTTCAAATAGCGTGTTATCGTATCTACTGCACTGTACTGTAAAATAAACAACTCCTCTATCAAAGTAGTTTTATGAATTTTTCTGTCTCACCATTTCGAACATCGCGCAGCCTCTGGAACATGTACTTGTAGCTGCAGCGGAGTGCGTCTTCAGGCCCCTCCAGCAGCTCCAGCTGGATGTCTGCACCCAGAGCCTTGCTGCCTGCCCAGCGGGTGCCCTGCACGGCCCCGAATGTAGCCACCACCTCCCCTTTCCCTCCACGCTGGCTGTACTTCTGTGACGGTGTCAAACTTTCAGAGAGATGGGAGGCAGGGCAGAGTCGGGTCACAGTGCAACAGAAGTCCATCGTAACAAGATTCAGACTAGTGCTCAAAAATGTTGTTCTCTGTTGTTGTCATGGCCCAGAGATTATACACTGCCTTCACCTCAAATTGTTAAATAAGCCACGAAAATGCACATGAAAATCCACTTAAAGTAATTTTGAAAGAAGGACTTGACCCTGCATCAAAACTACAAAGCTCTACGTGTTTCAGCTGTTGCTGCTGAGTACCTGGGAGAAAAGCTGGCAGGAGACAGCAGCAGGCTCGGGCTGGCCAGCAGAGCTGCACTTCTTTTTGAATGAGGGTGTTCAGGGGTGGTCAGCGCTCGCTTCTGAGAGCCCTACACACACATATATACACACACGCACACACAGGGTCAGGGTAGAGCACATACGGGACCTGGTTCATTCAGTTTTGAAGTGTATCTCAGCAGAAACCCTGAAGTCAACAGTGACTGCTTACCTTAGCAGGAGTAGAGTAGGAGTCCAGTAGGTCCTCCTCTTCCTCTACTTTGATCCTGAACAAATGATGTCAAGGACTGTAACACAATGGCATTACCAGACACTGAGACAGACAAGAGATAAATTCAGAAAGAGAAGCTGCTGGAGTTCACTGTGAAGGATACAAGTCCTGTAGTGTGTGGATGTCTCTGGTTCTGTTATAACTTTCTTCCTTTCTGAAGCTTCGTTTGGATTTATTCTTCTTGTTTAACACCTGCAAAGAAAATGAAGGCACTGTTAATACAAACATTGGTGTGACAGAGGGCCTAGCTGAAAGCAATAATATCAGTAACATATGTGACAACTGCTTCTACCACAAAAGTTAATATCCTTTATTGGAAATACTGTGATCAATTTTATAATCATGAAGTCATTTCCATGTTACCTCATGCTCAAAGTGCTCGAGGGCGTCCAAGGTGAGTTTTAGTCTGTCTTTTGTGGTACTGTAGGCCACCCATTCTAGCACCATCTCATCTGCTTGGATCCTGTTACAGATGCACTGCTCCACCACTGCGGGACCGAAGACATAAGACAGAAAGGAGGGAGAGACGGTAGAAAAGGGAGATTTAACAATAATCTGACAAATACACAGAGGCACCATGAATGGGACAGTACAACAGCTGAAAATAATAGTATAAATCTGTGATGGAGGATAATTATAGCTACATAATTGTACTATGTAGACTTTACTTCATTTATCAGAGACAGCAAACACTACTTAACATGAATATGATGCAAAGGTTTCACCTGTACTTACTGATAAGTTGTTGAGGCATCAAAAGAAACAAACGAGCAAGACAAAACAACATAAAAGCCCATTGAACAGGACAGAGCACAAGCTACAAACTTCATAAAAGCCATTACCAAACATACACTGTACATAAAGATCATGACTTAGGAGCAGATGAGACCACACATCACAAAAGACTATGAAGACGTAAACCTTGTTGAAGTAGTTCTAATGGTATTCTTGACTACTCTCGTTTACACGTTTTCCAGGAAAGGATCAAACTGACAGAAAGCTGCTGTTAGCCACTCACTCTTGTCGAGGACGAAGTCATCTTGGCAGACTATGTCGAACATTTCCAGCTCTGATTTTAGGCTTTCTCCGGTCACCAATGCCATTGTTTTACGATTCAGTTTCTAACGTAACGTTCTAACGCTCTAAGACTATATCGCGCTGTGTACTATGCTAATGTTTTCGGTACCTCGGTAGCTAACGTTAGCTTTGCTCTCACTTCATAGCAACGCCGACGACCAATTTCTCTTAGCAATGCGATTGCTGAGTACTAGCAGCAACAACTAGCAACACGTTAAAAGGCAGATATGAGAAATAAATCTGACCAACGTCTGATCTCCATTTCATTTTGCCGCGAAAAAGTGCTCTCGGTGTTGGCGGCCGGAATTTACGTCATATCCATAAACGGATGTTAAGCGGAAGTTGGCAGCGCCACGAAAATAAAAGCCTCTAGTGGCACCGCGAGAGTGTTTATTTAGTTTTAGTCCCCCGGCCAGACAAAATATTTTAATGTTTAACCCAGCTTTACTTACAATAGCATAAACTACAGAACTATTTGATGCAATCTTACAGTATCAAGAAGAATTTATACATTTAAGTACATTATATTGTATCATATTGTTTATTTTAGGGGTACACAACTGAAAAAAAAAAACAATCTATGTATATACATATCTTTTGGAAAGTTTTCTCTGTTACAACTGTGTTACAACAAACATCTGTTGTGACACAAAACCCACAAAAACAATACATTTTTAAATAAACGTTATATAGCTATTACCATAACCACCGCATTTATAACGTGCAGTACTACCACACTTCTCCAGAATACTCTTCTACTATGAAATACTCATTCAACTGTTAACTGCAGACTCAGGCATTCTCAGATTTCTGTTCTGGTGGGCTCATCACTCTCAGGATGTTCTTCCATCTGTGAAATGATGATATAATGATGTGTTCTTAGATTATGGGTTAAAACCTGATGTGTGAAAGCACTGAAGTGCTGCTATAGTAACTGGGTGGTGCCAGTAGACAACAAACATCCCACTCACCTGAGCGGCATAGCACCGGCTCCTGGGAATGAATTTCCATGATGTTACCCTCCTCAGTGATTCACAGAGGGAGGCTGACAAATCATGAGTGTCACGCACCTGAAAAAACATACGTTATGGATGCACATCTGACCTTTGTCACACCATCATCGGGTATCCATGTACATACATGAATGTAACAGGTGTGTTTACAATGTAGCTCCCGACAAGATCTTTGCCAGTGGTGTCTTTGTCAATGCATGAGAGACAGTGAAATTATGGTAAGTGTCTGCATGAACATTTTAAAATGAACTTTTCTCACCTTCATGCAGTTCAGACAGGCATTTCTGAAGTCCATGTTACTGCTGCAGCTCACAATACCCATGGTTGAACTGAGTATCACCTCAGCAGCTGAACGCAGCTTCTCTTGGTCCTTACATGTCACACACACACACATCATCCAACACACACTATTAGGACTCAAATCAATTATGAATTTTCATTAATGCATTGATTCTTTTTCCACTTAAATTATTGATTAATCTGCCACAACCTGTAAAAGTTTGACATCTTTGCTTGATAAACAACATCACCAATAAACTCATTAAAAAAACTGTTGCTGGTTTATTTTTCTGCATATCGATTAGTCAATTAACTTTAGTGTCAGAGACTACATAAATGGTGAAAATGATGAAAACAAAACAACATGGGAGTATTCCCTCTCTGGAAGTTAGTGTGCACGTCTATCTCAGACCTGCCTTTTTTCTCCTTTTTTGGGCTTTCAGTGCATTGTTCAGCTCAGTTTGCAGTGCTGTTGTGACCGCCTGCCTGTTGTTACTCAGAATATCCTCCAGGTGGCGCTCTATCAGCACCTCTGTGCCTGTGGGAGGATCACAGAAAATGAAAAAAAATATGAAAGGAAAACAACTTTAATGCTGTGTTTTGTGATTTATACGTGACGCTGTCTCTCACCCATGAGATCAGAGAGCTGATGGGAGAATAGGTCGCTGTGCTGCAGGAAGAGAAAAAGCAGGAGACTCTGCTGCATTCGGGGAAGACTTGATTCTTGTTCTGCATCCTCCAAGTTTTCTTGCTCTGCTGTGTACATGCAACCACCACTGTGCACACCATCTGCAGGGGATGTTAAAATGTTGAATTAGAGGGACACGAAGAGAAAAAATGAGTATCGGTGATGATATCTACTTTAACAATAAACACTACAAGTCTACGCTGGTTGAAGACGCACTGGTACAGTGGTGGGTTGTAAAATGCGTACGTAACTTTGTGTTCATGGAAGACACACCTTTGGGTTGGGCAAGCAATTATCATAATGCTCTGCGTAAGTTCTAGTTTTAAAACCTGAGGTCACTTCAGTTCAATAAGGTCACAGGTGTTTGCAAAGACTTTTCTAGGGTGTAAAAGTAGCAACGTTAGCAGCTCAAAATGTGTCTTTTCAGGTCAGAGGAAACCAACTGCACTGATGTAATGCATTTACAAAGGATCCTCTCTGTGTGTCAAACTGGATCTCGTCTCTGGCAAGAAACCAGAACCAACTGTCTTATGGGGCATTTTTCTTTTGTTAATATTGTGAATGAATAAGCTTTCTGTGATTGATGTAGACTCGTGGCTTTGCTCGTGGTTGTGATTCATCCTGTAACTTACAAGGAAAAAAAATTCATATTATGCAAGAGTGGTTTCTGAGAACTGAACCAGTTTAAAATTTTATCACAATATGGCTACATTTAACTATGCTGCCCGTTACCGTATCTTATTGTCTGTGTCAGACAGAGATTATTTCATGACTAAGCTCAGTCCCAGACAAAGTGTTACTTTACACTAAACCAGATCAGGTCAAATCAGCTTATCAGATATCACATCACATATCAGATAATGTTGATCACACCTGCAAAATGTTTTATTCTCTAAAAAGATCTTCTTGTGGAAACTAAAGCCAGATTAAGGTATGATTAGATGCTGGATACACCATGGTCAGAGTTAAATA
This sequence comes from Chaetodon auriga, assembly GCF_051107435.1. NCBI lineage: Eukaryota > Metazoa > Chordata > Actinopteri > Chaetodontiformes > Chaetodontidae > Chaetodon > Chaetodon auriga. The sequence goes on along the minus strand of NC_135082.1, from coordinate 17,232,794 downwards.
TGACACTATTTCTGGCATAAACAGGTTGGAAAAACACATTGGAAACCTTTCTCTGCTCCAAATTCTACACCCCAACTCTGTGCTGTGAGAGTTGTTTTGCTATGTGGAGGCAACATTACTTTTTGCATTGGAACCAACTGTTCGCAATCAATGTAAACCACTTGTGAAGATTAGTTGCATGTGAACATAATTCACATGAGACCAGGAATATGCTGTGACAGTCATTTCACATCCAGAGCCCAGATTTTCTGTGTTTGAGCCGTTTCTCACCAACTTGAATGCTGTCACTTTAAGGTTTTTTGTTACTGTGTTCTGTGTGTTTTTGTTCTACTTCCATTGTTGTGTGGTTTTATTCCTCTGATTCAAATTATGGGCCTTTCGTTCCATCGAAGTTTTTATAAGCAGCTTCAGGCCAGGGCACATTCTCTAACAAATAAATACAGGTGGTTCAAATTAGTCTTCTTCAACTCAGGCCTCATAGTCAGGAAGTAACGAAGTTTTAAAGTGTTTCAGAAAGTCACTTTTTAAAAACAGGATTAACTGTCCTGGACTTTGGACCTACTTCAGGTTCAATTTATACCATGTGTAAGAAAACTAGCTGTTACAGTTCATCTAACAAAAGACTTAATGGGTATCCTGGCCATCAGTGTGCGTTGCTCCCATTAAGGGTTGTTGCCTACCTTTGAAGGAGGGGCAGTGAAGGCCATGCAGGCCTAGTTCCCGACAGTCCAGATGTGCAGGGAGGTTCTGGAAGAAGGTGGAAGGGCCTGTGACAGGAACATTACTGGGGCCGCATACCAACACATGGACACATGTGAAATCAAGGAAGGCTAATCCAAATCAGATGCCCGAACCATGTCATTTGAGGCTTCAGTAAGGAGCACTGGTTTTCTGTCCAGATGTCTGAGCTCATCACTCTGTATCTTATGTGTGAGCCAAGCTGCGAATAAAACCTCATTCTGATTGCTTGTATTGAGATTTCACTCTTCTGGTCATTACGCAACGCTTATAACCCTAGACGAGGGTTGGAACGTAGATTCAAGTTTCACCTTTGGGCTCACATTGCTAATTAGCTGTGCATAGGTAAGAAAATAAGTACAAATACTTGTCTCTCTGGCTCTCTTTTTCATTTGTTACACAACTTCTGCTGTTATTTTTCACATCAACATCAATCAAATGTAACAATATGCATGATCTCCGTATCTAAATCATAACGCAGCTCTTTTCCCTGTGTCTCGTGTGTGGCCTTTCAGATCAACTACAAACACATTTGACTTGTGATGTGGTCAGACAATACCACTTATGAACTAGTTCTGTTCAAGCACAGCATGACCCTGAGATACTTGAACTTCCTGACTTGGAGAAGTGACTCACTGCAATCCAGAGGGAGAACCATGGACTTGGACTCGGAGGTGTTAACCCTTTCACACTTGGCTGCAAAACAGTCCCAGTGCACAGTGAACGTCACAGTCTGATGAAGCCAGCGGAACCACAGCCTCTGCAAAAACAATGCAGAGGCCTCTGCAACCCAGCTGCGCCTGTTGATTGTGCCCAAGAAATTCGCAAGCAGAACTGTGATAAACTCAGCAAAGGATATTTGTATGTGAGTGATTTGTGTTGCTAGATTGGGGTACTGCAGCACACAGGGGCTCAGAAGTGTCACAGGTAGGACACTGAGCTCTCCAAACAGACCCTGCTCCATGGCTTCAGGTGGGATGCTGAGTGGCAACTTGTCTCCACAGACAGGGTGTCCTCCCTGACACCAGCATCCTTTCTTCACACACTCTGGAGGCCTGTAAACCCAAGGAGAGTATCACTTCCTAGAAACAACATGCCTGTATATGCCCCACTATATTCAACATGCGTTTGTTGCAATAATAGATGAAGATAAAGTTATTTTGGTTACACATCCATATCTATGCACACAAACAACAACACATTAAATAATATTTAAAAAAGCATCACTGACTGTGTGCTACATGTGACATCCAAGATTCGTGACGGTTGGTTTGCCCATGAAACTTTACTCTTGATCTTCACACTGGAAGAATATGAATACAACATTAGCACTTCATAAAAACAGAGCCAAGGGGGTTCAACAAGAGGAGTGAGGCATTGTGTTTGTGTTTGTTATTAGGTTGTAACTCCTTAAGTTAAAAACATACTGCTGTGCAGTCTTTGTATTTGAGGTCAAGTTTTACTTGTACATGTTAAGAAACCTTATAAAACAAAACAGATAAAGTTTGTGGCAGGTGGGAAAAAGAAAGCTAACAGCTGTGCCTGTGTCGTTAGCAGTCATACCTAAAGTCTCGCTGAAAGGTCTGCAGACTGAATTTGAACCTGAGGTGGATTTTGATCTGTAAAAAGAACAGTCACATTTTTGTTCCTACTTTGAAACAATACTGTGGATACATGTCAGAGGGAAACATATCCTACCCCTGCATTCATCAAACTGACTGTGCGGAGGAACGCTTCTATACGAGCACAGCACTCTGAAGAGAGAAGTTTTTCATGTTTCATCTGTACAGTGCAAAGAAAAAGAGAGAGATGATACGTATAAATTTAAGAAAATCAATGCTGAATTTAAATGTGTTTTGGGCTCAATGCAATATCAATTATTGACATTTGGGTAATTTTAGCATCATTACTAAAATCAATCAAGTGATCCCACCCAGATATCTTCAGACATTCTTCCAACAGAAGTTATTATAGAGCTTAAAAAGTTTAAGACAATGCTCAGGCTCTCTTGTCATTAATCATTATTCATGTTGATAAAATGCTTGTAAAGGATCACTGCTGTTTGTACCTGAAACGACAGCAGTAATCTGAGGGAACCATACAGGTCAGTGAAGGCACACAGCTCCTCAGGGTCCGGCTGAGGACACGGCCACAAACAGGGAAACATGCTCTCCTGCAAATCTGTGACAACTAATGTAACAAAAAGAGGTGATGTAGAGATGTAGAGTACAAACGCTGGCGGTGTGTATATATGTTAGTACCATACCAGGCTGGAGAGCTTCCATTTTAATGCCTCTGCACCAGGGACCAGCAGCTGCAACTGCACCACAGATGTGAACACTGTTAAGCACATTGTGAAACACAGTATGTCACATCTATTTGTTTTATCTTGTTCAAAAAGTAAATCCTAACAGCTGCTTCAAATCCGCGCTGAAATGAGACCAAATAAAGGTGCACTAATGCTTCAAAGAGGCCAGTTAATCATTTCTTTTATCTATTTCTCTTTTTGGACTTGAAGGATTGCATTTTTTTGTTAGATTTTTCTGAAATTCTGTACCTGACATGCACATGTGTTTTCACCATATCTTGCACATTTTCACCTTAAGTGTTATTTTACTTACGTGTGGATTGTTAATAATTGTATTAAGTTAGCTATTTTTTAGTGAAACAATGACTTGTACAATGATGAATAGTGAACCTTGAACTTTGAGGCACTGTAACTCCTTTTGTGATTCATCCAGATGAAGCAGCTCAGATGAAGTGTTAAGGCTTACCAGTGCAGTTCAGACTTTGAACAGAAGCTGCTGTTTCAGTCCACAGAAGCACCAAAAGTCCCCCTGCTGTCTTTAAAACGTGTTGTTTTCTTTTCTTTTCCAAAAGCATGACCAACCGCAGCACCTGCAGTGGTACACAAACTCCCTCTTTAGCTAGCTAAAGCTATAGCTACGTTATGCTAGCTAGCTTCAAACCTTGATTAACAACTCTGTTTAATAAACAATTAACTACGAGCAGACATGAAGTGTGAATTAAACAATAATTTTATGCGTAAAACGTTGCGTTTCTAGCTAGAATAATCCTAATTTATTACCTGCTGTATTTCTTTGAGCATCTTCAGCCAACCGGCGCAGTTTACCTGCCACGCGCACTGAATGGGCTTTAATATTAAACACGTGCGTCTGCCAGTATGTACTGACAGAAACACGAAGGTCTTCCTGCTAAATTATTTTCAAACTTACACACTTTCCTACGCCCTATATCACACCTGGTAATGTCCCATCTGTGAAATCACAGGTAATACCGCAACAGATGAGCAATATCTCTGAATACATTTGAGGAACTTACGTGTGTGGAATTTAAAATATTCATATTTTATTTTTGGCTCTTCCAAGTTAATATAGTCTAAAAAATAAGTGTGTTGAATCCATATATCACTCTGTTAGAGTGTAATTATAGGATGTAAGCTCCTCTTCATCTCGTCAACTCATCAAATTTACAGAAATGACTGAGGACCTAATCTTAACTAACGGTCTGCATACCAGTCACATCTCACTGTTCTGTTAACATATGCTGTCTCTCTGGACTACATTTCATGCTACTAGTGTCAACATCTTTTTAGCATGCACACAGTTTTTTTTTTTTTTTTTTTTTTTCTTTTTCCAGTTTTTGCTTGTCCAGATAATGATCCCCACAAACACATGTGAATCTCTGCAATGACATAATTTATTTCATTTGTGCCTTCAATACAATGATGCAAAATATATCAATACAACACAGTATCAAAAGATAAACAAAAAATCCCCCGCAAAAATGTTTCTCTATATTGTCTGTCTAGCTTTCCCAACTGTTATTTGTATAAATGTAGAGGAGGCTTCGCCTTCAACGTGAATTACTTTCCCTCTTTCTCAGACCACTCCTTGTATGCTCCGGCATAATTACGTGCACTGAAACGGAAGACAGAAGGACAAATTTTAGAACAATAAGAGAAAATAATACATGACATGCAAAGCTCACAGGCAATGTTTCTATGAGGAAACAGAGTAAACAAAACTGTTGTATGGGGTATGAGATAAATTTTAAAACTGTGAAGGCTATTTATGTAGGACACTCTGTTTAAAAGCAATGTGGAGGGGTGAGTGTGTGTAAAATGTATAGTAACTGTTCATAACATATTTACTTCACGTATCCAAGTTCGTAGGCCTTGTTTGTGGCCATTCCCCCTCTCTTCCCCATGTGGCAGTGAAACACCAGCTCTGGTGCGTCCACAGTTGGCTTGGTTACCCCGTACTTGGCCTTGAACGCTTCTGGCTCCATTGAAAGAGCAGCTTCTACTGTATCAACTGAATGAAAGGGAGGAAGACAGAAAAATGTTCAAGATTAAATAAATGTCGGGCATAAACAAGAACATCTAATACAAAACATTCAGACTCTACAGTACACTGATGCTTAACCCACACGGCACATTTCTGTGTGTTGAGCATGCAAAACCACAGACTTTGATCTGAATGTGTGTAAGTGGTCACATTGAAGGCAAGACGGAAATGCAGTGTTCAGTAGAGCTGCTATGACTAATCCATTAGTTGTCAACTATTAAATTAATCCGCAACTACTTTGATAATCAATTAATCAGTTTCAGTATTTATTTATTTATTTATTTTAGGAAAAAAACAAAGTCAAAATTCTCTGATTCCTGCTTCTTTAAATGTGAATATTTTCTGGTTTCTTCATTCCTCTATAACCGCAAACTGAATATCTTTGGGTTGTGGACAAAACAAGGCAACTGAGGACATCATCTTGGGCTTTGGGAGACACATTGATGGACCTTTTTCACTGTTTTCTGACATTTTATAGATCAAAAACTAATCAATTAAACAAGAAAATATTCAACAGACTAATTGTTGCAGTGTTCAGTATGAGACAATGATTATGTCCTGTATGGATTTTAACTTTGTTATTCTTTTCTTCCCTCTTTGTAAAAGCAATTAGAGGAAGCTCACCGGGGATGTGTACAGATCCTGGAATATGTCCTTTCTCCAGTTCCTCTTTGCTGCGGACATCAACCAGAAACAAATTCTGGCTCTTTCCCACCAGTGCCTTCAGATCCTCATAGGAGATTTCCTTGGTGACTGGCAACGAGACAGGAAGCACATTAAAATCTGATAAGCCTTTGTTGAATGCTCCCATAAAATTGCACCATTCAGTCTTTTCAAACAAAGACCTCAAGTGATAAAGCAGCCTGACACAGGATTTTATCACGAACCATTGTGACAAGGTGAGGAACACAGATTGTGAATGTGGGGGCATCAGAATCGGTTCCAGGTGAGCAACTCAGACTAAATGTACCTTCAGGGCACGTCCCATTCCAAAAGATTGCTCCCTCATGTTTGCAGTCATACTTTTTTTTTTTTTAATTAGGGTGTGTGCCTGAAAATTAGGAGTAAATGTACAATGCCCCCACTCACCTTTGATGTAACAGGTTAGGGTATGGAAACATTTATTGTTTTGCTTCACTTCAGGGTGAAATTGTGAAACTGGTTTGCTGGTTGTTGCTGGGGCAACCAGTTGGCACTCCCCGGGAATACCAGTAGCTTCCGGTTTGACCTTATTATGACTTTTATTATCTGCTGAGTCATTTTAAATCGTTACGGTATGCATATTAAGAAAGGAACCGTTTCCTTATTTAATATTTGTTAGTTAGAAGAATCTGTGCGCGAGATACTGAATTTAACGAAATGACTAGGGACCCATGACAGTATAGCTGCTATTATTAATGGCACTTTACCTGCGGTAGTTAAAATACATTTAAAAACGAAAAAAGTGCAAGGTCGTCAACTACGTGGACAATATTAAGGATGTTTCAAATAATTCCCAAAATTCAAAGAGGCGACAGTTAGTAAATCATATGAGTCTCAATGAGTGAAGTGAAAAAAGACTCACCTGAGCTCGCCATGATGCTTGCACGAAGCCGTTATGAACGCTAACGAAAGTTAATTTCACACGTTAAAAACAGTACACCTTCTTCCTCATCTTATTGAGTGACGAATCATTGGCTTAGACGTCGTGGATAGGCGGGACATAGACTGAAATACTTCAGTCGCTAGCCAATAAAATTAACTTCCCACTTGCAGTGTTTTTGCAAGACTTTCAAAATAAAATTTGAGAAGTTGAAGTTGCATCACGGACAGATCGTCATGAGGAGTGCAGATCCCCCGACGAAAATATGTATAGCACAATGTAAAACTTGTTGCATGTAATTTTCCTGCGTTCAGAATTAAACTAGAAATATAAAAGTAGTCAGCAAAATATACTAAATGCAACCAAAGTGCTCGCCATGCAGAATGACCCTTTCCAAAATATTATATACATCATTATTGACTTGTTATTGTTGATGCATTAACAAATTAAATAAATTTTAAGCTTTCAACTGTTTAAGATGGAGCTAATTTTATCAACTTCATATCCTGCTGAATAGTTTAATCTGTAAAAAAAAAAAAATTCACATAGTGAAATTTTATAAATTGGTGATTTTTTTTTTGCACGTAAAATCATTGTCTGCAAAGAGGAACTAAAGCTCTCAAAAAATGTAGTGCTGTAGAAATTACAATATTCCCCTGTTAAATATAGCAGAGTAGAAGTATAATGTTACAGGCAGTTAAATTACTTAAGTAAACAAGCAGTACCTAGATATTTCTTTTAAATAAGTATTTAACAAGTATTTTTATGACAGAGGCAATATTTGAATAAATGTTAACATAATAAATGCAGATGAGATTCAACACAGCACACAAGGGATCAGTGAATGTTTGATAAGCGATGTGTGGTGACACATACATCGGTCACCCAAATCAACATCTATGGGACATTTTGTGCCAACTTGTTCAGTCCCTCCAGTAAAGTTTCAGAGACTTGATGCCCAGAGAGAATAGAGCTGTCCTTGTGGCTTCTGCCTTAGCTGCACCTTATAGACACATCATGTTATTTTTTTTCATCAGTTTGTCACCCTGCTGTGTGTTACAACACGTAGGCCTGTGCAAAACCTTTCTGATGAAAGCACAAAGTTCAACCAAGACATTTTACACAGTTTTTATTAAAATAAGTTTTAGTTTATTACAAAAGTTTCAGTCAGTATATCCTAAAAAAAAAAAAAAAAAAAAAAAATTACAATTCAACCATGATAAAATGAAAAAACACTACAACAAACCTACAAGGGTTAATTTGCCCGCAAATAAACCTGTAGTTCTAACCACAAAATAACAGAATTACCCATTTGTTAGTGTTATTCCATGAACACTACTCCTCTTTCCCGCAGTAGGTTTACATTTTCCTTGAAACAGGACTGTATACAACTCTTTAATCTGACACCACCCCAAAACTATTTGGCATTTGGTCATGGTTACAACGTTCCTGCACCTCCTGTCTCAAGGTGTCTACAGCGTGACTGGAATGGATTCTAGTCTGGATCACAGAGTTCCCTCTGTGCTGTAAGAAGGGTTCCCTAGTCCATTAGCGGAGTCCCTCTTTGCCTTTTGACACAATTTAAACTTCCAGAGGATCACAGCTACTATGATGATGAGTAGAAGGAGGGAGACTCCTCCTCCTATGACCCCGGCCAACAGTTTATGGTCAGACGTTTCAGGAGGGTCATACCGCTTACAGGAGAAGTCTGAGGGGATGCTGGGTCCTGCTTTGTTCACTGCCTCCACACACACTTTAGTCCCAGCTTCCAAAGATCCGATCAAACCTCTACGCGAAGCAGCCTGAAACTCCTGGGCATCTCCTTCATTTCCCTGAATCACCACTCTGTACCTAGACACCACAGAAGAAGGAGCGCACCACTGGATCTCCACCTTCCCTCTGTCATTCCCCTCACTGATCGGCAGCATCATATGGATGCGTGGTGCATGAGGAGGCACATCAGCCCCACTGATCCCAGGACAGAGGCACCCAGTCTTTGCAAAGAGACTGGCACAGGGCTCCTGATCCTCCAAGCAGGGGTTGTATTGACAGAGGCGTGGTTCCCGTTGGAGACGGGTAGTTCTCATGGAGGACAGCACTTCAGGAGGAGCACTGTGGGCGTCGAAGTACTCATCCTCATAGTCATTATCTGAACCCATGGCGGTCATGTGTATGATCCGTGGATAAGTGGCAGGAGTGGAAGCAGAGGCTGCATGAGTGAAGAGGTGGGAGTGGAGGAGAGGCGAGGCACTCAGAAAAAGGAGAAGCACAGCCAGGTTCCTGTGGAGTGACGTCATCTCTGTGCACAGAAATGACAATGACTAAAACAATACAGCTAATAATACAGTCATAAAGAGATCATTGGTACAGTGTGCAGAGTACATTTATCCATTCAGTCTAAGAGAAGAAATGCATCTTCATAGGTCATTGTTTATCTGTTGACCTTGTATATCAAAATAATACTTAAAGGCCATTTATAAGAAGGAAATCAAAATGGATGTAAAGTGGAATAAAGGAAGTGAAATGGAGAAGTTGTAGTTACTGTAGTAGCAGTCACTACGTCAAAACACAGAAACCAAAATACAGAAATTGGCTGCATTGCTCAATAAAACAAAACTGGAAGCAAGGATCCACAGTGGAACCAAGGATTTCTTTCTCTTTTAGCAGACGACAAGAAAGATGTGCTGCGTGTGGTAAGACTTAAAACAAATATCTTTGGCTTATTGACTAGGATGCTGTTTCACCTAAGTTTACAGCTCGGAAATGACTGTGTAGAATCAGACTATTGCGATGTTCTGGTTTCCATCCTGTAAACAGCCTTAGATAAATAAATGCTGAGTTCTGGAAGAAAAAAGCACAACTATTGGAGTGACCCCATCCCCATCAACACTTCCACTTTCTCCTGGCTACGAGCCAGATGAGTTCTGTGGGAACCCAAAGCTGAATCAAAGGACAGATGGATTTTCACTTTACGCTTTCTGGATATTTCGAGAATAACCCTCGAAACCCTTCTCATGCCTTTAAATGCGACCAATGATTACATCTTTAAAAATGGTGGCGATGTGGTTGGAATAGGTGGTGAATGTATATCTTTCTTTCCATCTTTAGGTCTTTATCACGCAGTCCTGACCATTCTTTACTGTCGAACACTCTTGTCCTCTGCTGGTTCAGTATTTGCCCTTCCTGTTCTTAGCTGTATGTGCTGTGCTAGTACATTGAGAGCAATGAGAAGCTGGACTCAAATTCCTTGTACGTGTACACATGCTTGGCCAATAAAGCCGATTCTGAAAATACACATCAAACCATTCCAGTGTTTTGCATCTGGTCAACATGCGTCACCATCATTAGAAAAGTGACTTAGAAGTAAAGAAGTGTTCAAAATGGTTTACTGTACCTGATTGTTGGTGATGGATACTTCAAGTTCTCTCTTTCTCCCTTGTTTGCAGTCTGTCTGCGCTCACTGTGTACTCACTATCGTCTTCTGCTCTCTCTGTTTTAAGTTGTTTCAGTCTGACTCCCTCCTCCTCAGCACCCCTCCTTTTCTCCCTTCGGTGCCTCTCCCTCCCATTTTACTCCGTCTCTGTCTTCTGTCTTTTTTCACGTCTCAACAGGGCTTCCAGCCAGCCATCGCTGCTCTTTTATATTTCTTTTGTGTGGATTTTTTTCTGCGAATGTGTGTGTCTGAAGAGTAAGGGGCAGTGGGTGGGTGGGTCCGGGGGGGGCAGAGTCACCATGTGCTTGTGCGCTGCTTAGCATATTAATTTACAGAGAAGCAGCATGAGGCAGGCTTGTGCTTGTTGCAGTATGTGTTTGTGTAATCCGGAGGTGTAGCTGCCTGTTTTTGATTACTTCTTTAAAAGTTCCTGCATACTCCACAGGTGTTCTTGTGGAAACAAACAGGACATAAGGTCATTGTGTGTTTATGTGTGCCTTCGAGAGTGGGGGGTGAAGAATGCATGCATGTGTATTTATTATCGACCCCCTACACCTCTTGCAGTCCCCATTGCGACAAGCTGGGGAGGGGGATGATCAAGGCTTTCTTCTCTCTCATCCTTTTATGGGGTAAAGCTGGCAACGCAGGCATGTTCTTTCTTATTCCAAGCGCCCATGCCCACATTGCATGGATGAGAGGAAAAGTACCAGGGCAGAGGCCTCCCTCTTTCCCACTTTCAAAACTCAAAGGATTTACTCAACCTACACTACTAAAAAAAACCCATGACTTCTGCCTTCTCTTAGAATAAACAGCTTCATTGGACTAGAGGTTGTTTATTGTTAAGCACATGAGCACAAACAAGGAATTTTTTGGAGAGTGTCTCACCAAGTAGAAGGAAACAAAACCAACAACATACAATAAACTACAGTGAAGTGAGGCTGTGAGAGGGAACACTTACTTGTACAAATCAACTTGTTGCGTTCGCATGAAGGCAAACTGGTTTAATGATCTGTTCACAAGATAAAGGCTCAGAGCACAGAAACAATAAATCATTGGACGATGAATAAACACAGACTAAAATGTACAGCCACTTAAATTGTACAGCAGGAAATAGAGGGCAGATTTATGGGCTGTTTTTATACAAAGTTTTATGTTGGGAAAAGAACTAAACTTGGTGTAGACACAGACTTACGTAGCTTTCAAACACACCTGCGATGTCTCCTTGTTAATGGGTGATCCTGATGAAGCTGATTACTTTGCTCGCTCATCCTGAACTGCTGAAATAAATGAGCAACAGAGGTGAATTTTGATATGCGGCAACCATTTTCTCATTATGCGACTATCTTTGTTATATTATGTGCTTGCTTAAAGGGATCGGGGGTGAGTCATGGGTGGAGAAGTGGCAAGCTTTTTCTGTTCATTGTGAAATGTGTTGTTCATTAGGAAGAAGCTGAGACTCTGCATTAACCACGCGGGATTGCTCAGAAATGATGGTGCTGAGGGCGAGAGGCGTCGGTTGTAAGGCATGACTTGGTTGTTGTTGTCCTATGTGGAGAGGGCGTATTACTTCCAAATAATCTTTTCTCCGGGCTACATGAAACACACAGCCCGTCCTTCCATGCTGGGTGGCTGCATCAAGGCGGACGCCTGTATAGAGGGAGAAGATAGACTGAATGGAAAGGCACAATAACGCCTCCTGCAGCAGATGGAAATTGTTAACCAATTGTGTTTTAGATGAAATCACTCCCCTGTCTCACATTTTATGGGCTCACAGTTCCCAGGAATTTTTTAATTATTGGTTGACCAAGTGTAGCTGCTGGTTGGTCGGTAATATCTGACACATTCATGGTACCCCGGAGGATAAAGGCCACTGACTTTGGTGATCTCCTGACTTTTCCTCAACCACCATCATGAGGCTGACAGCTTAGAATAATTTCTAAAATATCTCCACAACAATCAAATGGACTGCCATGAAGTTTTCAACAGATATCCATTTTGCCCAGAGGATTAATACCCAGGATTTTGGAGACCCCTTGACTTTTCATGTAATGCCACCAGCAGGTCAAAGTTTTCATTATTCATTGAAATATCACAACATCTACTACATGGAAATTTGTGGTTCTTGTTGACTTTGGTGACTTCTGCCACCATAAGGTTCACATTTGTGAACCTTGTGGAGAATAATCTTACATCAACTACAGGATGGATTGACATGAAATTTGATACAGACATTCATGCAAAGAGGAGGCCTTCTCTCAAGTTTACCCTTATCTTTACATTTTTTACAGATTTAAGCTTCAGGTTGTTTTGGCTGCATGAGACAACCATCTCTTCCACCCTCTGTCTGTCCCCCTCTCGGCAAATTCAGACGCTGATAAGTTTCCTCAATCTGCCTGTAACTGGGTGGTACAGGTTGCTGTGACTTATCAGAAGCCTAAGTGATTCATTTCAGCATTTACTCCTGAGGGAGACAATCTATTTCCAGGAACTTTGAGTTCCATGTCAACATTTGTTTCACAAATTTTCTCACATATCCAACACAGAAGTAGTTACATATACACTATTTCACCATCCAGCTGCCTTGGGTTCCAAGATATTTTAGCTTGTGTGAGCGCTGAAACATTTCACCTTTGTCTGCCTGAATTAAAGTTTCAAATATGAAGAATTATTCAGACACTAGGCCCACTGTTCAAAAGATACCTCTGAGCAACAGTTAAATAAGAGTATAAGAGATCACCAGTCATTGGTAAAACTTTCACATCACAATCTGTGCAGATTCAAATAGGACCAGGCTCCTGTTTGAGTGTCAAGTGCACAATAATGCCGATAACAAGCTGGATTAACAGGTGCGTTGCTTCAGCAAAGCTGTTCTTAAAACTCTGGAATAGAAACAGAGGGTTAGTTCATACTTTTGAACCTGTTCAATCTAATTACTGAGCAGACTGCAGAGGGCCCAAAGAAAAACAGGTTCCCACATGCACCATTGTGGTTCAGTAATGTCTCAGGGTCAATTAGGCTTCTCTGAGCTGGAAAACAAATTAAAAACTGAAGGGTTACAGCCATGGACTAAATGGAAGTTTTAACCATTTTTCTTATTTTGGGGTCCAAACTGGTGTCTGAATTTCTTTTATCTATGCTTAAAATGGCCATTATTGAAAGAACGAAAGAAGATAAATATCAATGTAACGCGTGATCCCAAACTTTTGAATGATAGTGTACATAAACATAACACTAGTGCTGTGTGGGGATATGGTACTGTCAGTGTGTCAGTGTTTCTGTGGGTGACCAGGATTAGTCTGTGACCAACACAGTTATCAACACTGTATGACTGTGTCCACTGAGAGGTATAGATGTCTGAAAGGAGGATGAGTTCACATGCTATTTGTATGAGTGAGCTCACACTTGTGTGGGGGTAAGAGTACATCAGAAAAATGACAGGGCTCCTCTCTTGTTCAAATAAGGAAGAGGACAAGACAGAAGGCAAACAGTATATGAAATGATTACAGGGACCATAAACTATCTGTGTTTATCAGATCCACTTTCTCGTGTCTTGTACTTTGCCTCTGACTATCATATCCTCATCACTCAGCAGAAAGAAAACAAAGGGACTCTGGGCATTTTTCGAGGGTATATGACATGCAGTAAGCACCCTTAAGCTGCTTACAATCCCACTCATTCATACAGTATAGTGACTAACAGGCAGCTCTTTGTTCAGTAAAATTCGTGCTCATGGGTATGTTGGTCAATCCCTCAGAACGTCTGGACTCACCCTTCAGGTGAAACCAAGCATGGCACGGGAGGCAGACTCACAACTGCTGTCAGATTGTACTACTGATAGGGTTCGCTGTTTTGTCTTCACTGGTGATGAGTAAAACCTTTAGTGTTCACATTTGGAACTATAGTTGTCTTCAAAGTGGGCGACATCACTAAGGAGACAGTGATCATTATATACAATTTTCCGCTGCCACTGACAGTCCAGTTTGAGTGAAGTTTTGTACAATCTGTGGTTCCAAGGCCCCCGAGGAATAAAGAAAGCCGCTGAGTGTGAGTCATACTACTCGAGATAATGACTAGCCCGCCACTGCATTTTCCCTCTCCCACCACTACAGCGTGTTTGAGCATGCTGCTTGGACATGTGTCAGACAACCTGCACGTTTCACCGCCACCATCATTTGATCGTAGACAGGCCCACAATTTCACCAGAGCGTTTTAAACTCTTACAGGAAGTGAATACACTTATTTCTTCAGTACAATCATGGTCATTGGAGTCAGGAATGCCACTTATAAAAACCCTTGACTTTCACATTCACTCACTCAGTCAGCCCTCATTTGATGCGTGGGCCTCTCACAGATGCTCATTCCCTCTGCTACCCACACCTCTCTGAGGAGTTTAAGTATTCCAGTTTAAACAGGAAGCACTTCTATTCCTATCACCTTTGACCCCCAACCTCATTCAAAAGGAATCCCAGGGTAGGCTTATAACCAGACTCTGTGAAGTTGTGTGAACTGTTATTTTTAGCTAAAAAACACTGTGGAGCCAGTGTGGGCTCGCTGTTCCTCAAGGGGATTATTGGAAACAGGCATGTGATGATGTAGCAGCTCCATCTGATGACCAGGCCCGCATTCCTAATTCCACTGCGTGTTTGTGTGATCATAAACAATGCAGAATCCAAAGAGCGGGCTGGAAATCACAGAAACCATCCTGTAACACCTCAGTTTAAATCCAACCCACTGAAATGAATCCCAAAGATATTGACCTTTGTTTCCTATGTTAAGGTCTACTGAACTGGAACATATTTAGAAAATCCTTTTAAGGATCAATTCCACTGAGTGTCAAATGTTGGGTAACCTCCAACCTTCCCTTTACGATCCTGAACAACCACATAAACAGAGTTGTAGCTCCACTTAGTGGTGAATACTAGTTTTTGTTGCCTATTATGACACAAATCAGGAAACACAGAAATCCCCTGAAGCACCACTGGGAAAAATCCAGCTCTGCGTGTTGCCTATTTGAGGTTATCTAATTGAATCAAATAGGGCTGATAAATAGACTTGTCTAGATGTATTCTGCTCCAGGAAAGAGGCAGAAATGATGTCCAAACACACACTCTAGGAGACTAAAAGAGATAAAGTATTCAGGATTCAAGAGGTTCGTATACTTGCGTACAGTGGGCATGTCAAAGAGGATAAAAATGCATTTTCTGCTTGAGCTTGTGTTTTTGTTGCTCACCGACTTGAAAAGTCTGTTGAAGTGTGAAATACTCATTTTAATTATCTCTGCTGGGAGAGTCTCTCTCTCTCTGGCCTCATCTATCTCGCTTCATAAAGATTTTTACAGTTGACCTACATGTGTAGAAACAACACACAAATATCATCCGAGCCTGATTCCACCATATAAATTGTTGTGTAAGAAGTGCTCAGATGCTTTATTTGATAAAAGATGACAGTGGTGACAAATTTATATTATTGTGGTACTTACTTGATAATTGCAGACACATATAAAAAATACTCAGTCATGAGTATAAATACTGATGCATGAATCTGTAAGTAGAATTTAAAAATGGTGGTGGACCTTATTTTAACTACTTTATATGCTAAATATTGGGTAGTTACAACTGTAATACATTACATTTCAAAAGCTGACCATATGGTTTGTATACAAAATCTTATTCTACAAAATAATTAATAACTGCAGATTACTGGTGGAAACTACCTCAATAAATTTAGACAAGTGCAGTAATTAAGCACAATATTAAGTTACTTGAGCACTTTAGTTTTATGCTACTTTATATGTTTACACCACTACTTTTCAGAGGGAAGTAGTTTTTACTCCACTATATGTCTGATAACTGCAGTAACGAGTTACTTTGCAGACAAAGACTTGTTATACTTTACATGAATTCATATACACTGAACCACCCTGCAACAACAACAGCGGTGAAATGCTGCTTATAATCTAAAGCTATAGTATAATATACAGCTCACATGCTACATGAATAGTACTTTATTTTGCTCTGAATTATATTATATATATATAATAATATAATATATATTATATATACTTATACACTTATATTTAAATTCTATTTGCAATGGGAGTATTTTTAAACTAGTGTACTACTTCTTGTACTTCAGATCTGAAAACTTCCTCCATCACTGCTGTCAGATAAATGCGTTGCAGTCAAAAGTGTCATACCACCTTCGAAATACAGCAACTTGGAAGTATGCAGTTGCATAAAATATAAATACTCAAGTAACGGACAAGTACCATACTTTTACTTAACCTAGTATCTTACTTGAGTAAATGTATGTGACTTACTTGTACCTCTGGTTTTTGAACATATTTTGAGGCACTGGAGAGTGGACATCCAGGTTAGGTTGGGCTGGAAGTTGGGCTGAAGTTATTCGAACACCATGAACCTGCTGGAAGGGTCGTTAGATTCACAGTAATTCACGGTATAACGTTAGCTTAGCTTAGCTACAGCTCGTAACAGCCACTGTGATGCAACGAAAGACAGATTTTGAACGTAAAATGGAAGGAGACTTGTTTCATGGCTAAACCCTCTCGGGTCCTTGGTGAAAACAGCGAGTGTACACGCTAGCTCATCCTCATTAACCTGCCCTGTACACAGTGCTAACAGCTGTCACCGTCGACGGTTAAGTAACGCTAATGCATACACTTGTCAGTCCGGTCCGTGAAGAAAAGTAGGCTACAGCCGGTGTCAAATGAGGCTGTGGATCACTCGGGTCTTTACGTGAGCCCGATAAAACACGAAGTGCAAGCTCGTCCCACTGCTTTACAGTAACCGCTGTGAAGCTCCACCATTGGTTCCAACCGTCCATCCGCCGGGGAAGGGAGGCGGGGGCGAGTTGTTGAATGACGGACGTGCCTCTGTTGCCACTTTAGAGCCGAGGCAGCCTCTGGGACATACACGGGCCTACCTATTTCACATTTACACCGTATGAACCTAGCAGATGAAAGAGGAGAGCCTGGTCTTTTCTTTTGTCGTCGGGGCATGTTGCGAACCGCGTGCGGACTGCGTGACAGGACTGCACAGTGTCGAGGCTGAACGGACGTTTTCACAGGTTGATGATGAACGGACGTTTTGTATAGTTGGCACGGCGCAGGGAAACCAGCAAAAGTAAATACATGGTTTTAGTCTCTATAGACTACTCCTAGACACACAGGTTTACATTTAAAGGAGGAATAGGCGGCGCCTGCTATTGCCTGGAGAAATACGGATCGCTGAGCAGAATGTCACATTTAGCGGCTGCAGGTTGGGGTTTATTCGCCGAAGTTGAAGCTCACACTTGGTCTACAAGCAGCGTGTAGGTGGCTTGTCTGTCAACAAGGGACCGTCTGTCTCGCACATTTCGACAGATAGCCAATCAAATCTGTTATTCAAATTGGTCCTCTTATGTCAGTGACCTATATCTCATGCATGAACGGCAAGAGTCCACAGTAGCCTCTCCACCAGACCAGACAGCATGGGGATCAACGGGTTAGACAGTCAAGCGCAGCCGTCCGGCGGAGTTTCCCGGACGGAGCCGCCAGCTACAGATCCTCAGATGGAGCAAGGAAGTGCTCCCCAAGAAGCAGACAAGAGCACTTCTGATCAGGCGGCTGGCAGCGAGTGTAAAATAGTGCAGGAGGACAGCGCCATGCAGCTGATCGAGGCCGGGTGCAAGCCGCCCCTCTCCCCGACTTCTGACTCCGAGGCGGGGGTCCAGGTGAACACGCACGGCCCCGGAGCCGGATTCGTCCCACCCGAGGGAGGCTACGGCTGGTTGGTGGTTTTAGCGGCCACCTGGTGCAATGGGTCCATCTTCGGGATCCAAAACTCCTTCGGCATCCTGCATCTGATGCTGATGAAGGAGCACGCCAACCCAGACGACCAGACGTCTCAGTTCAAAGTGGGTGAGTACCAGACAGTCTGCTGCGGTGAGCCCGACGATGAGATGACACAAGCACATTAGTCCTGGACCTCCAGTGGATGGTTCTCATTTGTAAGAATGTCAGCATGATGAAAACAAATCCTATCTTCATGTCATCTGAGGATACAAGAAGCTGACAAGTAGTTCATGATGTATGGGCTGCTATGTATGTGTCACGCATGCAACAGTCTAAAAGTGGGTCAGCTCAGAGTTAAAGTGGGTTTACCCTGTACTTAAATGCCACAGTAAACATAGTGTTATATTACATATATGCCTCACCAATACATTTCTGCAGTCTGCATATTCTGTTCTTCATGTTCTGAAAAATACTCCTTGGTGTATTTCATATTTCTGAGAGCAGCGTCACTGCTGGTCAGTGATTAACAGGCATTTAACTGGCCCACAAAATGTTATTTTTTTTGTTGGGATCTGTACCAAACATGCATGTTCTCTGACCTGTGGAGAGTATGATTTGTAGACCGGGGCATCTCTGTAGCACCACAATGCACCATGTTCACTCCTCTGTCACCCGATTTCACTGGTGAACGTTGAGTCACTCCTCACAGTGTGCTGGTTGCTGCAAACCTGACTGATGCAGTTTCATAGCAGACAAGGAGATACATCTTAATGTAGAAGTCTCCCGATGTTGCAGTCTTGTTTTATTCAGATAAATTGAAATTTAAAGTTGGCACCAGTGAAGCATCTTTGGAGATTTAGTCCCTCAATGGTGTTAGAGACTTGGCCTCCAGCTTTGAGGTTGTTAATCACATTAACAATTACTGACTAGATGAGTTATCATGTAAGTTTTTTTTTCTTATCAGTGACTTTGTGTTCAGGCAAACGACTTGTTCTATATGCAGGAGTGAAACTGTGCAATGGTCGGTCCTGATTTGAGTGAAAAGCAATGCTGGTGAAGAGGCAGAGGAGTCGCATGTAACAGGAGTGGATATTTTTCTTAACTTCCTGTCAAGTTCCACAATCACCAGCAAAGGTTAAGGTCAGGATGTGGGAAGGGATTATGGTTCTAAGACTGTTCCCTGGAACAAAGTCAGCTCTTTCTCATCAGCATGAAAAACATTTACGGAGGAAGAGGTATTAAAAGCTCAGGCATGTTGTTGAACCCATGTAAGCACAGGTTAATATCTTTAATGGTGTCTTGCAGCTTGTCATCTCTAGTTTATAAGAAAACAATTGCTGTGTCTGGTGGCAGTTCGACAAGGTCTCACATTACTTTCAGGTTTTGTGTGATAGAGAACCTGAGAGCCGGTTATGCTTTGAAACCAGATGTATTACTTATATGTCACATTCAATAGAGAGCAGTTGCTATCAAGGTATTTCTATTCAGTTTTCCCCCTTTTTTTTTTGGCTTGTTAAGGACTGCATCCATCTGTTCCTTGGATTTCATTCTTGGTTGTTCTCCTATGTGAAAGGATTAAGCTAGTATGCTGAGTCCCGACCTTTACCCCCCAGCAGCAGAACAAAACGGAGGGGGACAGATTAACTATAATACTGGCAGTTGTAAAGGCTCCTTTTTTGAACAACTATCCAGTCTGAGAGGGAGCCATGAGGAAATGAGGAGAACATCTTAAAATCTTAGCAATAGACTGCACAGCCATAGACAAGGTGACAAGAAAAAACTGAGATGTGATTAAATCTAGCTAATAGATTACCATTAGTTTTTTTTACACCAATCATGAATATACAGGGTATTTATTAAGTGTTGAGGGGTAAACAAGGGATTTAGAAATAACTCGAGTATTAAGGTGGAGGATCAGAACAGGCTTTTTAAAGCAAAAGAAGGTAGTAAAGGAGAGGTGAGTGGGTTATGAGTTGCAGATGGTGTTGTTTTGCTCAATGATTGCCGCATGGCACGGTCAGAGGTCTCATTCCTGTTGTGGCCACAGCAGTGCAAAACTCCTGGTATGTTCAAGGTGTGTATGGGAGTGCGAGCAACCGTACATTCTTTTAAAATTTAAACTGTGGTGCTTTTCCAATCAGTGGGGAGCGAGCCTCTTGTGAGGTGATGTGCAACTGATCGTGGGTGGGAGAGAAGTTCAAGCTGCAACCTCTGTTGGGAATGTGTGCGAAGGGGTGGAAGAGGGGGACGAGTGATTAAATTTTCATTGATCCACGCTATTATTGCCGTTCAAACGCCACAAGTCAGAAACAGGCCAATAGGAAGACTGTGATGAGACAAAAAAAACAAAGGCTCATTCATCCTTTTTTTTTTTTCTTTTAGATTTATGAGAATTTCTGTGCTTTGTTCGAAGGCATAAAAGCAAGAGTGACACTGCAACACTGTGAGGCTCTGTTGGTGGCATTGCTTCCTCAGTAAAGGGATTTAAATTATTTTTTCACTCTAATTCCAATCTATAAATCTTATTGACAGCAGCATTTGAGCATTGAGAGAGTTTTCCACTAAATGTTGCAAAGACACTGATCATGTGTAAAAAGCATGCGCATATCATAAAAAAGGCTCCTCAGCCCAGTCTTGTGCATCGGAAATCAGGCTTTGAACAACATAAGAAAGATATCAGAAGGCTACAAACACCTCTTTAAATGAGGCCATTTAAACTGAAACACTAAATTATAATGCAGCGGTTCAGAATAGCTCATAGTGACTGCAGAAATGCTCGACAGCACTAACATACAAGTAAAACTAGTCAGAGACGTGTTCTGGAAGTTTTCCAAAATGGCTAAAATGTGTGTTCAAATGTCGAGTTTTGCTTTTGATCGTGCCACCGTCCTCTTTCTGTAACCTTGCTCAGTGTTATTTGGCTTGGCAGTCGTTCATATTAAGGTTAAATCAATATCACTTTTAAACATTTTTGTACTGAAACTGCCGGTAGGCAATATTTAACAGGTGTTACCTCTGCAGGTCATTAAAATCCAGTGTCCTGTTTTGACCATTTGATTGTGCTGAGATTCAGGGATCAAGGGACAATTAAATAAAATGTACTTGCAGGATTCAGAACTGTATTTCTGGTGATGGTCTTCCATCATATCAGATGTGGTCAAAATGTTCTAGCCGGGATTCAAACAGGTGTTTGTGTTTGTGCTGTGACAAGCAAACATCTGCCCTCATTAGCGTACTGCTGTGCTCTGTGTAGTGCTGTATTGTAGCTCCAGATTTCACCAGCATCTCTGGGGTTGCTGGAAATCCCAGGTTGGCAGATCGGGGAGCGCTGGAGCATTTTTGACATTCCAGAGGGCAGGGGATTGGGTTTAGGTCTGATCAGAGTCTCTAAAAAGTCTCCACGCAGTCATAAGCAGGTACACGATCAGGTCCTGACAGGGACTGTTTTTGTTCAGTGTGGGTTTATTTGAACATCAGTGAATTAATGCTTTCTAAAAGGTGCAAGTGGAAATAGTGGAGAAAGAAAGCAAACTCTTCCAGTCTGACGCAGAGGAGTGGGTTGGTGATAAGTGCCATCTTCCTTTTCACAGCTGGAGGCAAGCTTGGAAAATACAGTATTAAGTTTGAGAAGCACAAGATCTGAGAATACTAGCAGCAGGCTGCGAGAGTCACACATCAGATCCTGTACTGACGTCTGAGAGCCAGCTCAGTCAGAAAAATCAACAAAAGCTGTACGCTCTGCAAAGCATATCCAATATACCCGCTCCATACGCACACACACGACTTGCATTATTGATAGTGTCAACATAAGCGCTTTGCACAGCAGTAAATATTTGTAGCTTGCAGCACGATATGACTGGGAGACATCAGAAGGAGCGAACAGCTCATGGAGCATCCACACACTCTTGCGTCCAAAGCTCCTGCGGGCGGAGGCTGACTTGTTTGAAGACACTCCTTACATGTGGGACAGCTGGTTCCCAGAATGACTTAACTGCAGCGGCAATCCTCCACAAACTATGCAGCCTGACCTGATGTACCGTATGATCGTTAGCCAGTTGGGTAGCCGATGCTACAACAAAGCTTTATGAGCACAATAGCTTTGCCGCTATACAGCAGTAGCTTATTCTTTGTTGAAGGTATGTTAAGCTCAGTGTGACGGTGTCTTTTCGTGCGTGTGTTTTTCAGTTGAAACGGCCTTCTGCGTCATCTAACAACACATTGTCCAGCCCGAGCACCTGCTAAGGACATTTAATGTGGCCTTGAGGGTACAGCCTTTCCGTTAATGTTACAAAAATATGTATGGCTATTGTTATTTTAACTGAGAGTACTTTTCCCATTGTTTTGCTGATGGAATATTTTGTCCTGTGCCGAAGGAAATTCGCCACCAACAGTGTCAACAGACAGCGTTTGGACGGTGGTGTGTTTTTGATTGTTCTGCCACGCTGGATTTGGAAAGGAAACAGTGATTATGAGGTTAATAGGTGGATTTCTTTCAGCTTTAAAAGGCGAAAATACTGTTTCTTACTTGCAGCATTGGCATCATTCTAAGCAGATAGTTTGAATTTATTCAGCCAGATTGGGAGATATGAGTCTCAGATTTTGTTGGTACTGCTAAAAGCATTGAAAACTTTTGAAAAAGTCAGCAGCAACACCTCTTTCCAGGAACAGTGTCTTTGTTTCTCAGAATAATCCACAGAGCCTGCTGTGAGCAGTTTTCTTTGAAAGTACTTCCTACTTCGCTTTCTGTCCGCTGAGGGACTAAAGAGCAGGAATTCCTACAGTGGTCACCTGATGGGACTGTTAATGCCATCGAATTAAAGCTGAAAGATGGTACTTTAACCTCGTTTCATTTCAGATCCTGTGTCTCGGAGTACGGGGCAAAGCTTGTAGCTGCGAGAAAACCTTTTGTGAACTTAATCTTTGGCTCCATATGATAGCCACAGGGTTGATGTAATTGTTCCATCAGCTATACAAATGCCCACGTAAACGTCAGCGTTGTTTTGAAAGGCGTGAGAAGACCTGAATAACATGAATAACTCAATGTCAGTACACTCACAGCAAAACAAAAGGTGGTTTGTGTGGCATGCAGGATGTTTATTAAGATATTGAACTCATGTAGGACTGGTTTCAGATACACACTCACACATGACAGCGGTTTGAGGCATGTATTCAAGCGTGTGTAAATACGCTACATTACTTGCTTAGTGTTTATTCTATCAGTAGACAACATGACACACTTGGAAAAAGAAACGGCAGTTCACAAAACAATGGTAAGTTTGTTGTTCCTCCAATGTACAGATGGATCTATGGAGTCTCCCAGTCTCTGTCTGGTTGTCAGATTGCATCCATCACTTAAAGAGAGGAAACCTTGTTATGCCCCCTCACCGCCAGCACCACACACACACACACACACACACACACACACACACACGCACATACACGTCTTTTCGTTTTGCTTCAGTCTCCCTCGCCGTGCTCTTTTTCTTTTGTTTGGAAGTGTTCAGACCTAATTGTCTCTAATGAGTACACTCCGCTCGGTCTGTTCAGAGACCTTTGCTTGTGCCAGGGCAGGGGGAGATGGGGGTTTGGAGGTGAGCTTTGGCCAGAAAAGCGAGGAGAGAGTGGAGGAACGGGACATGTTTCTGTTGCTTTGTCAGCCTCTGATTGTCGGGTGGGCCTTGTATGTTGTACGCAGTGTACTGTGGTTCTTTGGACTGTAACATGAGCGTACATTTTGCTCTCAAACACTATACCTCAGGGACTGCCGTCATGTTCTGTACACTGCTTCTGTAGAGGAAGCTTGGCTTGAGTACAGTAATTGTGTAATTTACCTCAACAACCATGAATGTACAGTACAGCTGGTTCTGAGCAAAGTGTACTGTCTTCGTCTTTCTGTAGGTTTTTCCACATTCCTCTGTGCTGTCTCTCTGAACTCCTGTGTCCCTGTAATAATGCTGTACCTGTATATTCAACCAGGGCAGGACCTAAAAGTTTAGAGAGGTAATCCTTGATGTTTGTTGTTTTTTCTCCATTGTTAATATTAATGAGTTATCACTGTCAGCTACAGTGTTTCCAGTACGATGACATTTTCTCAGATTTGCTATTGCTAAAATTTACTTTTCTGTCTGTTTTTAGTCAGTATTCTAACTACATGGTTTTTCCTGTTAGAACAACAGTGTAATAATTATGATAATAATAAAAGCAATAATAATAATGAACTTACAAGAACGAAATCACATGCACCAAGTGAGTGCCCACTTGATAATGATAATAAGGATGAGAATAAAAATAAAGACAATGCAAAAAAAAAAAAAACAGTATAAAAATAATAAAGCAAAGGTGAAATTAGAGAAGAATGAGGCAATGAGATGAAGAATGAGAAAAATAGGGATAAAGCAACAAATCATAAAATCATAAAAAATAGGTAAAAATAGATCGCATAGATGACATAATAATACAAAGAAGCATCTAACGTGTACTTGCAACTGCAGTGAAGTAACATACCAAGTGCAAATCCTATTAGAGCCAAAAATGAATAGTAGGGGAGGAGCAGGGAGGGGAAAAAGCATATGGCAAAAAACTCCAGATGGAACGAGCACTCAGAGCCCAGACTGACCAACCTGATGGACTATAAAACATCGTACAACCATGTGGGATTCCATGGATGAACCGCTAAGAGAGTGTGCGAGATGCTTGTGGAAACAGCGCACACATTATAGCACAAGACAATGTGTGCTTGAGAACTGTCTGTTCCTCCCAGACAAACCAACTGGACATGTGGTATTGGACAAGGAACGGGAAGTGGAGCTAGTGATGGACTGATCTCTGTTGAGTGACAGCAACATCAATAAGAAGGAATGTGAGAAGTTGGAGAAATGCCAGTGAAAGCAAAGGCGATCCCGATAATAAAAACACAGAATGCTGCGGACATAAATTCCAGGCACCAGATGATTGCAACCCAAAATGAATCTGACCTGATTCTGTCAGGAGTTTTGGGTTGAGCACTATTTTGGGTGGGTAACTTTCAGGGCCTTACATGTCGTTACATTTTTGATGTACTTTTACTGTAGGCTATGTACGTTTGCATACACAGTCGAGGCTGCAGGCTATTCCTGTGGACCACCTTTGAAGGATCTTACCCCTGAACTGAGACGCCATTGCAGTCATGGGGGTCATTGAACTACCAAGACTTTTCCCTTTGCGCCACCGTCAAAACACCTCCCTTTATGTTTGCAGATGTTCTGTCATCTACACGGTCGCTCTAACTGAAGTTATGTTTTGAATTTTGACGTGTTTAAGCTTATTTCCACACCGGAAAAGTCATATGTTCACGTCTCAGGACAAATGTGATAGAGTGAATGCATCAATTTTTGCTCAACACTCTTGCTTCATCAGTCATAGAAGCTTTAAGGCCTCAGTACCTTTTAAGATGCTCCAATCAGTATATCTCAGGATTATTCGGATGTTTCCTTCAGGATCTGGTGGAGACCAAAGCAGTCACTGTTAGACTATCTGACAAGCACAGAGCTTGAAGCATACTGAAGTCTTTAGGAGAGTTGTTGTTAGCGCTCTCAATAAGTGGTGCAATATGGTGCAATTGTAATGCTAAGGTGATTATTAGCTTTACTTAATGAGCCAAACTCCTTGGCTTATTAAGTAAAGTGGGTTAATCTGATCTCATGCAACTTTGCCATTGATTTCTGTCTCAGTGATTTATATTTTTATGGACAGTATTGTTTCAGTTGAACTGGGTTTGGGGGTCGATGCAGAACAACCACTTAGACACATAGATACAACTTTCGGGGGAAATTTAATTGTTACAGCCAGCAAAGAATAAAAAGAGAGACATTGATATCCACTTCTGTATATACTGTAGGTGTCTGTGCGCGTTGAGATGCCCTCTGCCGAGAGGTGTAAAGTATAGGAAGGTTTGCAGTCGCAGCCTTAGAAATTGGACTTTGCAGCACTTGTGTACCAGCAGGTGTACATATGCAGTGAACATACAGCTCACCTCTGAGCCAGTCAACAGATTTCCATCTGAATGACATAAAACCAGAGTTACAGCTATGTTTTACCTTCATGTTGACTTTCCCATGCTAGTGAAAATTATGATAAATGCTAAATTACACTAAATTGGTCTCATCTGCCAATAGGTAATTATTTTACAGTCATGTAATTATTTTACATGACCATTTTTCAGAAATATTTGAGTGGAAAATAATCGCTCTAATATCTAATCTAATAATAAATTGAAATCCCATGGATGCTCTTATCTGTCACATTGTGATTTTCACTGAAATGCATGGCACTGTAAAAGGTGCGAGCGCGAACGGTGACACCATTGATGCCACTGTCTCCAGCCTTTGCCACCTTTGCCTCAGAACAATCCAGGGAAAACTCTGCACATGTATAGTGCATAATGTGTAGGTCAACCTTGACAGCAAGGACTGTTTATATTGTGCCGCAGAGGTTGAGTTTTACACTAAATTTACATGCGTACGTGTGTGTCAGCAGTCATACCACCAATCCATCCACCTGTTTATCATTCTCTCTGGTCTCATTCCCATTGAGCTGTTGGATCAGTGTGACCCACAACCCAGACACCACGGTAGACATTAAAGCTACCTTTGCTCCCCAGGAGACTCAACCCAGACATTTGTTTGTTTGCACTTCAGGGTACGCAGTGTCTCTGTTGAATCACTCTGGCTCATTATGTTTTAACACTGGATGGCTATTTCACCACAGGCCAGAACTATCCACTTTGATCCACTTTTTGATCTGCTTAATCACCATGAGAAATCTTATAGAGAGTTTCTGATGTACATGACAACACACACAATAACGAGTTACATAAATTTATATTAATAGCAAATCGCGTCAGGTGGTGGAAGGTCACACAGAGAGAGACATTTCTAAGAAAACCAGCACATTCAAAGGCTTTCAGCTTTTCAGTGAGTGAGTACAAGATCCAACACGTAGAGCACGTTTACCTTTGGTTATGGCCTCCAATGAGATCACACGTGGCACATGTGGAAACAGTCAAAAAAATTAGGGCAGACGTAACGACTTGCACGCAAGTGCAGTGAATCGTGCATAAAAAAAGCCTTGTTATTGCTCAGTGATGCTGTTTTGATTTTCATACAATCATTTCCATATGCAAAAAGATGATAAGTTTTATCTTTCTGCTGTGACATGTTTAATTTCCTGCTCTCGGTTTCAAGCGGGGCAGCATGTACACAACAGTTGTTCGACTGTGCAACTGTAAGCAATAACAAAGCTGCTTTGAGGCAAATTCTTCAGCTGCATATGATGTGGGTTTAAAGAACTGTAGAGATTGTGCAAAGATTACACAACAAAGTGAGCTTGATTCCATGCAAGGAAGAGAATCCTGGGTGGTTTGACTGAATGTCTGATGCCTTCCACAGTACTGTATTCTGTATGTCTGCTTCACATTCACTGCACAGATGATTTTATTTTAGTGGAGGTGGTAGCTACAACCGATGGGTTTCCACATGTATCTGACCATGAATTCTCCCTCTCCTCTCCAGCCTGGGTCGGGGCCCTGGCCATGGGCATGATCTTCTTCTGTTCACCTGTGGTCAGCATGTTCACAGACCACTTCGGCTGTAGGAAGACAGCTGTCAGCGGGGCAGCGCTGGCTTTTATAGGGCTGCTCAGTACATCCTTTGCAAAGTAAGCTATGTACATTTCTGAAAGACATCACTTGTTGTAGCCCCAGTTTGTGCCTTTGATCTACGTGTTACATTTTAATCACAGAGCTTAGCATTTGTTTTTCAGAAAAATAAATACTCTGTGATGTTTGAAAAACCCAGAAATCAATTTAACCACACTTACCGGTGTCCTGAAGGGATGTTCAGAATATTCAAAGCTCCTTTAATCATCTGGATGAAAGAATAATCCTTCCACTGCACACCACAAAGGATTTTTAACCTGTTTCTCAAGTTACAACTGTATTTCTGAACATAGAACCTGGAAATATAATGTGTTCTATGTCCAAATATAGCTGAAAATGCAATTTTTGAATTTTGGTTCACGTGTATTTAAACAAATTTTTTTCATGCACATTGCTTGAAGAGGTCATAATATACTCCTTATTGGCAACTAAAGTTCCAGTACTACTGTTTTAAGTAGTATATTTAGAATAAATTTACTTTGCAGTTATTTGGGAACCCTTGGCCACTTTCTTCCACTGTTCCACAGAAGCTGAACAGAGCCACAGATAACAGAAAGAGCAACGGGATACCATCATGAAAACTGAGCTATACTAAAAATGGAGGAAGATGCCAAAAAATCCAAACTTCTAATGTTTAATAATCTACAAATATCTGATATGAGCACCCTGAATTACATGCCGTTTGACGGTTTAAGAACAGATAGAACTTTATTTCTCTCAAGGAAAATTGTTCAGCAGCAGCTGCAGTACAAAGTAGGATATAGTGCAAATATAAAGAGTGCAACTGTAAAGGCAGTTGCAACAAGTTATCAATAAACAGATACCCAACATCCACAGAATGCAAAATATACACAATGGCAAAAATATAAACATATCTTGTAGTGTCAGTTCTTGAATTAATGTTACAGAAAAACAATAGGTCAAATAATAACCAAATTATCATCCCTCCTTTTATGTTCTTTTCTATTGCAGCTCCCTGAGCCTTCGCTATTTCACATATGGTATACTGTTCGGCTGTGGCTCTTCCTTCGCCTTCCAGCCCTCGTTGGTCATCCTCGGCCACTACTTCCGCCAGCGCCTGGGTCTGGCCAATGGTGTGGTGACAGCCGGTGCCAGCCTCTTTTCCATGGGCCTCCCGGTTTTCCTCAACATGGTGGTGGAACCTCTGGGCCTCAGCAGGACCTTCCAGATCCTCAGCCTCTTCATGCTGGTCCAGGCCCTGCTGGCCCTGACGTTCAAACCTTTACTGCCTGCTGGAGGAGGCATGGGCCCTCCAGGCATGGGTCCTGGCCCTGCCGAGCCTCAATCCCAGCCAGAGGCCGTGGCTCAGGGGGGCAGCAGGTGGAGCAGGGTCCTGGGTGGTGTCAGGAAGTACTTCAATCTACGAGTTTTTCACATTGTGACCTACCGAGTGTGGGCGTTTGGAGTCGCCACAGCTGTACTGGGCTACTTTGTGCCGTATATTCATCTGGTAAGAATGGACACGCTTGCGTCAGATTATAAGTGCATGCTGTGTGTGTCCTGCCTTAAACTGTTTATAAATCTAAACTCAAGAATGTACAAATATTTTGAAAAAAAAAAATTAAGAAGTCATTTGTCTTAGTTTCTTGAATATTACATAGTGTAAAATCAGCTAGTTTTGTTACATTTTGTTTATATTTGATAGATGTTAATGAAAAGATAGTATGAAGATACTAAGCTTTGTGTACTTAACAGTCCTCCATTCATCTCAGTGGGCTAAAATATTGCCTAATATGGAATACATACCATAATATTATTGGGTGTTTTTGGTGTGTGACTCTGAAAATGCAGGAATTTTTACCTCTTTATTGATATTATAAGGTTGTATAAAGAGCATTATGGTGTTGATTAGTCAGAGTTGTATTATAATGGCCACAGATTTCCTGCTAAACTTAGGATGTATGCTACGCTTATTTGACTTACAAGCATAAACGCGTCTTGCTCTGCACTGCTAACATCACTTCCAGGCAAAGTAGCTAATAAGCTGTTCAGCTGCAGCACATTAAACAGCATGTAAACATGCCTGCACATATCACTTTGGTCTGTTTAGATGCTGGTTTGGTTTTAACTCTTCAATATCACTGTTAACATCAAACTGGCTGCCCACGGGTAAGCTGCAGTGCAAGTTTGTTTGCTCTGTGTCTCGCTCCCCTGCTGGGGCTTAGCCTGCCAGCTTCTGTCAGTCAAACACAGACACACCCCTCCATTGGCTGAGAGGAAAGTGAGCATTTCTGAGACTAAACACTGATATTATTTTTGACTGCAAGAAGGGATGACTAAATGTGATTTCTGTTGGACATCGTCATGAAAAAAGTCAATTCACTCACAAGTCAAAGTACAGTCATTTTGCCTGCCATGATGAATAGAATCCAAAATTCAGAATATATTTGCAGTCTGCACATGACCTATGGCCGACTTTGGTGTGAGATAGTGAGATAGTGAAGGATGAGGATGAAGTGTAAAGCTCCAGCGTGGAGCTGTGAAGTTGATCTCCCTCTATCCAGATGTCGGATGTTCCAGCTCCGGCCTCCCTCTGTCAGGCCTGTTGTTTCAGGCCCAGGCCCAGATGTAAACACAGCCCCGGCCTTTGTATCGGCTCGACCGTTTCAGGAAACCTCTCCTGTATGGCCTCTCTGTATCCCTAAACATGCCTATCCTATGGCCATTGATGAATGTAGAGCCCTTCAAAGCAGAGCAAATATTTCACAAGGACCTGCTTGTTCAGGAAAGACTTCAGAGGGTGGTTTAATGTTTTGGATCAGATTTGGGGGGTCAGGGCTGAGGGGAGTGGGAGGGTCTGACCTATATGCGTTGGGTCTTCCTGTCCTGCTGTTCCAGAGGTCTGTGGATGAAGACATTTTGTTATTGTAAGTCCTTGGCTTTGGGGTTATGGATGGACAATTTCTCCACTCCACCAAATGCACACCCATTTGCTGAGTTCACTGACTTCTTAAGCACGGAGCACAAAAACATATGAAAACATTCATCAGCAGGTTGTGTGATGTCTTTGTTATCTCATTCATTACTGGTAGTCTCGGGGTGCTTTTCTTATGCAGCACCATTACATTTAACTACCAAACACACAGCCAGAGCTCACGCAGCACCGCGTCTATTTTTCTTTCCATGTCTTAGATCAACTTTGTAAAGGAGCAGTTCAAGGACACCCAGAAGGATTGGGTGTTGCTGGTTTGCATTGGAGCTTCATCTGGGCTGGGACGGCTCGCTTTTGGCAAGATCGGCGACCTCATTCCAGGTCTTCAAAAGATCTATATGCAGGTGAGGAAATGTGGGAAGGCATTGAAAGCAGGCAGTCCAGTTTTTTTAATGTTTGGCATATTTCTGTAAAAGCTCACACAGTTTAGCATGCAGACCTGGGGCGCTGAGTCTAGATCAAACTGGTACTAGCTAGATCTCCCAGTAACAGGATTTTAATGATTTATTTGTACTATTTCATAATCAACGCTCAACAGTAAATGTTTGTTTTCTCATTTCTCATTTCTGACTGTTTCTAAGAGATTTGTAAACTCTACAATATATGTTCCTGTGGAATTAATAATTTTAAATGTGCAAACATTTCAAATTGAAAGTCAACTTTAACCTGAAACAGAGACCCTGGGGTTAACTATTAACGTTGTGTTTTGAGTCTTTTTTTTTCTTATCACACTGTTCTAAGGTGTGTTCAATATTATTCCAGTAAATGGGTCATGCAGTTTCACTAGGTTGAAAATTAGGGGGGGGGGGTTTGCAATCTGAGTGATTCTGTGGCTTTTATGGTCTATTGGGCTGCAGAAAAACTTGACTCAGAGGCTAATTTGGACACACTTCCAGTACCACAATAAAAATATGCTTTCTTGCTGCTATAAGAATCACCTGCCTGGATAATAGTAGGTATGATTCAGTTCTGAGAAAATGGAAGTGGGAAAGCACAGCAGTTCAGAGCCATTAGCCAGGTGAATACAAACAGTATTTATCAGTTCTTGCTGGTGTATATGTATTTCCATGCTGAATGCAAACACACAGATAACACACTCGATCTGCATGGTGTTAAGCAGTTGATCAGTGAGTCATCGTCAGATCGACAGAATTAAAGTTTACCCTTACAGAAAAAACACATGAATTTCACATGTGTTTAAACATGGGAAACATGTGGTTTTGGAACATTTTTCATGGTGTAATGTGTGAAACCCATGTAAATTCCTATGTGAAACCCATGTGATCACATGTGGTAACATGGGTACC
Organism: Chaetodon auriga; assembly: GCF_051107435.1. NCBI lineage: Eukaryota > Metazoa > Chordata > Actinopteri > Chaetodontiformes > Chaetodontidae > Chaetodon > Chaetodon auriga. Next base: position 17,200,925 of record NC_135082.1, on the reverse strand, counting down.
ATGTTGTAACATGTGGTACCACATGTGTTTCACATCAAAATCACATGTCAAGTTCATGTGGTTTTTCTGTAAGGGTAAAAACCTTAAAATTGCATTAAAAACATGCTGAAAATGTCTGTATGATATTAAAACACAAAAATATGCGTCTAATGTTCCTTTTGCACTCTTGAACATTTAGATTGTGCAGAGATAATGCCTCCATTGAAAAGAAGAAGATGCTCACAGCAGAGGTCACCGACCTTTTCCAAGCCAAGATCGCTTCTCATGTCCAAATACAGGCCTGATAGCCTGACCACCAGTCCATTTTAACAATTTTAATTCAGACTGTTGAATGCTTACGACCTGCAGGCTGAACTGAAATAACCTCACCTTTGCTCAAAATCAGTCTAGAAGGCAAAAAATGTATTTATTTATTTATTTATTTATTCAAACTGAGTAAAAAGAGGACAACATAAATCTTCCTGCTGACCCAAATGACAAAAAAGGAAACAAACAAGCAATGAGATTCTGTACACAGTATTTCAGTCCAAACAGGCAAAACCTCCCCAGAGTCGCTGTGATGGCTGTGACTGCACACTATCACAGGATTCAGTATTTACATCAGCGTGCAGGAGCAAGTCACCACCAGCAACGTCAGCTTAGTCCAGTAAAGATTTGAACAGTTGGTGCTGCAGGCCTTTTCTCCACTGTAGAGTAAACATGACGAGGGTCTTTGCAATCCACAACTTTGTTAGCAAGCACCTGTTGATAGATCATACAATAATAACAGCGGAACTTGAGAAAGTCCCAGTTTTAGTGGCACAAGGCAGTAAAAACAGAGTGTTTGCCTTGTAACTGCCACTAGCTTATGAAAGGGGATGTTGTTGTCATGCATGTACCATTTGAACTGAATGTAGATTTCCTCACCTCTCTCCTCCATTATTGGCCATCAGAGCCAACACTGTGTCTGTCATCCACACATTTCTCGAATTCCAGTGAGAGTCTTCGGATAACAACTCAATCCTTCTGACCACAGTTGCTGGGCCACTTGCAATCACATTAATAATATTGTTTTTGTTTTTACAGTCTTTGAATAGACTGTAAAGCAGTCACAGACATTGTCTCCTTCATTAAGAGTCCGCAGACAAAAGAAAGGCTGCATCGTAATCTGTAGTTTTTTGACAGTTTTTCATACATTCTCCTCCGTCTTAACTTACCAGCTGGTTGCTAAGCCAACTGACAGTAGCTTCACCACAGTATCATGAGTCAGCCAATCAGAGAGGAGAGCGGAAGAACATCATTTTCCTATACTTTCAGGATTGGCTGATCGAAAAAAATATATAAATGACACGAAGTGCGATGCTTCGTGCTCTCCTTTGAGCTTCCCAGAGATCAACGAGTCAATCCTGAACGACAGGTTGATGACCCTTGTGTGCAGCAGGCTGCATCATCATTTCTCTCCTGCTGCCGTAATAAAGCAACACACACTGTCTGTGAGGGAGTCTTTATAGATGGGAAGTCTTGTTCTGTCTTTTATCCAGAGGTGAACACACTGTATTTGAGTCGGTTTCTTGTACAATGTGGTAATTGTAAAGGCTTTTAAGGTAATAGCTTTTACTTTGTTGTTGAGGCACAGGAGCCTCCTTCACATTTCACAGTTTTAATCTCATGAAATCTGAGCTCAGTCTAGTGCAGCGGCATTAGATGAATGTTTAGATTTGTACAAACAAGGAGGCAGCCTTCAGAAGCAACCAACATCAACACAAAGCACTAAACTCCTTACTCAGCCTGTAGAACAGATGATGTGATTGAGATGTATAAAAGGTAAAGGTTGAGGTTTTTAATCAGAGCCACATAGGACACCCTTCCTAGCACAGCCAATGTGTCATGAGGGTTCGGCTCACGAGAGAACTGTGGCCTGTGGGAAATGCTGCAGGTAAATCACCGTCGCATCCTGTGTGGCTGCGAGACTGCCTAGGCCCAGGGTTGTTCCAGGTGGTGGCATGACCAGGTACTAAGGAAGCTGGTAGAACTCACAGAGAGCATGCAAGTCTTGTCAAATGAGAATCCACCAGAAGCTGATGGTTCAGTTTTGTAACAGCTGGACAATTGGTGCAGAACTGCCCCACACGGGACACAACATCAGTCTTGGCCCAAGGAAATGACTGGTCAATGAGAGCAGACCTTGACAAGGAAGCCAAGGTTCCCCACTGACAGCACCATCACCACACTGAGACCTGTCATTGTCCTGTAGTCAACAACAGAAACGTGTCTTGTTCGTTGAGCTGTTTGTACTAAAGAAATCAAACAGTGGTTAATGTGTTCTCGCTGTCTGTTTCAGGTGGTGTCCTTCATGACTCTGGGCCTGATGTCCATGATGATTCCTCAGTGCGCGGTGTTCGAGGGGCTGGTGGTCGTGTGTGTGTTCATGGGGCTGTGCGACGGCTGCTTTCTCACCATGATGGCTCCCATAGCATTCGAGCTGGTCGGGCCCATGCAGGCCTCGCAGGCCATCGGCTACCTTCTCGGCCTTATGGCTATTCCCATGACAGCAGGTCCACCCATCGCTGGTGAGAAACATGCTCTTTTTAATGGTCCTGTTTTTCACAACGCACTGATTTATTCTGTGCAATCCACAACGATCTTGCAGTGATCTGTCTCCTTGCATTGAATTCGGGATGTTGGCAGTAACAGGACACAACAAGTTGATTGATACTAGCAGAGGAAGGATAGAACAAGTGTAGGGAGAAAAGGGAGAGGAAGACAAATGCGTGGCAGGATGGATCGTACAGCAGATTGTATTTAGAGAGGTTTGGGCTTGTGGCCAACCGCAGGCAGTCTCTAGGGATTTGTCCTCTGGAAAAAAGCACATACAGGCAGTGCTTAACTCCCTTTATGTCTCCTCTACCTCCTCCCTGTCTCCTCTACCATTCTTCAGTCCAGCTCTTTGATAACAGGATTGTATAGAAGAGCACTGAGGACAGAACATTAATTCGATGACTCGGGCATCGCCACGCTCTCCGTCAGATCTCACACATACTGTACCTGGACTGCTTTTACTACAACACCAGATTCTGGAGGTTGTTGTTAGCGGTTTAACATTTGTCCAAACTAAATTTCTCTAATGGTCTCTCAGAGGTAGTTTGATGACTAACTGGAGAAATGATTGCACACACATAGAAATAAGTTCAGACATAAAGTACAGTGTATAGCGGCATATGGTTTCAGTTATCCCTTTGACGAACCACAGATGCAGACGTCATCTCCTGCAGTTAAACCCAACATGTAATTGATATATAACGTACTGCACAAGGAAATTAGATATTCTATCGAATATCTGCAGCCTGGCTCCTCAGAGCCTGAATGAGATTCTCACTGTGTCAACATGTGCAGTTCAGTACAGTCTGTGCAGTTCATGAAGAATGCACACGTTGCATACAGCAATGTTAAGTGCCCCCCCCCCCCGGGGCCTCATGTCACAAGCTCAGTCGTAGATGAAAGAAACATACAGTATTAAACTTGTTGACCTTGCTTTGTCACTGTAGGTGGGCTGCTGTGTGTTTGCTTCAGTTCACATGCAGATAAATATATGGATAAGCAGTACATGTTATAGACAGGGTGAGATGAAGATAAACCGATGTGTTGAAATTTCATTGGTTTTCAAAGGGGTCAGCAAAAACAAGATTTTGTCAGATGAGGAAATTGATTCCACTCTCATGCCTGCGTGTTAAGTACGGAGCTTGAGCCAGGATGTTAGTAGCTTAGCTTAGCATTAAAGCCTGGAATTGGGGGAAACAGCTAGCCTGGTTCTCTCCAATCTTAAAAATAAATGCCTACTAGCATCTCTAAAGCACACTATTAACAATAACAACTACATACAAACAGTAAAATCAACAATATGTGGCTTTAGGAGAATATGCTGTAACATGCAGAGGCCTCTGTAGCACAAGCTGCTGCACAGGAGAGCAGAGCAGATGGAAAAACTTAAGGGTCATCAAGAAATAATATGTGTTTCCCCCTGTTTCCAGACTTGAAGCTAAGCTAGGCTAAGCTAGAGCTTCACACTTAACACACAGACATGAGAGTGCTATCAATCTTTTCGTCTAACTGTCAAGAAAAAAGTATGAACTAGTTCATTAAAGAAAGCTGCTTCCATAAAAAGTCACCCTTTCCCAGTACATGACACTATGGGCCAATCAGCTGGCTAGGCCACTCCCAGTGCTCCCAGTGCCCTATCCCAATGAGCATCCTTCTCATTAATGTCTGCCTGATCTGTCTTCGATAACATGTCCCGTGTCCCCCGGCTTACACTGTCCAGGTCTCCTACATGATTACTTTGGGAACTACAAGGTGGCCTTCTCCCTGGCTGGGGTGCCTCCTATGGTCGGGGGCGTGGTGCTGTTCTTTGTGCCCCTGATACACCGCAGGATCCAGCGAGGCCAGGCGGCGGCGTCACCAGAGGAGATGTCCACAACTGCCCACATGCTGCCCTCCGCCCAACCAGCGGGGGAGCCCAAGAGCTGCTCCAATGGAGACATCCTGCCCGGCTACACTGACGTAGAGACACACATCTGAGTCGCACCGTACAAAGGTTCCATATATTTACACATATGGAGCACAGATCAATAGGAAGTATGGCAAAGCCTGCACATTTCTTCCTCTCATACATTACTTCCCTTTTGCTTTTTCCAGGGATTCAGCCCACCAGCACCTTTTTCTCATCCCTAGATTGCCCTCCTCCCATCCAGAGCTCTCACCCATGGACTTCCTGCTGGCCGACCTTAAACCCTCTGACCCTCCTGGACTCTCATTGGCTGTTTGTTATTTTCACGTGGAGAGAAATCGAATAGGGCGCTCTGGCTTAAAAGCCACAGAGAGGACGAAAAGAAGGCACCTCAGCATAGGATGATGGACACCTGTAAGGAGGACAAGCACAGCACAGTCCCAACTTGGATTGTTCTATCCGTGGGGACTCTGTCGTCGTAAGACATTCCTCCAAGAGGAAAGAAATGAAGAGATATTAACTGACAGTGGTAGTCTCTGATTTTGCCGCCTTTATCTTGCCACCTTAGCTTATTGAAGCTGTGAAAAACACTATGCTTTGTTTTTAGATTCCATATAAACAAGTTGTTAGTAAGAATTAATGAAGGGATGCTTTCACGCTTTCTTTATGTAGTGCCTCATGCATCTAATTTTTTAACACAACGCAGTTTATTTAGTTGGCGTAGCTGAGACGCGATCTCATCTCGAGTGATTTGCAGGTGTGCTTTTTTTTTCAATTCTGCTTTGACATAGAAACATACAAAACTTGCACCCAGGGTCCAAAAACTTCAGCAACACGACTTCAACAATACCGGCCTGCCTGCACAGGACGTAGATGGCGGCGGCTGTTGATTCCACCGATGCTACGCCACAAACCGGAGAGTGTTACAGTTTTTCACGGTTTTAATATGGGTCACTAACTTCACAGCTTGTGGCAGATCAGTGTATGCAGTCATAGTCAGTAGGGGGGAGTTGTGAGAGCGGTGCAGCCGCTGAATGAATGAATGAATGAAACTTAACACTACAGTCGATGCAAAGTCTTCTCATAAGTCTGTACAGCCTTAACGTTCAGCGTTCAAACTCTACAGTTTTTATTGGCCTTTTAAAGTTTTAGCAGGGTGCTAGACGAATCCGCATAAACTGTGTTTGTTACAGCTTTGAAAAATAATTAAGAGTAGATTTTTGTAGTGTGCACACTGTATACTTGGCAAAGAGTTAGAGTCATGCAATCCTAATGGTAGAGTGTAGGTAGCATAGATTTTCATCAAGTTCAGAAAAAGCATTTTGTATCAGTTTGTGTTCAACATCTACATTTTTGATAGTAGAGGCTTTCACGTTACATGAAGCTACTTCGTTACAGTCTGCTGACGAGGAGGGACTGCTCAGAATAAAGCTGCCAAATGGCCTGAGCCCTCATCAGGCCCACTCACACATAATCCAGCCAATTTGCTGCTTTAGTTTAGCTTTGTGTCACTCATGAAACAAAAGGTTACGTCCTCACTGAGGCGTTCCCTCAAGAGGACCGTTTGCAGTTATTATGTTTCATAAACATTTGGACCACTTACCTCTGCACTCTTAGATTACAAGTTCTCTTGAACAATGAACTTTAATGAACAGATGTGAAGTAGAGCTGCAATAACTGACTGTTCGAGTTACACTCTGTGGTCATACAGTATGCATAGCTGAGTAGCAGAGAGGGGAATTGGTACACAGGGAGGAAGGAGATGCTCTGGAGTTCAGGTGGTATTCCTCTCTGTCCACCCACCCACCCACCCCCCCCCCCCCTCTGCTGTCACTGCCATTATTCAGTCGGTTTCTGCGTTGCTCAGAACACTTCAGAGCCTAAAAGCTACACGGACCTCACTGCTGAGTGTAGCTTTCTGGGCTGTAATGCTTTAGAACAAACAGTTCTGAATAGGAAACATACATCAATACCTCAGTAATCAAACAATCCTCAGCAATGCAGTGGGACCTGTCGACATTCTTCATTACTTTATAGTTCTGTGTCGTTCTCAGAGCCACAAAGCTGCCAAACGCCTGTTTTTAATCCACCTTGCTTCCTCCGACAACCTCATTAGTGTCAGTTTAGGCACCACAAAGCTGTGGAAATGAAACTTACATTCCCTGTAATCAAACAGTTGGTGCGTAATCAGTTTAGGGATGTATCCTCCGTCCTTCCTTTGCCTTCGTATCCATATGCTTCTTTCTTTTTGACGCTCACCATTCCTACTCTCTCTTCCCTTTCCCTACACATTAGCATTAGCGTCTGTTTATCACAGCCTCGTGTCTGTCTGATTGAAGAAATGCAGTTGTATAAATGTCTAATATCCTTACCTAAAGATACAGAAGACACTTTGAACACACAATGTTTGAGAATGCTTGAAAGCAAAACCACAGGCCTCTAGTTTGACTGAGGTGGTGTTACATTTTGAGCAGCCATGTAAGCTAACTCGCTAAATTTGAGTTCAGTTGTGAGATTCAAATGGACCCGATCATGGAGCTCCTGCCCCAGTAATCTTACTGGAAACACCAAGCTCTTCAAAATAAGGAAACATGTCCTCATCACTTTGAAAGTGACTCATTTTCTCTGTTTCTAAAGTGCATTATTTAACCAAATAAGTGCCCTCCTGCCTAAATAAATAATGGTTAAGTGTGAAAGGTATTTAATTTATTTATTACATTTTTTTTTTGTCTTATGAAGGTTGCAGGAGATGCTCTCTGAAAGACTGCACAACTGCAAGTAAAATCAGTCACCCACAACCCTAATAGCTGAATTTCAGGCATTTGGATGCTAACGTAAAAAGATAAAGAGCTGAAATGTGTTAATAAGTTCAGTTTGTGCTGCGTTGCACAGCACTCATTGAAATTCTGTTACTGCTCCACTGATAAAAACACAGTGTTACTCACAAACTGCACGAGTTTACTGCCTGTCAGACTAGAGGCCTGCGCCACTAAAGTCCCACAATAAGGCAAAAGAATGAGTGAATGAAAACCACTTCAAAGGACTGACCCTCTGGCAGCCATATTAGAGGACCTAACCCTTTTGCTTAGCAATGGCTGCGAGAGGCTGATCGTGTTTCTATGCACAAAACTTATCCGTCTCAAACTGAATTTCTGTCGTGTATGTGTAGTTTTTTTTTTTTTTTACTGTGAACTGATTTTTGTGTGTGTGTGTGTGTGTGTGTGTGTGTGTGTGTGTGTGTGTGTGTGTGTGTGTGTGTGTGTTGAATATGTCGTCACCTTGTCAGATAATGGATTAACATCAATGTTGTTTTCTAAAAGATGAGACAATTGAGTCCCAGCAGTTTGAGGACAAATCTGCCTTATAGTTACTGGACGGCTGTGATGCACCAGAGCTAGATTTGACCAGAGTCGCTACGTTTGAGACACAGCTGCAGAGCTTGTATGGTGAATTTTGCTGATCTTGACTTTTGACTCATTATTTTTCTGTCTTTATTTCTCCTTCTTCGTTTTATCTGCAGTATAATCATCGTCAGTCCTGGATCTTTCTTAACGAGTCAGACTCGCTCAGTTTCTGCTCAGAAGCAGCTGAGTTCTCCTTTGTACTTGTAAGCTGACATGTATCAACATATGTACTTTATATACTTTGTAATGGTTTTTAATTAACCATAAACTGTTTTTATTGTCTTAGCTTTTTGTTTTTGATAATTGTCTTTTTTTTTTGTTGGTGTTTTTTAGTGACACATTTCAATGACTACTGGAGAAAGAAAGAACTGTGGAGTTGGTCCATGTGATTTGAAATAATATATAAAAGTGAAGGAGCTGAATGAATGAAGGCTGACACAGTACATCTGGATGGTTTCATGGTGTGTGCTGAGCCAGTGTTTGGCTTGCCAAAGTCTTTTTTGTCTATGCAGCATCGCTGGGCTCTCGGTCCGCTTCCCGTGACCGCTTCATCTTCTGAACATGTCAGACTCTGGGCGACGAATGTTTACTTGGACGCCCAAGTTTGCGTTTGCCTCCTGTAGCACTCTGAGCTGTAGCCTGCAGTGGTTTCAGGACCAGCTAAGCCCACAGTAGAGCCCCTTACCTAAACTAGACACCACCAACACAATGACATGATTCATGGTTTTTATTATGAGGAAGTCTTTGAGCTGTTGTTTGGCTTTTCCCCTGACAGTCAAAATGGTGAAAAATGATCATTTCTCTCCCGTGGGTGCTTTTCTTTACCTGCTGGTGCTTGCCTGTGGCATGCAGAATGCAGGTCAGAGCGACAGAGAGGCACATTCAGGACACGGAGCAGCACAGGCTAATATTCAACACTATCTGACACATGGCAAGATGGAGCTGGCAGGCGTTGTTTGACGCTGGGCTGTTACGTTCAAAACGAGGCAAGCAAGTCAAAAGAGCTGAAGTCAGCATGTTTATACTGCATGGATTAACAGGTAATGTGTCATATTTACTGATTTAATAGTTTTTATTCAAAGATGGCTTAATTCCAGGTAGTATTTGCTTGGATTTACTGCTCATATCTATTGGTCACTTACCAAAAAACAACCTCATTGGACTTTTCTTTGGCAGAAAAAAAGCCCCCCACCTGACTTGAAGTCAATCCAAAACTCTTGCAGTATTGAGCCTTGTTTTTCCTCTTCTGCAAACGTGCCGTTTCTCTGCTCGTCTGACCTCAATCTCTGCTTGTTGTTCGACTGCGTTTCCTCAGCCTGAAACCCTGTTCAGAAAATGTGAAGCAGGATCGCTGAAGGTCTTTGTATCGTGACGCTGAGCCCGTGAAGTCAGCGCCTCGCACGCCGCCGCGGACCACTCCCAGCAAGAATGCTTTCTCAGTGCTGTCGCCAGCATCAGTCACCGTCCTTAAATCATGCGTAAAGGAGTATTTTTTTTATTGCTTTGAGTCACACCTGTGTAATGTACAAAGCTTTATATGCTCCATAGGTTGTAGAAACTCACGCCTCATTTTCACTGTCTTGACCGTAGGCATCATGTTTTCATCAGCTATAAATACTTCAGCTTTTTCTGGTGATATACTCTCATTTATGTGTCTGTATTGTCACCAGGGCAGCACTCGGCCCAGGCCTTCCCATAGCCTTACACGTTGAAATAAGCTTTCCTCCTCTAACCTTCAGTAAGGTCGCTGCAGTTAAAACCTCTATTGCCTGCCTCCTCTTCTCACAGCTGGCAACCTCTGTCCTCCTTCTTCTACCTTTTTTAATATAAACACACAATTCTGTTGTAGTCATTTTACCAAATGTTCTAACAAGGCCAGTGACGCTGCGAGATCTGAAATCAAGTCATGCTGCTAGAGAAAAGAAAATCAATGTAATTTTGTGTTCTTGTCAAAGTAATTCTGAACCCGTATCAAAAGAGGCACATTTTTTTTCTATTAAACCAACAATAAAGATGTAATATGAAAGCAACCCACGCTGTCGTTGCCAGTCACTCTTTTGTTGTCTGTGTGCTTTCAGTCCTCTAATGCTCCACTTCCACATCAGACGCTGCAGCCTGCTCTTCTTGACATGCGGTCATTTGGGAGATTAACCCCTTTTGAATGCATAAAGACACAGCAGCGACATACTGACAGCAGTCCAGGGAGAGATGCAGCGCGCTGCTGCAGTTTAGGGACACGCTCGCTGTGTCTTCAGATGTTTGAGCTGCTCATAATCACCACAGCAACTGCTGTTCTTTCAGGCATTAAGTCCTCCCTTGACTCCCCATCACCTTATTTAACCGCAGCGTCTCACAGCCGGGAAGATAATCGTGCTGAATCTTAAAGATCACGCTTCGCTGAATCAGTTCCAAGCAGCAGAGCTCTTTATGTACATACAGGGAACTATTGTGGACATGTTGCAAAGCAAAGAATAAATCACTTGTTGAGTCTGGCTTTGAGCCTCGTTTCTATTTTGGATAAGTGGGCATGAACTGAGGCAAACACATCATAAGAAAATGTAGTTCAGCACTGCTGGAATGTAATTATTTACTCAAATAGCCTAGTGTACTTGAGTAGGCCTACACATTTGAGGTACTTGTACTTAATTATTTCAATAATTTTCAAAAGTCTGATGGCATTTCTCACAATTTTCAGGATTTTTACAAAACAAACAGTAAATGGGTAAATAGAAAAGTCAGCAGCAGCTAAGAATCCATAATGAAAATCCACTGTGTCTGTCTTAACCAGGAACAGTAAAATCCTACTTTTACATTAATGCATGAGTAATATATATTATAATTGTCACAGGGATCATTTCTCTGCATTGGCTACTTTTATTTTTTATACTTTAGGTTCTTTTTCCTGATTGTACTGTGTGACTGATTGTAGTGTGCTGTTAGTAAAGGGAGCTAATACTTCCTCCATCTCTTTTATTGAGCCATGTACCTCAAATGCAACCTAAACTTTTTTATTAAAGCAGCATAGATTAAAACACTGTTTCTTTAAGCTGAGTGAGTAATGCTTGAGCACAGCTGCCTTTGTCTTAATGTCTATTCATTAGTGTGGGATAAAAGCAGTGAGCTGGATGGGAACAGACTGTACAAATGCAGGCTGTAGTCATTAGAGTGTCTTTGTGGATGCACATGCTGGCCAATAGGTGTCTCCACACAGTAGGAACAAGCACAGGAAACCGCTGTTCCACTGCAACAACTCATGTAACGCTGTAGATTGTCCAGTAGGGGTCCCCCCTGCCTCATTTTCTGTGAGTGAAACATATGGATTCAATTAATTTACAGGGTCTGGATTTTTACAGAATTTACTCTGTGTCTGTGTGTGGCCCTGAGAGATTTATGTATAAGTACAAAAGGAACCCTTTGGGATACAGCAATTAAATTAAAAATGTTTACGATCTGTAATTATTTTGGTTGGTGTTTAAATTGGTGTTATTTAGTAAGACCTTCGTATAAAGCAGAGTGTGTTGGTTTCCCTTTTTTTGCGTGTTTTGTCTATCTCTCCCTGTTGGTCTGTGTGGGTTTGTTCTACAGGTGACACTTCTGCTCCACCCACTCCTTCCACCTGCTCATTTCCTGTCCTCACCTGACTTTAATCTCCAATCAAGAGTCACCTGTGGATGACAGCATATAAGCACCAGCTCTCATGCTTTTTACAAGCCATGATCACCCTGGTACTTATATTTTTCCCACCTTGGTTTTAGGGGATATTTGATTACAAGTAGGGTTTTTTTTTTTGTTTTCATCATGTTTTCTAATATATAAACTACACAAGACAACATATAATAGTAATAAAAATGTATTTTAACCTCACCAAAAACAGGCCTCGTCTGACTCTTCCAGTGATGAAGAGCAACCCTTGAAGAGACAATAAAGCCTAACAATGCAAGTCCAACCCTTTGTTTGGCTATTCCTGATGGTGGGAGGCATCTCTCTCCTAACGAACACAACTGGGGAGATTCTGGCAGTGGTTTATACAACCAGATACTGCTGACTGTGTGTTTCCAGAAAGGAGAGCCAAAAGAACAATCCCACAGTAAACAAGAAGATTTTTAACTGTTCGGCTCCAGGGATCAAAGAAAATCTGGTGCATCTGAATCTGAATCTGCACAGTTACAAAGAGCAAACGATTACATTTACAGGGTCCCTGAAAACACCACATCTCATGTTACACCCCAAAGAAGTAATTAAATCACTTATAATGAGTGTTTCAAAAACAGCAACATCATTTCTCAATGATAATCTAAGTTTATTCCATTTTATGATTTAATGAGAGACTTTCATGCTAGTTTTTAGTATTTGACAGGGCTCAGACCAGCCTTTATGTTTCTGGTGGTTTTCTGATTAACAAGTGTCGTCACACTGGAAACTCTTGACCCAAGGATTCACCCTAAGATTTAATGATTTAAGTAATAGGGACTTGCGTTCTGTCCCTATATGGAAGATGAGTCTCCACAATATGAGTAATTCATACACTCACACAGTGGTGAGTAAGATGGGTTAACTAGAAAGTTAAAAATGAACATTACAAAGAATCCTGATTCAACTTATTGCAAACTGTAAATTATCCTGTTTCGGTTTGAAAAATAACCACAACTTTTTCTTATTTTCATTGTTTCACTGCTTCTCTTCTGCGCGACATATCAGGATGGAGGAGAGATCCTAACCCTAAACCTAACCTTAACTCAAGTCTGCACTCTAAAACTGAATGATTTACATGACAGGGACTTGTGTTTTGTCCCCATAAGGAAAATGAGTCCCCACAATGTGACTGTGAACAGATTTATGTCCCTGCAACATGAGTAACACCTGGCCACACACACACACACACACACACACACACACACACACACACACACACACACACACACACACAGATGTCACCACTTTGAATAGTGTTGTAAATGTCACCAAGAAGAAGAAGAAGAAGAAGAAAGAAGAAGAAGAAGAAGAAGAAGACGAGGTGTAGGTGGGGTCTACTTCTGTTCTGGTTTATATTATCTTCTATTGACGGATGTGTGGGTCCTCAGGGGCCATGGCAGGGAAGTGATGTAAGAGCTTGTGATAAAACTGTGGTCATTTTCTCTGTTGTGTCACTCTGTTTTCTTTCCTGCCACTTCATGGCACTTCCTCACTGATCTTCCAACGGAGAAATAGATCCCTTCACACGGTTTGGGCATATTGGCAGGTTGTGTCAAAGGGAAGTGTGGCAATCATTCACTTGTCAGAGAGAATCTGTCACAGATAGGTCATGTTTTTATTGGGCTTGGAGCTACTTGGCTGGCAACCTGGCTTTCCTCGTTGGTGCACAAGGGCTGTTCGCATCCTTGTGGACGGCTTGTAGAAACGCAAATATTTCTGGAATACATTCGACATGATGATGATGAAAGTATGCATTTTTCTGAAATCTGTACAAAATGAAAGAAGAAGAAGAAGAAAGAGGAAGGGTACGACTCTTTACAGGAACTTTGTGGTTTTGTTTGCAGGTTTTAGCCAATTGACCACAAAATCTGCAGTGAATACTTCACAGCCACTCAGATTCCACAGAAAGTCTTGAAATTTACTTTCTGTCCAGTGAATTCACACATTTGTGACTCGCTTGAGGAAAGTAAATACTACAAGGGATTTTGAATGAACTCAAATTTGTAGCTCTGGAACTTCTTGTCTTGTACGTCTCAAGTCTTAGATGTTTGAGTCTCACACAAACACGTGAACGTGAGCCGGTTCCTGCTCACACCTGTGTTAGTCCTTTAATCAATCGACTTGATTCTGAAACAGGTTGATAATCTATTCTCTGGTTCCAGCCTTTCAAATGTGACACACTGCTGCTTTTCTTGGTTTTTATATGATTGCTGAAAAGTGCTTTTGAGGTTTGGGACTGTTGGTTGGACAAAACAAGGAGGGTATTTTTCCTCTTTTTCCTGCTAAATGGCTGATTAATCAATAATGAAAGTAACTGTGTCATGCAGATTTTGATGTCTTTGCACGTTGAGTTTTCAAGACCAAATCAAATCGAGCGACCTTGAAGGTAGGAAATTTATTTAGCTGGGAGAAGTATATAGTATATGTAAGTGTATGTGAAACTTGGAGTCTCAGTATGGCCTTGAAACTAATGACTGAGACATTAAACTCATGAGAAAAATGTTTACTGAGGTAATTTTCTCATGAGCTTACTATTTGCAACCAGTAGAGTCTGGCCATTAGAAATAATGCAGTTTTAAGGCACTTCTGTTTCCACTGTTTATGCAATGTGCGGTCTGGCCCTCTGAGCTCCCACACCGTCTCCACTGTGTGTGACTGGCCTGTATTTGTTGTTGCTGCTTCTTTCACACGCTGCAAACACGAAACCAGCCGCTGATAATCACACCTGGGCAGCAGGCCACGGCCTCCGCTCACCTCTGCTTCACTCGGTTCAGATCATGAGTATCGACTGTTATCCAGCTGCGTACAGGTGCTCGGCCTGTCGATGAGATTAGGGCCGGCGTGTTATTGTTTTTGGAGAGATAAAGTGTGACAGCCAGGCATAATGTGCTGCTGCCACGTCTCTGCCAACGCATGTCCTGTCTGGTATGACTTTGTCCTCCAAACAAAACACACCCCTCGTGCCTGGAAACTTCCTGCGCTGATAATGAGGTGATAAAAGGTTGGTTGGACCCACAAATGTGCTGCTCGTGTTTTCATGATTCACACAGTCGGACCCAAAATACACAAGTTCAGACACAAGCACGCACACACCTTCTTGTTCTCGCTTGCTAGCGTTCTTGTTTTTCACGATTGCGGATTTTAACTCGTAGCAGAACAATGTTGGAGCACAGGCCTTCATTGTTTCTGCAGGGAGGGCCTGGTGGAGGTGGATAAGGCAAAAAATAACAGATCAGGAACATTTTGGACAGAAGACAGATGGAAGGAAGAAAGAACAGAGATAATGAACCGGACAGAGGGAGGAGAACAAAAGCAAAGAGAGAAAGCTCTGCAGCCTTTGCTGACATGGAAATGAAGAGCAGGACGGGAAGCATCAACAAGTGTTTATCATCGCACGGCGTTGTTTGTTCGTCTTGGTTTTTTTGTGTTTGTGTCACACCTGAAATAACTGCCACGGAAACCCTTCAAGATTCATTGTTTATAGAAACTCTAATAAAGCAGAAAAATACTTTAATATAATCTTTTCCAACAATATACATCAACCATTCAAACTTTATACATCCATCTGAGTCTGAAATATTTACACACGCTTACATTTAAAAGGTTTGTTTGGTGTTCGCACGGCTGTGCAAAGGAAAGCTAATGCTGTGTCACAGGCCCTGTTTAAACTGACATCTTATAACACATTTTTTCCATTGACATCAAACATGATTCTACAGTAGAAATAGCTTCTCTTGTACAAACAGTTACATGTAATATATAATTTAATAAGTGCTCTGCATAACAATATAACATTTTTCATCTCCAAGATGAGACCAGGGTACACGATGCGACTAAAATGTTGCTGCACGGCGTCGGTGGATCTAGCCGGCAGTGTCAGAGCGACTGCTGTGTGTCACAGCCCAGCACCTCCAGACGCAGGGCGATGTCATTGATCCAACCCAGCGGGTGGATGCGGAGGTAGCGGCCGAACAGAGGGGGATCAAAAACGGTGAGAGCCTCCTCATCTGAATCATCGTTTCCCGTGAAGATCTGAGGATGGAAGAAAGTGGAGTGCAGGTAATGAATATGCAGAGCTATCAACAGTTGAGGTTTTCAGGGGTTTTTCTTATGAGTCATACAAGCATTCAGTCCACTGCGTGTCACTAAAACACACTTTCATAGGATTCTTGTGGTGTGTCATCAGCTCCATGTTAGACAGTGACTCATCTACCTGTTTCACAGGGAAACTGTGAGATAGATTAGGACTCCCGCATGAATGATTAAATGAAGGAATAAGTGAAATGAGTGAAGAACATGGTAGTCATTGCACTTTTATAGACTCCTTTTATGAAGCTGTATTCAGGCAGGAGTCTGGATCATATTTGCAGCAACTCTGAAAGCGGCCTGGTTTTACTGGAAAAGTTGTGAAACCCTCACTGTTTACGACCAACTCGTTCTTCTTTTCAGGTCGCCAAATACTGGCAATGCTTTGTCTCACCCCTCAGCATCTCATCAAGATGCACAAAGTATCCTTTAGTGTTCAGTTAGGTTGAGGCACCAAAGCTGCTTGGTTAGGTTAAGGGCTAGGGAGCAGGTTCAGGGTTAGGGTTAGATTTAGGGTAAAGCCTCATACAGACACTAAAGCGTACCTTTGCCGAGGGGCCTGACTAAATGCTGGTATGTGACGACCTGGGAATGATAACGGTCTGGCACTGCAGTAAGCGTACCTTTTCTTTTTGGGAGTTCTCCTCTAACACGCTGCTCCAGGACTGTCCATCATGGCTGACAGTGACTGAGAACTCGGTCACCATCATCTGGGTCAACAGTGATCGTGCTCCCTGGGTCACGACACCTGTGATGCGCTTTACTTTTCCCAAGTCAACCTGCAGCCACTCATGGGGGTTATTGTTCTGGGGTGAAAAGGGCAGAGGAAACATTTTTAGAGCTCAGAAAGGAAAATATTAATATAAAAGAACCAACACACAGTCACAGTCTAATGCATCAGATAAAGTGAGGGGAGTTTTATGAAACTGAACAGCTTCTGAATGAAATAGATGTCACCAGAGTAAAGGAAAAGAACACAAAACAGATTTAGGGAAGGCCAAACTGAACAAAAAAACGCTTACTCTCTCACATTGGACCACTAGGAAACTTATAAACAAGCAAAATGTTTCTGGCAGAACGTCTTTTTTTCCACTGGCATGATGTGGCTGAACACAGCAAAGCCAGATGAACTGCAAACGAGGGGATTTTCTGCATTTGAATTCTTTATCTAGCATTCATGGTTGCTCCGCTACCGGAACAGCCCCAACAAACAAAAATGACTCAAAGCTGAAATTCAGGGTGAGGAGAGTCAAACATTACTTTCTTATTTTCAAGAAAATCAAGGTCATCCCATTTTGTTCTGTATCCTGTAGTGCAAGACG
The DNA here is from genome assembly GCF_051107435.1 of Chaetodon auriga. Lineage (NCBI taxonomy): Eukaryota > Metazoa > Chordata > Actinopteri > Chaetodontiformes > Chaetodontidae > Chaetodon > Chaetodon auriga. The sequence continues at coordinate 17,183,937 of NC_135082.1, read as the reverse complement.
TACGTTTTCCTGTTTAGACTAATGTTGAGAACAATGAGAAACTGAATGCTGGCCGCAGCTACTGTGACAGGATACGTGCTTCTAAGCCTCAAAGGGCATGCAGAAACAGAGAAATCTCTTTTCCAGATAATAACCGGCCCACAGCGGCTGACCTCTGTCCACAGATCACAAGTGCAACTCTTTGGCGTGTGACCTGTAATAACAGCTCAACAGTCTGACAGAAGGACAAATCACACCTCTGCAGTTTAGTGTTGCAAAGTGTGAAAATGATAAGCTGAGGAGAGGAGTAGGAGGAGGAGAGGAGGAGGAGGGACGACAGAGCAAAATCTTATTGGATAGGACAGAATAAAGGCAGACAGGATCGAGGGAAGAGACCGTTGCTGCCCCAGTGAAAATGAATTATCTGCTTTACAAGAATATAGGTAGCATGTGTGTATCTGTGTACTTGGGTTTACCTTTGGCCTCCAGGCGTTGGCCCTGCCCTCCTGATGGAGGCGGGCAAGGTTGGGGGTCCAACTACGCAGCAGGGAGGAATAAAATGAGGAGGCACTAAAGCTTCTGTCAGGAATCAGCCCCTTCTGGAGCCCAAGAGGGAGCGAGCAGCCTGGTCACACACACACACACACAGAGTCATTCTCAGCACTTTATGCAGTAAAATGAACATAGATTCTGCTGATGTGGGTGAAACTCACTGTTGAGATCGCAGCCTAGCAGCTCAAGGCGGAGAGCAGGCTTCTGCTTAAAGTCCATTGGATGAATCCTGACATAGCGAGCCACAAATGGTGGAGCGAAGCGGTTTTCTTTCACCTTGGAGCTGTCCATGTTGCCATAAAATACCTTAAACAGAGCCACACAAACAGTTCATATGCCAATCTTTCTCCATATCAAACCAAAGCACATGCTTTTAGGCCGATTTCCACCATCGCAGGAAGCAACTGCTTTCCTTCTTTGTTGACATGCAGAAACTTGAAACTTGCACAATCAAGAACCACTAATGAACTTTTCCTTACCTGCTCACAACTGGTACAAATGGTAACCCTAATTCTAACTCAAACAGATGTATGTGTATGTGTGCACTACAGTGGAGGACATACTTTGGTCTTGCTGGTGCTGTTTCCCCTGTAAGTGGCCCAGGTCTCCTGGTCCAGGCTGTAGGAGACGGTGAAGAATCTGATGTAGTTGTCCCTGAGCTTCGCTCTGACTCCCTGTGTCTGCACACCGTGCAGCAGGGTGGGCCTCTGAAGGTCAACCTAATACCACAAGTGAACATTAACTACAAAGAATCCTTCATTCAGATTCTGCATTAGGCACACTGGACACTACGTAATGTAGCATGTACAATGTACTGTAAACGTACAATACACAGGAGAAAGGATGGATGTCTCACCTGTATCCATGACATCTTGTTTCTGCCCATCCAGGCATTGATATAACCAGACTGATCCAGCCTCGCCAGCTGTGGCTGCCAGTTGTCTGGACACACGAGTGTAAACGCAGTTAGAATCCAACTTGGTGGAGCTCATGGTATATGTGGTAAGGACTTCCTCTTACTTCAGCAAATATCAAAGGATACTCTTGAATTGTTTGTTCACCTTGTTAAAGCTAAAACACGTCCTTACCTATGTGATCTGATGCTGTGATCTGGGAATCCTCAATCCTTCCTGATTTCATCCCCAGAGGCGAGATACATCCTGCATGTCCATACAAGGAAATTCCAGCTTAATAGCATGTTAAATTTCCAGGTGTGCATAATCATCAGTTCAAAAATTCCTCAACTCAATTTATGTGTCCTTAATACACCTGGACAGTACGGAACTATGTTGTCTGTTTTGACATTTCTGGATATGATGACACGTGAGACTGTACAGGTTTGCCTCAAATATTTGGCCTTGCATTATAGGAAGTCCTCATCAATTCAAAAGCCCCATATATTACAAAATAACAAAATTCTTTACAGTAGAGGAAATGTGGGAAAAGCCTCTGACATACTTCGTACAATGTGATGAAATGAAACTGATGATGAAACTTCAAAATGCAGCGACAAAAGAGTTTAATACGACCGTAAGTGCTCGAGCTCCTGGTGTTGCAAAATCACTTTCACTTCTTGAATAAGTCAGTGCTCATGGCTATCTACTTGTCCCTTCCTGTCTTGTGTCCTCTCCTTGTGTTTATCCCTGTTTGTGTGTGTGTGTCTGGACTGGGCAGTTCTTCCTCACTTATGGCTCACCTACACCTGATCCTCGTGCCAATCAGTGACCACAGCTACAGCCAATCCACAAACACCAGGCACAGGATAAATACCTGGTTCTCCTCACTAGCTGGGTAACATGTCTCGGCCAGTTCGCTGTCCTAGCGGCTTGTTATTTGCTCTAGTTTTCGCCTTCTGCACAGATCATCTCCCAGTGATCATTATTATTATGATTTGTTATTCCTGCATTTGGAGTCCAGCCATTGACTCAGTCTTAACACAAACTACACTTACAACTGATCTTTTTACATCACTGTTACTTGGCCAGAGACATTTGTTTAGCATGGTAACACGCTTTAACCTATTGGTATGGTAAAGTTTATCATGTTAGCATGCTAATCGCAGAACCCCAGAATACACCTGAGGCTGAGAGCAATTAAGTGTTAGAGGTATCCTTTCATGACTGGCAGTGTTGGGAAAGTGGAGCCACGAGCATGGCTAAAAAATCAGCAAGTAAAATCCACTATTACAGCTCTGTCTATCTATTAGATTATATATCATATTACTGCAAATATTAGTAATACATACATATTTTTGACAGTGTGTACGTACGTGGATTATAGACCAGCAGTTTAGCCCTCATGCCGGCCAGCTGGTAGTCTCCTATAGTGCACTCCACCAGCCATGTGCCGACTGTGGGGGGTCTCATCTCCACCGTGCCAAACACTCCTGGGTGACCGAGAACAAACGAAAAACATGAAATCGGTCAAGAATAAGGCTCTCAGAGTGCAAATCAGCTTGTTACTTAAAACAGAGATAAGTAAAACACTGCCAAGGTTCATAATATCCACCCAGGAAACTGCTCTTCCAGCTGGTCTACTTCAGCTCAAAAGGTTTGTGCAAACACAGGGCTAAACATTCCAAGAGTGAGTGATAGAGGCTGTGTGAATGAAAACATGAATGTATGAATGTGTGTTTACCAGGGAAGAGGTTGTAGACCCCCATACGGTGTTCCTCTTTGGTGTGAACAGTGAAAGGCAGACCGTGGAAGTGCACAGCGTGGTACTCTCCGTCACTTCCTACATTCAGCAGGTGCCACCTGACTCGCTGGTGCTGGCCCACCAACAGACCAGGAAGCGTCTCCGCCACATAACCATTTATTGCTAAGAAAAAACATGGGGATTATTTCAGAGAAATTACAGAAAATGATTTCAAGATGACACCAACAATCCATCTTATTGTCTCCACCTGCAAACTTATTGCTGATGTGGTACCAGGGGTCCTCAGTGTTGGCCTGACAGGGTGGAGTACAGTGCTGACGCAGGTTCTCCTCCAGGTACCAGCTTTTTGTTTCATCAAAGGTGTGGAAGAGGAGGGAGAAGTCCTGGACGTCTGGCTGCGTGTACTGACGAGTCCGCAGGGTGCCGGACTTACAGATCACCAGTGGACCAATCAGACCTGAATGAAGGTCCCTCTCCTGGAACACAGTAAAAACATATTTAAAAAGCTACAAACAACTAATGAAGAAATTAAAGTGCTAGAGTTACAAACATAACTAACTGAAAACAAAATAAACTATAATAATTTTCATACACAGAGGGTCTGCGAAGGACAAAACAGAAAGATAACACAGGTTCATTCACTACAAACACACAAACACATGTTCTGGACAGACATCACAGTGTTCAGTGCATGCTGTGCAACCATGAAAGATAAAGACAGACCTTGTCCACAGTGGAATAGTAAGCCCCAGTCTTGCAGTCAAATTCAGTGTCACTTGGTCCTTGTTTTCTGGTTATTCTCCAGTTATATGTCCGTGCCTCCCCAGGAGGCACAGGCTCTCCTGGGACCCCGGGTGGAGCAGAGGAGGCGTGGGTTTGGGCAAAGCCAGCTCCCTGGCTGCGGTCGTAGACTCCCTGAAGGTGAAAGGAGTATGGCCTGGATGCCTTGTTCTTAAAGATCACCTTGAATAAGACAGAGAGGGAAACGATGGGTCACCAAACACAGCAAAATCATCTGCTTATGATTCTTCATTCAGTTTCATGAAACATCACTTCACGTGTGTCTGTGTTTTATGAAATGGTGAAGTGGAAGCTACAGAGACGACAGAAAAACATTATTTTTTTATTTAGTTACAGGATGACTCACAGTGAGCAGATCATTAATCTCTGTTCTGATGAAAGGTCCCATGATTCCCAGGTGTTCCTGCAGCTCTCCTTTGCCTACGGGATCTAGAAAGTCTTTATCCCTGTACGCTCGAAACACCACCTTCTTGTACTCTGGCAGGAACTTCCTCATGCCTCGACGCATCTCTCTAAAGAGAGGAGTTGAGTCAGTACTGCTGCTTTAGGTGTTGAGTGTTGGGTTTCAAAATGCATGTTGGTGTTAGTAGGCAGACTTTTGAACACTGCAGCCAGGCTAGCCTCTACCAGCTTCCAGCATTTGTGCTAAGCTAAGATACTCATCCCCAGACTGTCTCTCCACACTTAACGCACATACAGTATATGAGAATTGTTCAGCTTTTCATCTCTGTTGACAAAGAAACCTGGATGAGCAATTATTCCTACCTGGGTTTGATGAGCTGATATGGTTTTCTGACGCCATAGTCCCAGGTGATCTCCTCTGCAGCAATGTAGTAGTGGCGATATCTGACCTCTCCAGAGCGCAGGTCCATGTAATCTGTGCCAAATATATCTGATGTGCTGTTCACCTGTGACAAAATGAACAGTAAGTGTTTTGATTTGTGGCACTTACTGTCCAACATATGGATTGAAATGCACTTAATAAATGTAGATAAGACACACACACACACACACACACACACACACACACACACACACACACACACACAGAGGAAATAGTACCTCTTGGCTGTAGTCATCATACTCAAAGGACAGGTCAATCCCTGCTGTATAGTTGCTGTCAGCAGTGTAGTTGTGTTCCTGATCCAGCAGATCTACTTTAAGTGGCTCAGGTTCAGCCTGAATGTAGTTTTGATGCATCGCCTCTGAGCTGGTTAGATCTACATTTGAGGGCTTCTTATTCAGCAGTGGTTTGCTGTTCAGTAAGATCTCATTGCTCTCTTCAGGCTTTCGCTTTGTCCCATTATTCACACTTGACATTTCATTCCTTTCCTCAGCCTTCACACCGGCAACACTGTCGGTCCGATTTTCCATAGTCTGATCTCCAATCTCTATCCCAGTTCCTCCATCTTCTGAGGCTCCAGAGCTGATATCATCATCTGTCCCATTGCTTTCTGCTTGTCTTCTCTGTCTGATAACTCCCTCTCCTCCAGGTTCAGACCCATTCTGAGACACCCTCCACTCCCCATCTTTCTCTATTTCCTCCAAGATATTCTCTGGGAGTTCTTCCTCCATCACCGCGGCTTCTTGTCCTTCCAGAGATGTCACTGCCACTTTCTTCAGTTGACATCCTGCCTGTCCATCGGCTCCACTCCCCTCACTTTTATCATCAGTGACATTTTGACCAGATGTGTTTGCTAACTGAGTGTTGTTCTTGCACACTCGAACCAACATTGTGCGATTTTGAACTCTTCTGGCCCTTGGCTGGAAACCTAACTGGTCTATATAGTCAGAAATATCGTCTTCATCCCTATTGCGATCGACCAGTGGTAGTTCTCCGTTGTCGCAAGGACGAACAGTGTAATAGATGCTCATCCCCCGGCTCTTCAGGCTGCCATCGAAGGCACTGATCTCCCACTCACCTGAGAGATGACATAGAATTAATATGACTCAACACACACTGGAGGCGCATGGCATGTCGAAACACCTGCAGCCAAGCCCACAAATCAGCTGCTTCTTGGGGAAACAGGACAAAATGTGCAGCATCCTGATGTGCCAATTCCACAAGCCCATGTGCACATTGTGTATTTGATTAAAGTGTTTTTGTAGTTTGTTGTACAAAAATAAGACAAATAGAAGTTTGAAGCCACCTTATTTTTGTAATACTACCACTGGAGGGCACCAAAGCAAGAAATCCACACACAGTGCCTTTAATCAGTGCCATAATTTTACTGGATTGATGAAGCTGAAACTGTATTAGTGGTGCTTTTTGAGGTGGTTTGTTTCATGCAGTTATTGCTCAACTGATCTGTTAACTATAACAGCACTGAAGTGGGACGAGCACTGGTGGCCTGCTGTCTGTCAAGGTGCTGAATCCCTTATCGTACCTGGTTTCCTAATACTTTTAAAAGATAGGTTAGGGTTAGCACCTGCAGACCAGCCATGCAAACATATCTATAGCAGATTACTGTACCTACAATATAGTTATCCTGGCTGACCATCCAAGGTACAACTAGCCAAAACCTCCAGCTAAAAGTTACTTGGGTAATTTAGTCTGAGAGAAAAGTTTAAATGACTCAAACTTCAGTCTCACCCATCAGTTCAGGTTCCATGGGCACGGTCACACCAGTCATGGGGAACAGGGTGAGGACGGACTGGTGGAGGCCTTGGTATTGAAAGAGGTTTCCCGTGAAGTAAACAGACAGGAAGTCACTCTGAGTGCCCACATTGGCCACATGCCAGAAGGTGACGTCAGTTTTACATATCACAAACTGACGCCCGCTGAACATGATGCCGTTTACACCTGCAGGTAGAGGGAAATACACAGCTTTTAAAGTTGATGATTTGATGGCTCAATATATAATAGGAAGAAATACAATAATACCTGTCAGGAAGAACAGCTAATAATCAATATTTCAGTTGTAATAGGGGTCACTTGGTGTGATGAACCTAGAGAGTTATCGCCCAAATACAGTAAGAAGAAATAAATATACAAATGTAACTCTGAGGTGAACTTACTGTAAATGACATTGGAGTTGTAGAATTCAGGGTCGGTGGCGTTTGAGGAGCTTTGGCTGGACTTCTGCATGTTTTCGTTGACGTACCAACTTCTGTTCTCATCAAACACCGCAAATATCACGCTCCACTCTTTATCCGGGCCAAACTGCATGCAACAGTAGATTCATTATTATGTTCAGTGCTATATTACATTCATGCAGGTGAGAGACAACATTGTGGCTTGGATCTTAAAAGGATTTTTTCAAATAACCCCTGTTGGGCAATTAGTCTGTAGTCTCTCATATTCATTATCAAATAAACGTTCTCACCAGGCGTCCTCTGGTGTCGATGGCATCATTCTTGCAGATCAGAAGGGTGCCCACCAACCCAGAAGCCAAGTCCCTCTCTGGGGAGACGGTGCTCTGATACAGCTGGGTCAGACACTGGGGGTCTCCGTTCAAGGGCCCATCATCTGGTGTCAGCCTCCAAACGTAGGTAAACGTCCCGTTTGGGGGCACTCCCATGGAGCGCAAGTCCTTCTCTGCAGCTGTTTAATTAGATGAGATTACATGAAACTTTGATGTTTCTAAGATATGGGAATTACAGAAAATAAGCACTAAAGACAACACACCAAGAGCAAATGTAATACCCTGAAAACATTGTACATTCATTTTCTTTTTTGGCTGAATTATAGGCTTAGAGTATATTTGACATTACAAAGACAAGTGACTACAGTGTCACATCATATCAAACCATATTCAGCTGTTATCAATATCATGAGCTGGAGGTGTGTGTTTGGACATCAGTAGACAAAAATAATTTATCAATTTATCCCTCATCCTTTGCTGATCTAACATGGGGAGGTGTGTTTGACGCACGTGAATGCTGTGGCTCTCCCTTATCTCAATCAACTTCTGAGAAAAGCAATCAAATTAGAAAGACGTGTGTTTAGTCTGTGGCTTACCGTTTGTGGATCTCTGCAGTGGATAGATCTTGGTGAGGCCATTGGGGTAGATATTGAAAGGGCGACTGGCCAGGTTTCTCAGAGTGATCTGAGGACACAGTTCAAACCAATGGGCAATCAGCAAGAAGCCATACAAAGAGCTGTTTCCTTCTGTTTTTCTACGCTTGATAATTTGTTGTTTTAACTCAAATTCGATCATGCACAGAAGGCCATCTTGCATATGTTCTGTCCTCAAACTCACCTGGATTTGATCATTGACTTTTCCTTTCAGAAGTGGACCGACCAGCGTCTTTGCAGGGTTCTTTCTCTCAGTGAAAGTACCGTCTGTGTATTCCACGTACACCACTTTCTTATACCTGTAGCCAAGGTGATGGGGAGCTGCAGGCAAATATCCAGACTGGAACTCGCTGAGATGTCAAGGAAAAAAGAAACAACCAATTTGAACCAATTCGATGATTTTCTGTTATTCTTCTTCCTCCAGCCTTCTTACCTGTCTGTGAGCTTGAGGTGAGGAGCGTAGTCCCAGGTGACCTCTTCAACGGCGATGTAATGCTTCCAGGTTTTCACCTGCTCACCCCTGCTGGCTCTGACTTGCACCTGTGGTTTCCTGGGCTGGAAGCTTATGGTGTTGAACAAATCCTCATTGTCTTCATCACTGTACTCATCGCTGTAGTCCTCGTTATCTGTGTGTTTAACGTTACGCAGGTCGGGCCCGGGCAGAGTGACCTGGTCGGGGCATTTCTCCACCATGAACAAAGCGTTCATACCATCTGGGTAGAGATGTAGTGCACAATAACAATCTCAGTTACCATTTAAATAGAGGAGATGAAAAATGTAGCTGGGGAAACAGATTGTGATGGAAAAAGACTTATTGGCCTTTCTTACCGTGGCGGTGAGCATGTATCTGACAGCTAATAAGGAAGCGGCCTATAGTAGCGGGTCTCATTTCTGCAGCAATGAATGTCATAGGGGTCACCTCCATAGTGACTTTACGATGGGTCAACACCTTAAAAAAAGCATATGTACTAGATTAGAAGGCAGACAATTTTGGGAAATACTCTTACTTGCTTTCTTGTTAGCTGAGAGGATCGATACACGTGGGTACTGGAGCCAAAGGGCAGTTAGCTTAGGTTAGCAAAGACTGGAAGCAGGAGGGAACAGTTTGTCATGTTTACATCACTGTTTGTGAATGGTTTACATACAAGCGTTAATTAGTCACCTTAAAGAAATGCTGGAGGGTTTATATTGGAACTTTGGACAGATAAAGGCTAGATGTTTCCCCCCACTTCCAGTCTTTATGCTAAACTAGGCTAATCATCTGCTGGGCCCTGCTCCATTCTTTATGTACAGACATGAGACTGGTATCAATCTTCTCATCTAGCCAATCTATGAGAAGACATAAAAATGCCAAGCTAGTCCTTTAAATAAGCAGCAGATCTTTCAAAAAAATTAAATGCAAAGTGTAAGAACTGCAGATAACAAATACAGTTTAATGAGTTTAATGTAGCTTGTATGTGTAAGCATTTCAACTACTGCACTGAAATTCAACTGAATTCAATGTCTTTGCGTAGTGCCTCCGGGATATAAAAATCATCTTTAGGTAGTGTTTATTAATTTTCTATTTGAAAGAAAAAGACAAGTGAGACAATAAACCCAGAGTCTATTTCATTTTTCAAATATGCATTTATTAGCCAGTAAAATAATCAGTTTAGGAGTTTAATCTCTTTTAATCTTTAAATCTGTTCTTTAAATTCAATTTTTTGTGAAAACTTACCTGCAGAGAGTGATCCTGAAACTGAATGGAGTGGATTTCTGGAGCTGTGCCCACGCCAATCAGATGCCAAAACACATGATTACGGCCCTGACACATTTTCAAACCTGCACACACACACACACACACACACACACACACACACGTACAGAGAAAATGAGGACAAATTCCGGTGTGGACCCCATACAGCGCAGCCACTGATACACTGAGCACAACATCAGCAACACTTAACATTTCAACATTTCAGCACGACTTCATGGAACAGACTCTCTAGGACTGTCTGCAGCCAGCCTGGATCATTACCGGGTAACGTGGAGTTGACATATCCATTGATGGTGTGGTATTCCTTCCTGCTGTTGCTCCTCTTAAACTTTTCTCTGCTCTTCCTCTCTCCGACCTCTCCATACCAGCTCTTGGTCTCATCAAACACAGCGAACAGCAGGACGAATGCAGGATTCCTCCTCTGGCCGTCATCTGTGAAGGCACCTGGGAAACCACACACACACACACACACGCACACACATATAATACATATGATGCAAGATATGAGAATATACTTGAAATGCTATTGTGCAATCTGATATTACAGGAGCATCAAGAACACCTGCAGCTTTGTCTCTTACATATTTTATTACCTATCAAATTTCCTCTTTTTTACAGATTGAGATAAACCTCTGTTCAGTGCTAATGTTCCTATTCATCCATTAGCGTAGCTTTAGGTTGGTCAGTTGGTCCACCACTTTGGTAGTTAGTTCAACAACTACTGGATGGATTGTGATTGACGCCTGCAGATGTTTCTGCCCACCTCATGATGAATTGTAATCACTTTGCTAATTCCCTGACTTCTAATCATGACACCATCATCGGGTCAAAATTGTTAACTATGGTTATCAATTTTGGCTCAACATAGTGCATGTTTGTAAATTCAAATAGTGGCTGTGGCTGCGAGAGGTAATAACAGATCATAGCGGCCCTTTGTCTGACCACACACTGACTTGTTTTGCAGATGAGCAGAGCGCCGATGAGTCCTGAGTTTACATCGCGGACCGTGTCCACCTGGGATGAGTAGGAGTAGGTGAGGCACTCGGGGTCGCTGGTGGTGGGACCGTCTTTAGGGCTGATGTCCCACACGTACTCGTAGTAACCACCAGGAAAGACGGCATCATCCTCCTTCTCCTGGCCCGCTGTGGAGTCATCATACCCGGCTCCTGGAAAGAAAAGACACAGCATGACTCCTCTGTTTTCATTCAGCAGTGGAGGTGAGTCAAAGCTGGAAATGTGGTGTCATAAGAACATGTGTAAGCTGGTCTAATCTTAGAAAAGGTATTTACAATTCGAAAGGCATGCTGCACTGAAGGGCGTAAAATAAATATAATGACATAAGATTGGTAAATTTTTTAAAATGAACCATCCTGCCATGAGTAAAGGTGAAAATAAGACCACAATGCTGTGAGAACACATCCAGAGGAAACTCTTGATGATGGGTAATAATGACTTACATCAGTGGACACACACACACACACACACACACACACACACACACACACACACACACACACCCACAGGCAGCAACCTTTTTGTTCACCCTTAATACTCCACGTTTATGTGATTAGATCTGCTTCATGACGGCTCATTCCTGGACGTGACAGGTTCAGCTTTTCAGATTATGATGAACTCCTTTAAAGGAATCCACCCTGTGGTAAGAAGACATGAGCCGTTTACAGGAACTGGCTGCTTCGGATCTACAGCAGCAGCATTAGGACATATGCCAATGCCTTCTGTGAAGGGTATTAACCTCCAAAAGCTCCTCAAATCAGGGATATTCAATTAATGCCTTTGCAGTCGGGTGTTCTAACTCAAAGGATTTCTGTGTAATGTGAAGAATTCGTGCTGTAGGGCTGACCGTTTGGCTCTAACATGCTGCGCAAAATCTGCACACACAAGATAGTGATAACCGTTACTCGCTGCTTCTAAAGAATAAGGCGGCAACTTTTTTCTTGATGATTTCAATACAATTTTACACTTATAAAAAAACTTTGTGAAAGCATGATTGTTACTACAGTGTTATGACATGAGTCTGGTCAGTAGTAGTTTGACATTTCCGGTCTTTTCCATGAGCGGCTTCTCTGCTCTCTTTTTTTGGCAAATTTATTCCAGACTTCAGCAAAAACCATGTGTGTAAGACGATCAGATTTGGATTCATCCTTAGTGCTGTTACACTAGGAATTTTTATGTTTTTGCCACTGACTCATCGGAGCTGCATCATGGACTTGAAAGAGTCAAATGCTGAGTCAAAAAATGAACAGGACGCTGCTGTCTACTGTGTTTGTGACGAAGTGCTTGAGAGAGCAAAAGGTTCTGTACCTTCAGACTGTTTCCAGTAGGTGATCCCCACAGGGCTGATACTGTAGGGCTGAGAGGCCAGGTTTTTGAAGTGGACCACCACCCTGTCTCCAGCCTGGGCCACGATCACCGGACCCTGAATACCTGCAAACAGAGGACACAATGTTCAGAGAGGAGTCACGCATACGACTTTATCTGTACAAAGCAGCTCCTGGTCATTCTGATTTTGTTTTAAAAACAGTTATTAACATTGATAGCAATGTGAGATGATGACACATACCCCATGAACTTTTGTGAAGACTGAGAATATTAAAAGAGGAGACCTACCTGTCCACGGGGGCCTTGGCTTGGGGAGAGTATATGTGGAGTCTGTATACTCCCTGTAAACTGCCTTGATGTATTTTTGAGGAATCTCTTTGTATCTCCTAAAACAGAACAGAATGCAGGCCGTCAGCGAAACTAATCCAATCAAATAATAAGAAAACTGCCAAGGAAACTCTTAAAAACACCCTTTAATCAATCCTACCCATCTTAGGATCATGTTTTGAGGTTAGAAATAACAGCAAATACACATTTAATTTCTCTGATTTTGGACATTCAGCTTTTACATTAACATCCTAAAGCTATCAAATACATTAATAGAAAGACATTTTAACAGGTCACTGACAACAGACTACAACGTGTTTCTTACTTAAATTTAACGTCAAATTTGATTGTAAATTGTCATTATTTAAACCAGTTTCTAATATCCCATAAACAAACAAACACATAAAAAACATCAACTTGTCCTGGAAGCAAAACAAGCCGAACTGTGCTCAATGCCAGATTTATTTGAAGTGATTGAACATCCTCTGGAAACCGGCAGTGAGGTCGAGCAGTCCTATCAAAGTGGGTCGCTTAGATTAAACAAATCCATACTCACCTTTGGTCGGACGCTGGGTCAACATCGTCCAGGTAGACGTAGTCCCAGCCTATTTCCACCGCTGCTATATAATACTCTCTTACAGCAGCGGCAGGCTGCTGCGCCTGTCCGCCGGAGGAGCGGAGCAGCAGCAGCAGCGGCAGCGGCAGCAGCAGCAGCAGGAGTGTCGCTGTCATCGCGGGGTGCGCACCTGTGTCTCCGGTCAAACGCTGGCCGGCTCTGCTGCTCCTCCAGCGGGCTGGAGCATTTAAAGGGCCCTGTGGGTGGAGGGAGGACAGGAACTGCGAAGCTTCACGTGGCGGTTAGAGTTTAGGAGTGGGTGTGATCGCGCGCCGCTCTGCTGTGATAAACCCAGATGAGACTTAATTTGGGGAGAAATTTGCCTTGGACACACTGTGCTGCTGCTCCATACACCCATAAAATACACGAAACACACAAGACAAGCAGAAATACCTGCGATGATGTCACAATATACATATAAATACAAATAAAACAGAAGCCTAATCTTTAGCACTTTTTAATGAGGCTTTGTTTGTTGGCTGACTAACAACGACAGATTTTCGTTGCCAGGTTGTGAATAATTCCTCTGTCTGACGCTGGATCATCTGGACCCACATCCATTTAGTAACTGTAACTACATCGCTTATTTGAAATTAAAGCATTAACTTATTAATTGCCAACATTTAGAGCTGTTATTACAAAACAGAGTAAACACTGTTGTTATTAAGGGGTTGTGTCTAACTTATAAAGCATTAGTCAATTATTTAACAGCTGTTAATAAAGCCATTGTCAGAAATCATAAACCTTTTATGATGCATAGCTTATCTGAGAGCGGCACCCTTGTCTGAAGAGACGGATATATTGATAGATGCTGCTGTTTGCCCCACAAGGAAAATGATGTTTGTAATTATGATTTGATTAAATGTGACTGGTTGACCGCGTGATGTGCTCTTTATGTTGTAATACATAACTATAAGTGAATACAATGACAAACCACATCACAGTAAAAAAAAAAAAAAAAAAGGAATTTAAAGCCCTTCACTTGATTTAGGATTCAATTAAGTGCTGGGTGATTGTTGCTTAAGTGAAAGAGGACAGAGAAACATGTTTTTCATCACAAGGCTTCACGGCCATCTTGTGGCAAATACGTGGTACTGCACGATGTGCACAGTGATAATTAACCTTTCTAAATTAAGAGGCAGCGTACAATAAATGGTTTCAGTGTTTTAATGCAAACATAAAAAGGCTTGTTTGTAAAGGACACGTGAGCAAATCTAGAAACAAGATTTCCTCCATGACTCTGACGCCACGTGTATAAAACGAACTTAAATAGTCAATAAAAACAGAAGCAATACATCACACATTTCTTTAAAATGAAGAGATCATTTCAGATTAAATTGCTCATATTTGTACAGCAGTTGAGCAGGCAGACAACAAAGTTTGTTCAAATAGACGAGCACCAGACAGATTGCATTCAAAGTGACAAAAAACTGCCACTAAATAGTAATATGTGTGTGCAACCAATGGAAACTTCAGAATTGGTGTGTGTTACAACTCTGAACACTAAGATATTAAATTCCTCCAATTTTCAGAGTGTTGCTTTTTCCAATAAACTGAAGCAAAACTGTTTCTTTTCTTTGTTCAATGCAAAAAAAAGAAAACAATGTTATTTATATCTAGGTCGCAAACGGATAAATGTGTGCAGATAAAAAATATTACATTAGAGAGATCATCCACGAGCACCACCAGTAATAGAGGAATAATGTGAGAATGTATATATGTCCTAAAGTTTGCATAAGAATATTGGAAAAAGACATCAACCTGTAACCGATCATAGTTTCAGTGAATTGACCTCTATGATCTGCTGCAGGATGTTGTCTACGTCGGTGGTCTCCATGCTGATGCCGGTCAGGTCCAGCTGGGGCAGGAGGGCCGTGAGAAGCACCACCACGTTGCTGCGGATGTCGCGCAGACTCTCCTGTGACAATCTGATTGGAGAGCAGCTTTGTTATTAAAGTGATTAAACATTTTAGTCACACAGCTGAAACTCTGCCTCGTGGAAATCCCCGTTATTCTCACATCAACAAATGTGAGAATGTCTAATAAGTACAAAGAGGGCATGTTTTTTAGAGAAGTGAGAGCAGAAGAAAACAGGAGAATAATGTTCACACTGAGATGGTTTGGAAGTGACTCTAAAAACCAAGACTGTCCGCTGTAGGTACTGAGACAGATGTTTATATCTGAACGCCAGCTGCTTGTCATGTGTCATGTCTGTCTAGAATACACACCTGCTGTTTTCACAGGACTCGCTGTCACTGGCTCTCATCCCGCCCTGAGTTTCGGTCTTCTCCTTCCTGGGTCTGTTCTGCTCAGGCTGCTCCTTGGGCCCACATACAGCCCTCTGACCCTGGAGCACCACCGCCTGAAGACCTGGAGCCTTGGCCAGGCTGCTGGATGAAGTAGAGCTCTAATGCGGACGAAGGGCAGAAAAAGTTTGCTGTTAGATCTTCAGTTATCAGTTAATTTTCCTTACAGTGAAGTGATGTGAGCAAGGTGATGCCATTTCCATTTAGCTTTTAAGCAAATTTTATGCAAAATAAGAATTTCTTTCAGCGTTAGTAACAATTTGAATGAAAACTGACTCACACAATATCATGTCCTTGACATTATTATAATGCATCAACGAATAGATAGAACAGAGCAACATATGTGTGACTAAACTGCCTCAAAGACAATAAATGTTATTTCCTTTATATTTTCCATGCAGCTTTCTATTTCGTCATCATCATAATGAACCTAAAATATTGTGCATAAACTCTGCTGACCTCAGCCACGTCCGTCTGGCTTCCCACCTCTCTGCTGGTTGCGGATGCTGCTGGTGTCACCGGCTCTTCTTCTGGCTTTTCAGCGCTGGTATCCGCAGTCGTCATTGTGCCTTGAGCTGTCTTTGTGACTTCCAGACCTAGAAGCTTCCGTAGACTCTGGGCCTCTTTCTCCAACTCCGCCAGCTTCTGCACATTAGCTTCCCGGTCACTCCCGCCTGGAGACAGCGGTCTGCTGCAGGGTGGAGCTGTTTCACTCTGTGGAGGCACCATCACAGTCTGGGTGGAGGGGAGTGAGTGGGTCAAGGTGAGGTTGGTGAGGATTCGCTGTGCCGTGTCACCTAGTTTCTCTACTGGGCTCCTGCTGTCCTTCTCCGAGGACAGTGTCTCGGATGTATTTGTCTGCATCTCAAGATTTGTCTCTTCTGCCATATTTTCTGGCTGTTGCTCCTCCCGGAGACATGCCTTCTTGCTCTCAGAGTAAATTAAAGATTCTGATTTCCTTTTGTGGCTGCGGAGAACAAAAGGCTCAGTCAGTTTGTTCGAAGACCAGAAATGAGTGAAAAAAATGGAATCAGTAACTGTATAGTTGGAAAAACGACATTTTTTTCTGTACTGTGTTTACAAAAATTAACAGCATGTTCATCGTAGAGCTCTAATTAACCAGCCTATCACCTGCCACATGTCTCCATACTGGAGCGCCACCCTGAAGTTATTTGTAACGTACTCCACCTTAATGCGTCTGTGCTCTCCTCCTCTCCTCCCAACGGCTCCACGTCTGCATCTTTCTTTTCGTCTGTCTCTTCATCTTCAAGCTTGTGATTATTTGTCTCATCTTCCACATGCACTTGTGTCTCGTCTCCTCCAACAAGCTTCTCCTGTGTGTTGGTGACTTCAGCTGTGATCGTAGTTTGTGTCTTTGCATCGTCGGTTGTGTGTGTGTCTGTGTGATAATTTGCCAGGTTGTCTGTGCTTGTCTGATCTGGTTTTAGTGTTTTTTCTTCTGCTGTTCTCATGTGATGAGTCGTGTGTGTGGACTGGTGGGTTTGCTGGATCGGCTCTGACAAACAACGTGAGATGATTTGATGTTTAGATATTTTGTCCTGGAATGGACACACCTGCAACACACACAAGCACACTCACAATATTCATGGTGTATCAAGACATGGTGCAGCAAAACAGTACTTTCATCAAAAGGAAAATTGCCAAAGTGTCAAACTTTTCACAAACCTCCAATGATTTTTCCCGTTTTCTGATTTTGTGTTGTTCTCTGCAGGAAAAAAAACAAACAAAAAATAAATTTAAGAGCTGAGAGGGGCAGATACGCCAAAATGGAGAGGTTTATCTCTGAGTGAGCTTGCCTTGAGAAACGTCAACGTTCATCTCTTTGATTATTCTGAGGCAAAAGAACATCATTTATTTTTAAGATTTTACTACAAAGAGTTGAAGTGATTACGAAACGCAGAATGAGAGATTAAAGGACCACTGTGTAGGATCTAGTGGCATCTAGTGGTGAGGCTGCAGACTACAACTAACTGAATATCCCTCACCTCACGAGTTGCGCTAGCCAAACAAACTTTGTACGGTGTTATATTATGTGCCGATGCCTCCTGAACGTGCAATGGGACATCTGGGGCACAGAAAATTTCTATTTTTCACAAGCAAATAAATATAGAAGTGCAAATGATGAATTAGTTTGAGCAAACAAAAATCTATTCTGAGTAAGGAAAATAGTAAGTAGGCACACTGCAGCCACACGTACTGTATGTAGTTCATATAATGCTAGTTACATTTGAACCTTCTAAACAAGCTTGCAGCCTGGCTAACTTCCAACTCATAAACAGCAGCTATATAATTAATTAGCTATTAGCTAATTTTTATATCAGATGTTTTAAAATGTTCTTGGTTTAAATGACAAGCGAAAACAGTTTAATATTTAAATCCCTTTGCATTTATGAATATCATGTCACCATGTTTTGAACCGACTGACATGTCATTTCAGTTCCTCTGTGTCGATCATTATCAGGCAGCGTACAGCAAAACTAGGCTTGTCTCTACCTACACACAGTCACGTGGACAACCACCGGAAATAAGAGCATGAAACTGACAGATGGAAACCACAAAACGGCATGTGAGCCCACAGACACACACACACAGGCTTGCAGGAAGAGTAGCGTGAAACCTGTATCCAGTTACAAATTCACACACACACACACACACAGATAGAGTTTGAGAGGTCAAGAGAAATGGGAATTTACTGCTTCTTGTGGTTCTTCTGGTAGCTCGGAGTTAATAGCTCCTCACTATCTTCTGCTTCCTCTGGGGTGGAGCAGCTTCTGAAAGACAAAGATCTAGCTTAGCTACTCCAATACTGCTAAAGCTAGGCCCGGGGCCACACACACGCGCACACACACAAACACACAAACACGGCATCCTCTGTTAGTTAAAGCACATGTAGATGTCTCGGTCTTATGTGACAGCTTTAAGTGGTGTGATTTCGCACATTGCAAGTGAATCAGAGCTATAAGCATGCCATCATTTTAGCATTTAAAGCTCATTATATCCCCAGCTGGACTCAACTGGAGTTCCCCTCAGTCTTGGGGGTGACCCAACATGTGACAACTACAAATGTCACTCCAGTAAATTAGTACTGAACGTACATAATGTCAGGGGGACAAATTAAAAAAGGAATGGCTAAAAATTGATGCAACAGAAGCTGTGATATTCAGACTTTTAGTTTCTGGGTTAAGATCCAAACACACTCTATCCTCCATTTCCGATAAGCAGTCATTAGAAAGACACACCTGTAACGTGGATTGGGGTTCTGGCTGCAGTTCCAGCTTTCAGGAATCATGCTGTAATGATTGGCAGGGATGCTTCGCCACTTCAGGCACTCTTCACACTGTAACCACATGGGAGCTCTGTAGATACAGACAGATGTGACAGCGTCATTGAGCAGAAGGCCATTCACCAAAATGATCTCAGTGGGTTCACGTTTGAGTACAAAGCTACACACAGATTTTCTGTATATTCTCTAGTTCAGTACACCATTTAAATGAAGCTCTCCGCTGCCTTGACACGTTTACTCATCTTTTTAAGTGTCAAGAGAGCCGCTCCAGAAGCAGCGTCTCAATTCTCTGGTTTCAAACTTAGGGGAAAAAAAGTACCTATTTTCACTTTCAGTTGGATTAACAAGTTTCTGCATGAGCGGGCCATCAACTGACCTGCATCTTCCTGAATATCCACCCTCATTATTCAGAAAAGGCCTGGAGAGCATGGACTTGTTACTCGCTAATAATAATAAATTAGAATTTAAGCACCTTTTTTACGCATTTTGGATCCAAGTTATGAAGACACACTCACTTATCATCTTCATGCTCGCATTCATTTTCACCTCTGTCTAGAGCCTGAAACTCTCGCTCTCTGGCCCTCTTCGCTGTCACCTCTTTCCAGTAGTCATTGAGTTTTAGGCCCAGAGCGCCGAGGGTGAGTCTTGGGGGAAGAAAGAGGAAAAGAGAGTGAATTTCTTTCACTGTTTCTCCAGATATCATCAACACAACAGGACAGGGAAGAGTATGTTGGGCATATATTTCATTGCAGCTTCCCTGCTGTAAAACATTCTCCTATGAAGTCACATGTGTGGACTAATAAAAGTAAAACTGTATTACCTGTATTCTTTGGTGTATTCGAAGTCTTGCTTGTTGTGAGCAGGTTTGAGAAAGTTACACTCGATGATGCCGATGACCCCGACTCCTGCCCTTTGACCTGAGGTCTGTAGAATATTCAGAATCAAGAATTAATCAGGTATCCATTACTTTTATATTTGGAGGAGAGCACTGCGCTTCTCATGCATTAAGACATACAGTAAAAAAACGCTTTTCCTCTACCTTCAGCTGGCAGCCCACTTTTTCATAGGCTTTAATGAGCCGGTTCTTGTGGTACATCATGATGCCATAGTGGTCTTTGTTTTTCGGGTTCAGCCCAAAGGTCACCTTCACCTTCTCTTTCTGACAGACACCAGTCAAGGTTACCAGCACTGGACATTGGCACATCAATGCAAGTGAATGGTAAAATAAATTTCACTTCGCTGTAAGTTTTTCAGTGTAACTGCATGAAATTGAACTATATGGGAAATGTTTGAGACTGCAAATTCTTACAAGAATTAGCTTCACGCAGGCAAGCAACAACTGACAAGCACAGTTTTTGTTACATGATTTACGTCCGGAGACACTAAGAGGAGAACTGGATCAGCCCTGATGCTGTTCATAAAATGTCTGTGCGTTGTTGAAAAGTCTTCAACACAAGTGCCGATACGTCAGTTTGTCATGACAATACCTTTTTTTGTTGATGTGAATGAAGTTCTCAGATATCATCAATATAAAATACAGCATCGTTCTGCATTTGCATGCCTTTCATCTTGCCTCAGGTTTATTTTGGTGGACGTGGTATTAATACTTCTGATGGATGCTGTTTTGTTTCATGGTGCATTTAAATGGTATGGAAAAGGGTCATGTCAATGCCTCAGGCTCAATCAAAAAGGTTAGTCACATTCAAAAGGCTCACATATTCACCATTAACTAGTTCCTTATTAGCATGCATATTAGTAGCATATTGGCAGTTTATTAGTCGTTATAAAGCACTAGGTTTAGGGTTAAATTATTAATAATATAATTAACGTACAACAACTGTATCTTTCTCTCAATAAGCAGTAATTAGGAGGTTATTAAAGGAAAACTTTTGCAGAATATGGTCATGCAGAATAAGGCATTAATAAGATTTCTAAGATTTATAATGACTCATAAAGCGCCAACATGCTACTAATATGCGTGCTATCAGGCACCTCGTTAATGGTGAATATTTGTACCCTCATATAACGTTTTCCCAAAACTTTCAGTCTTGTATTGTCTAACATGTTTGGTCATGTCAAACCACAGCAATGAAAACGAGCTGCTTGCTTCCCTTCTCAAGCGTCTGTTCATTACTGTAGGTATTTTTTCTTTCTCAGATCCCAAAAAGTCACTCAAGTTCCACTTCCTGTCTGCATCTGAGTATGTGCACAAGTACAGATACAGACAATGACCATTCACACAAATGAGCAAACATGCAGACAGTGTAAGGATACACTGAAGTGGGGTTTGTACACGTCATGCTCAATGTGTGTCAGCCTCTTTGACATCAGTTTCGCTATGTTCTTCTTCCCTCGCAGAATAATCTGTGTCCTCGGCTTCAGGTACAAGATACTGAGGTAGGCCTGAGGCGAACAGAGGAACAAAGAGAGTGTAAAAAGTGAGAGATGGGATTAAGACAAAAAAACACAAAAAAACCACACTGAAGCCCCCACACGAATTCAGCAAGTTGAGCAACGGCAGCATGACAAAACTAGTAAACTACACTGAAGGAATTTTTTTTCTTTACATTGACCCAACTTCACTCCGAGTCAGTGTTTCCTCAGCGATCAATCAAACTGTCAGTCAAACAGATACAAAAAAACATGTGCATCTATGTTTGTGCGTGTGTGTGCATGTGCACCTGTGCTTGCATGGGTACGTTCAGTTTAGACTCATCTGCGCTCGCAGCAGAGAGCTCCGCTACATTTGAGCTTCAGAAAAGTTTGGGAAACTACGTGGATGCTACTTCAGCTAAGAGCTACTGAAAAATTATTTGATTCAGAAAATGGAAACGCTACAAGAACGCTACTTAGAAATGGAGTTAATCTTGTAATGCCGGTCCTTGTAGTGCCGCTACTGGCCAGCATTCCTGGTTTGTTCTTGAAACTGGCACACACACAGCTACACCCAGCCACACGCTCACATTGGGACTTACGTTTGCCATGTACTGTCAGGGCGTCACTAAACCTTAACCACAACCATGACATCACTTCACCCTGAATTCTAGTCTAACTTTCACCTTAACTCTTAACCAGAAGAACATGCAGAACGGTGTCCAAGTGTCCAGACAACCCAAAATTTCAATGAAAAGCAGAAAAATCTCAAATTTCTTGAAGACCGGTGAAAACACGGCGAACGATATTTTGGAGACACATAAAGCAGCAAAAACGTGTTTTCGCTGAACATTCTCAGCTGCAGTTTATGTATGAAAAATGCTTTATTACGTTAACAATGCAAAATTCAAGCTATACAGGAGTGAGACAACCTCCTGTTGAACAATTTCTACATCTCCATCAGCTGAGGGAGATCATGTGATACAACTGAAAGCTACTGAATGGACCTTCTGATACACTGTTGGTGTGATTTGGCTTCATGGAATTGGACGACAGAATTATTCTTTGAGAGCGCAGTAGCACGTTCATACCGAAACAGCCCCACAATCATTTACTATAATCACATCCTGCTGTACTAGTGCAGCATCAAACGTCAGCCTTTCCATTGGACAGATATGATTGACTGGATGGAAGTAGCAGGGAGGAGGTGCTGTTTTGTGAGTAGACCCAGAGCTAAAGATGTCAACGAATGTCTTGTAATAGCAGGTTGAGCAGCCTCATTAAGAATAAAGAAGGAAATGAATGTTTGCACAGGAGGAATGTCAGGGGAGAAGGAACACAGCGACATCCTCTTCTGACTGATTGGAATTTCATAAACTCCATCACTAATAAAGCCTCCATTGTTTGATCTGTTTATAGTGACATACTTTGTCTCCACTCACCCTGAGACTGTAGTGCATGTCTGGGATGTTTTCTTCAGCTCTCAGAGACCCACTGCTCTTCAGACCTTTCTTCAGCTCCTCAATCTGAATCGAGGGCAAGCGGAAGTCATACTCATCGGTCTCAAAGTCGATCTCCGGCTTGCCATCTTTGGTCCTTAAGGATAATGCCAAAAGGAGCCATTGTTAAAGCAGGTAGTGCCATACTTTATATCACTGACAGACAGAAATGGCAGATTTCTTTCAGATTTAAAGCTGTGCAAATGGGTTTTGAATAGATTTTGCAGTCCTTTGTATAGGATGATAATGATCATCGTGATGCCAACATAAAGAGGAAGTGAAACCGAAGGAAGTCTGAGAAACACCTGAACTGTTTCTCTTAGCAGAAATTAGACTCTAGAGATCGCTGCTTGAGAAAGCCAGGAGGAAAAGAGACGTCACATCTGTGAATCTAAACGCTCTCTGCTCTTCATTCGATGATGATACACGGGCATGTTTTTGAATGTGCGTTGTTTTGCATGGATTTGTCTAAAAGCATGCTTAAACAAACATGCTATGTGTGTGCTCATCCTCATTTGCCTTTCTGTTTGAGTCAGTGTTTGCATACTCATCAGTCTCACATGAGACCAACCCTCAATACATGTAGCTACAAACTGACACCACAAATGTTCAAATGTTGAATAGTTCAGCATTTTGGGAAATATGCTGATAAAGCATAACGCACCTATAAAGCTCACTAAATTACACACTTTATGTCAGTTGTTTCCTCCAACAAAAAGTGTAAAAATGTGGCTTTAATTCATATTTAATGGACATATATGACAGTATTAGTCTTATCATCTAACTCCCTGCAAGAAAGCTGATGAGCGTATGTCACAAAATTGCAAGCCCTTCGTTTTTTTGTTTTTTTTTTTAAACAGAATTTAGAATTACAAAACTAAATTCAGCATTACAAAATCTATGATTCTGACCTGCGGATGTTCCAGATTACTATCTTGGTGCCTTTTTTGGAGAGAATGGAGTCAAAGTGTGCATGAATCTGCTCCAGAGAGGAGATGAGGGAGTTCTGGAGGATGGCTGCCAGGCTGGCCTCCGAGTCCTCAGTCATCACCAGAGACTGTACTGCTGAGTTAAGGTCAGGACATTACGGAGCTTGCAAGGTGACAAACACAACAGTTTTATGGCTTTATACTCATTTACTGATTCAATACTCTGTCTATTTACATTTCTGTCAATCACAAACATCTTGTGAGCAAATATGCTCTTGCTGAACAGCAAACACACACCACATACACACACAACTCTAAATTTGTTTCTTCCCACACCCTGTTGTTCATGAAGGATATTAGTTTGTTGGTTGAAGGGGACAATGGGGACAATGACGGCCTGGGCCTTGATGTTTTCCAGGTAGGTCTGAGAGAGCATTCCCACAGTCTGGCAGCCGCCGTTCTTGGTGAAGATGAGCGCATCACGGCCCAGACGCATGGAGCCAGACTTGAAACCGTTCCCGTATACGCCGATGGCGTTCTGGCTGGCCTTTCCTGAACCCTTCTCCGTAAAACCAAAGCTGGACATAAGGGTGAAGGGGAGAGTGAGGAAATAAGGATGTGTATTTGTGTGTACGTTAGAAATATAGCTAATAATCATTTTCATTACAGCATAATAGCATTGCAGCATCATTTAGACTATCAAATGTCAGAGAAATGAAATTGTCCAGAGCCAAAGGGGCCTTCATATTGCTGCTGACCTACTCTTTGCATGGGATATGCATATGTGTGTCCTACCTGAGCATCTTGTGCAGTTTGTTGGGGGTCATGCCGTTGCCATTATCAGTGAAAGTTAGACAGAGGTGACCAGCTTCTTCAACTACGTCTATCCAGAACTGTTTAGCAGAGACACCAGGATCTGATGCATTGTCTAGGACACAAGGGAAATAAATCATTTAACAGGGAAAGACCTGATGATTCATATTGACTCAGTGTTTCTGCAGGTCCACAAGAGGAAGACACGCATCGAGGCATTCAATCAGGAATCAGCATTTCGAAAACTGTGATGACAGTTATTCTCAGATGTAAGATAAACTTACAGTTGAAGTCTCTCCAAGAAAAACACATGGTTTGCAAACTCAACTTGTAAAATGTTGTTTCACTATGATTTTTATCACCTCAAAGCAACTGCTGAGATCTGTGAACGATTAGCTGAGTGTTGAGCCAAACCATCAAAACACATGAGACGTTTTGAGGTAAAACTTAAAGTGAGCGCAACAGAAATGTTGACAACAATCCGTCATTACACAGCAACAATTAGTTTAGTAGAAAAAGTTCAAGTAGAGAAAAACATTTCTGACTACACTGCAGCATGAATGCTGGATGCTGAAAAGATGCTAAACTGCAATGCTGGTTTTCAAAGTTAAATAAAACCAATAATGCATGAAAGATGTGGAATATTTAATTTGTACCTGAGAAGCAGCTGAAGGAGTATGAAGAATTGGAAGATGTGGTAAAAGGTCTAATAAGTATGAATTGGATGTAAAAGTTGAGTAAACTTATCATGTATGAAAGTTTGAATGGAGTTTCTGGCTGAGTGTATGAATGAGCAGATAAAAGCTGAAAGAGTATGAATAGCTGGGAAAGTGGGAGAGGGATGAAAGACGCAAAGTGTAAGCTGGGAGCTAAGCTTCAGTGCTGGCTTTAATTTGTATGAAGGAGCAGCTGAAGGAGTAGAAAGAGTTTGAAAAATGGGAAAGACTATAATCACCATGAATGGCACTGAAAAGTTGAATAAATCTCATAAGGTATGAAAGATGTAGAACATAATCAGGTGTGAATTGAGTTTTTAGCTCAGGTGCACCTCTTCTACCTCAGTACACTGCAAATGCTTATTCCTACAGAGATGGCAAAAGAATGAAGAGTGTTGCTCTTGTTTTGTCCAATGCTGTATGTGCAAGGACAAAATATTCAAAAATTTCGGATAAACACACCCGCTACGACATGAAAAACTACAGTGTTTACATGTGTATGGTGTGTACAGTAACTCTATTACTGCTTCAGTGTCTCATTTTGTTTACACCCTAGCTGCTGCATCTCGTCATACTTTGCCGCCGCTGCGACCTTTACCTCCCATACTTGACACCAATATGGTTTATCTAATTGCTTATCTCACACCTTACACCTCTTTCAACAAATTTCACTTTCAACAAATCACAGCAAACACCGGCAGGTAAAGCAGTGACATGACACAAAAAGACCACATCGGCATTTCTGTCGTACACTCCCACTGCTTCACCTGCTGAAGCTCAGCAGCCAACAGACTGTGGGCACGTCTGCACCAATGAGAGAGCACACAGTGGAGGAATGGCAGTGCTGACAGCCCACAAACGGGCGCTTTGTATCACGTGGACAAACAAAACATAAGAAATTCGTGTTGCTCTGGTCCCGACTGTATGTCTCTATATGACAAAGAGCTATGTTAATTTAAAATTGATTACAGTGTAAACGTGTTTACAAGCTTTTTAAGGGTCATCTTTACCATTTGTACGCGATAGCTGACAACGTTAAGTGCAATAAACTCACTTATCTTTGCTGTTTAACAGCATTTTTACTGCCGTGCCACTCTCATACACAGTCAATGCGCATTATGTGAAGCGCGCGGCATTAATGAAATGAGAAAGAGGAAGTTCATTCGGTCGGTCCATTTTAGCGCCGACACAAACGCCTGCTGAACACTCAGTCCACTTCGAGTGCGACAGCGGAAGAGCGCATGAAACGACACCATGAAAAGTGGCGAGAAGTGGCGCAGGTGCGCCGCGCTCCGCAGAGCTTCAGCGCGAACCTGCGTCCTACCTATCAACTCAGCCACCGCGCTGAAGGGCCAGGTATGACTTGTAGAGTTGCTGTTCAGGAAGGAAGGACTCATCTTGAAGAGAGAAAAAAAAGAAGAAGCGTCTGTTGTCATTAAGTTGCAGCGACAATCATGTTGCAAGTCAGTGTTACACAGAACAAACACCCTGCTGAGATGCGGAAAAAGTGTGAGATACGTACCGAACTCAGACGAATCCCGTGTTCGCTCAGCCTCGCCATGTTCCCCGACTGCTTATTTTGCCTCCTGTGGTGTCTGTGTCCTCAACGCGCAGGCACGTAACGAGACAAGCACTGGGCGTAGCGTCCTCTGAGCTAAAGGAAGTCAAGTGAGAGATGAAAGAAGAATTCACAGCTCACTGGAACACAGTTCAAAAGACGATTAAAGCTTTTTTTTCCCCCCTCTGCTTTTTATATTTCAATCTGAGGATGTCGTTTCTCTTAATAACTTATCATGACATTGCCTGTGATTGATACAGTTTTCAAACACACTTACTTTTCATACAGTCTTATCAGTGTTCATGTGAAAGCCCTGTATGATAAGACAGGGGCCTTTATTCTGTTCTCAGTCTATCTGCCTAGAAACCCTCGATAAGGTGTGAAACTGATGAGAAGATGAATAAAAAGCAGTGGCGTGTCCAGGCTTTTTCATTGTGGTGGCCCATGTCTCAGTCCTCAAAAAGAAACTACACCTCCAAAAGTGGGCTACATGCAAAAGAAACCAATGCACGTCCAAAAATATTTGCCAGGCACTTGGTTGGGACTACGGTCCCACCTCTCACTGGACAGATATCCAATCATACTTTTGATAATGAGGTGGACAATGAGATTTCAGGTGTGGCCAGCACCACCCCTCAAAGAAAGAGTAATTGTGGGAAAAAGAGTAAATGGAGGCACCAATTAACACCATCAACTGTCAAAAAAAAACAAACAGTCACCACCACTGAACATTGCCTCAAACTGAAAAACAGACTTTCAGCTTAGCTGTGACATAGTTCTCATTCATGAGGGGGTTAGTTTGTAAGCAGCAACACCAAGATATTTCAGAGAGTTTCCACCAGGCAGTAATCAGAAACCTTTGGTGAATGCAGTTAGACTACATACAGTGGTGGAATATTATTATTAATTATTCAAGTTTTTACTTCTATCTTGGAGGCAAATATTGCACTCCACTACATTTATTTGATAACTTTGTTTAGTAGTTACTTTGCAGATTCAGATGAATGATATAGAATAAGTATCAGCTAAGAAATTGAGATATTAGCATTGATTAAGCGCCCACCAGTATCTGAAGTAATTAAAATGAGCACCATCTTTACCAGCTGCAACATTAATATGAAGAACGCATTAATGCATCAGTCATTATAATCCAGCATTATTCTGTATATTATTCTGAAATGAGATATTCTGCACTTTTTCTTTGGCTACTTTAGATTTTGATGGTAATACTTTTGTGCTTTTACTCAGGTAAGATATTGACTGGAGGACTTGTAACAGTATTCTTACACGGTGGTACTGCTACTTTTCCTCTACCGATACGATCATATGTCAGAACCATTACTGGAGAGCTGCACAGACAGGAATCTCTGGATAATTACGTTCAACGACTCACCCACATTTTGTACTGTGAAAGTGTGACAAAAAAATGACCCGCTTGGTAAGTAGTATCAAATTTCAAAATATATTATAAGTCTTTTCATGTTTCAATAACTGTTTTCCTGAAGAAGGAGCTGTTGATCATGCCTGCATACCTGTCACACCTTTGCTAATTGTTCTGAGGACTCGTACACAGCGGGTCGCCTGAGGGCATCTGTACATAGGCCAAGTATGAAAGTGAAGAACACAGTATAAGAGAGACCAGCAGAGCCGACTGTTTAAACCAGTTTAACTGCTGTCTGCTAACTGGTGTTGTTTTATTTCCCTTGGTGCCCCTCTAGCTTCTGTTTCCTGCACCTCACCGCTGGGACGCAGTGATTGGAGGCTCCTTTCAGACTCAAAGGCATCCCCCGCAATGCATCTCAAATACAGCAGATAATCTACATACGTTATATGATGCTTCCATTATAATATAAAATGTGGCACATTATAGCTTTAAATCACATCTTATGTGTCAGTTGTTTGCTGTTTTTCTAAAGCCTTGTCATTAGAAAGCTCATGCCAGAGCTTGGTGGCCCTGTGTTTCAAACACCTGTCTGTTAAAATAACCTGTGTAAACTTTAACAGCAGCTGCTCTATAAAGTGACAATTACAGTATGATGGTAAATGTCAAGTGTAGCAGTGGCACAAGCAGAAAAGAGTCAGGTAATGACTGGGTAATGTCATCTATACAGGCATATCTCTCAAAAGTTTGCCAGCATTAGCTGACCTTAGCCACCATCAGCAACTGGTCACACAACACCAAGTGTGTCTGTGAAGACTCTCATTCATCCAGGTCATGGTACTTCTAAGTGCTTCACAGAGGCCACCTCAGGCAAGTCCAGGTGCCTTTGTAAAGCACTTAGAACATACCTGACCCAGTAAGAGTTGCAGTTTTTGAATTAGTTTGAGAAAGAATGTCTGAATTATGGGTCACAGAGGAGATTTTGGCAGACAGACGGACACGTTTCATAAGTATATGTGGTTTGTACTCACTGGCGTTACGAGTCTGACAAGTTTTGAACCTTATGAGTCTGCTGGCAGACGACTGCAGGCTATGGGAATATTACTGCTGACTAATTCTTATTCTGTTCTTTGTCTCTCCAAATAAACAAAGTTGTGACATCTCCCATCGTCACACATAAATGGGCAATAAAAATTGATTTGATGCAGTTACAGTACAGATTATATGTATGTATGTATTGTATATGTTTTTTCAAACTGCTCACTTGGCAAATGGACATTCCTTCACTTGTAATAAAATGCTGCTGTAACTCGTAGGTTTAACAAACACTGCATGTTTCTCTCTCAAATTTTAACCCTTAACAGGTTTTTGAGAATCAGGAAAAATTAGTAAATAAGGAAAGAAGCATCATTTTTTATTGTTATTATCTTCATCATTCTTAGTACAATCACTCAGTTCCTTGTTGCATAAAAGAGTCCCCATCGTTGGTCCCCGCTGTTGGATCGTCCCAGTTTTTCTCTCCATCCATTCACTATTGCAAAGTAATCCTCTTCAGAGAATTCCTGCAGAGGACAGAGGCAGGTATGATGAGCAGTGACTCCACCCCCCCAAAATAGGAAGGAATTTAGGCTTCAGTTGTTTTGGACATTGGTTTTCAAAGATGTTGATGCTGTAAGTACAACCTTGCAATTTTGACTTAATCTTAGCGAGTGTGCATGCTAACCTCAATGAATTCAGCCTTGATGGCCTCTGCTCTCTGCAGCTCTGTCTCAATCACCTGGATGAACTGCGCTGTCCGGTCTTCTGCCCGAACATTGCAGAAACCAGCTTCTTCAAGGAACTACAGGAGAGGAGACAGAAGAGGTGAAGCAGAGTGGGAACAGCACCACCAGCTGATGGCCAGCAGTGATACATGAGCAACACGTCTGCAAAGAGCACAGTGACACCATCTGTGCATTTGTGTTTTCTGTACCAGAGAAGACTTCGACTTTTTATGGGTTACCCGATATGCATATCTGTTTGTTTCACAAAATCTCCACTTCACCTTTGGCCACTGCAAAACAGCAAACTATTAAAATACCTGTCTGGTGTAATTCCACTTGAAAATTAAGCATCTGTACAGCTTTAAGACTAATGATAAGTTAATTTCAATGACACTCATCTAAATAGATACAGGATTCAGCAAAAGGTGCCAGCTTTAATAGCAGGAGATCTTTCTGCCTGCAAAGTTTTTTTTGTGAGGCTTCATGTGTTTTAAGTGCATGAGAGTTGAACACATAAAGGACCATAGTTTTTGTATTGTGTGTTTTAGCCCATTTAGTACAAATTGTGCTTTTTTTTCTTTTACTTTTCTTTCTTTTAATAGATAGCCAACAGTAGACAGATGACAAAAAACGTGACGCAAAGGTCCCTGACCAGAACTGTAGCCGATACCAATAGGTCACCAGGGCGTCCCACTGTTTGAAGCTTGATGCAATGTTTTAGATGTCATCACTGCACTTTTTTGGAATCTGGGTTGTTAAAAATTGACTGTACTATGTTTCTTTATTCTGCCAAACATACATATTTTTGGTATATCTCTACTTACGGTTCTTGTAACTCATCAGCCACAATATACCCATACTGACATATCTGTGTTGAGCTAATTTCAGCAGTTGTTGTGGCTTGGTTGATATCTTGCCACAGAATTAAAAGCAGTTATAACCTTTTTTATTACCTTTTTATTTTGGCTATAAAATGCATGGACATCAGTTTGTTTACATATTGGTTGGTAAAGGGGGAGACCAGACACTGCAGTGTACCAGAGACTCAGCAATAAATTGTGTGCCAGTCCTCTTGTCACACATTAGGAAGGAGGATCAAGAGGCTGAACTCCCCATAGTCCTTTCACAAACTCTTACATACTCTACTGTACATTTACCTTGCCATACTGTGAGGGTGTATAAAGGATGTAACCTCTCTGTTTGACGTAGGCTTCAAACACTGGTGTCCAGGGCTTCTCCCCGCAGCAGTAGTCACTGATAAGCAACTGGCCACCTGGCTTTAGCCATGACTAGACACAAAGATGACGAGGGAGAACGAATAAGTAGTCAGTTAAGTTAGACCAGATAAAATCACATAAGAAAAACTAATTCCCCACAGAAATAAGTATATGTCACAAAAATGTTCCCTTTGTTTGATTTTTGTGATGTTTCGTTTTGCAACCTACAAATTCAAAGACAGATTTAAATCAAAGAAATGAATATTCTAGACTTAATGCTATGTGCTAATGCTAAGTATGAGAAAATGCTCACGTGGAAGCGCTTGAAGAGGGCCAGTTTGTCATCTATGTGCAGGATTGTGTCTCTGCTGTAGATAACATCGAAGGAACCTTCAGGGAATATCCTCTTGGTGGCATCAGCCACCTCAAACTGGACCTGAGGTAGAGCACATGACATTACTGATGTTTTTAAACCATTATCTGTGGTGTGAGATTCAATACGAAGAGGGGACCTTTAGACGTACCAATTGCACCTTCTCATTGAGTGCTCTCTCCATGGCGATGTCCACCATGTTGTCTGACAGGTCCAGGCCAAGCACTTCCACGCCAAAGGTCTGAAATGTTGCATAATCACCTGCATCATTACACTCCTTTAAATCATTAAAAATCCCTCTCTCATCATTTTGCTAACTATGCCGAATAGCTCTTACCTTTGCCATGTAGAAGTCTCCTCCACCAATGCCACAGCCAACATCGAGCACCTTCTGTCCAGGCTTCAGGTTCAGCAGGTCCACAAACTCCTGTCACCACAAAAAAGGTTCATTTGTTAGTTTCATTCAAGTCCTAAACTGAAGTACTGGACAAGCAGACATCTGTGTGATGTGAAGTGATTACAATTCTTGTTGTACCCTTTCCATGAAACACCTATTGATTCCTTCCAGCCAATTTCTTCTTTATTCCTACCTTGGTGGTGCTGGGCCCGCCTGTGCTGACATAGCCAGCCCCGAACATCTTCTCGTAGCGCAGGATACCACGGCTGGTGTACTGCTGGTTGTCCAGGAACTGCTGGAAGGTGTCGAATCCGTTTTGGGAGCTGGAGGAGCGAGGAACCTTCTCCAGCATCCAGCAGATCTGATTTGGATTGTTTTTCATCTGGAAAAGGAGGAGGAAGAGGACATGACAGACAGGATGGAGCAGAGAGTGTTAACCACACATGCTCTTATCTCCAGAAGCACAGTTATGTCCTTCTGTTTTACACTTAAAGAAGACAAAAATGACTCTACCTCAATATAGGCCTGAACTTTCCTTTTCAACACAATGTCGAAACCAAACTTTTGGCCCCCCTGTGACCCCGCTGCTTGTACTGATGACACCATGTGGCTGTATTGTTTGTCGGTGCGGTAGCAGGTGGGGTTGAAGTCCCTCTTGGAGTCACCTTGGCAGAAAGTTACAAGTTAAAACGAATCCTTCTCCGTATCATATTTGTTAAGAGAAAGATACTGGCTGAGCATGTTAAGAGCAGAAACTGAATCTGAACTACAAAACTGTTTCAATTCAATGTTTAAAACATTCATTGTTGGCTCTGTACCTGACCGGTGGTTGCAGGATTCTCTGAAGAAAAGAAAGCCACCGGGCCGCAGCCAGCCCAGCATCTTCTCTAGGAAGGACTGCAGCTCCTCGTCACTCAGGTACATCAGCAGCCAGTTGGAGAAGATGAAGTCAATGCTGAGGACAACATTGAATGGATACTTTAAAATACAAGGTATACTTTTGTAGTTGTTTTCTTGCACCAGGAACATTAACTGTATTTATTTTTCTTTCATCTATCTGTGTTTTTAAGTCACAATATTCAATATCAATATTTTGACCTGATTATGGCGCAATATTAAAACTTAAGGGATCACCAAAATATCTGTAACAAATTTCAAATCCAACATCCAACAATTGTTGTGACATTTCAGTAAAAACGGCACCACAGGAAACGTGATGGGATCAAACTGCAGTACGTCCAGTGATGTTTCACTATGAAAATTCAAAATCTAAAGTGTAAGAAAGGCACAGGTATCTTAAGACATACCTGTTTTCCGGGACATCCAGCTTTGTAACGTCAGCTTGGATGAAGGTAACGTTGTTTTGATGACCATTGTCCTGCCTGTTCCTCTCCACAAAGCTTTCCATGAAGTCCACCGCCGTCACATGACTGGCCTTGGTCAGCAAGTGGCTGGTGTAACGACTGCAGAGAGGGAATAATATATCTTCATTTGGTCAAAGAAACTGGTGTTAAGTGCAGGCAGAATCCATTTTAAAGTTCTTTTATTAATGTCCCAACACAATCATGTGATCACCTGACTTTGAAAACTGCCACGCTTCATCAAGCATAATCCTGAACAACTCTGTCAAAGCACTGCCTGATAAACCAGCCTGGATTCTTTTGTAGAAATGAGGGCTTATTTTCCAGGATTCCCATATACAGCCTGCTAGAAACAGACTTTGCCTTAATACTAGATTGTTATCTATGAGCATGTTATGATACAATCCATTGTGAAACCTCTAGATGCCGTCTTTCAGTCTGCTTTACCTTCTTAACTGGTAACTACTGCTCTAACAAAACTTGCTGGATTCCTCTCTGTGTAATAAGAGTGCATCACTGGCTGTTGTTCACAAAGTTTTTCTTAAGAACCTTTCACTTCTTGCATAGAAATCTGGAGCTCATCAGGCTCATGACTTCTGCTGCAGGCCCCTAAATGCAACAGAGATCTTAAAAACCCTGATCTCACACCCACTACAGACAACCTAATGCGGCAGTATGCTCACCCGATGCCAGCTCCCAGCTCCAGCACTCTGTATCCAGTCAGGCAGGGCAGCATGGAGAGGATCTCAGGCAGCTCCTGCTGGGTTAGCTCCTTCGCACGAGAGTCCAGCATCATCTCCTCCACTGTGGCGGCCTTGGAGTGCTCCTTCCAAAACTCTGTCATGTTGCTACGAGCTGTGAGGAAAGCAGGTGCCCAGATTAGGTTGGCAAAAAGGCATTTGGACTTCTAACTTTCTTGTATGTAATTTTTTTTCAGCTTGGTAAAAAAAAAAGGGAACAAGACCACATAGTAACACAATAATAACAATGTACACAAAAGAAACACATTAAAATAATCCTGTTGTGAGCTGAACTGCTGAAGCACAAATGTATTGTCAGCTGATATCTGAAATCAGACTAAAATCACATGAAGCTCTCTATACCACAGCGGGATCATGGATATTTATTTGATGAATTATTCAGAGTTGTTTCTTAAATGCAGGTGTGGAAGTAGTTTTCTAAATCATATTTCCTCTGGAATATGTGGCAAAGTTCAAAGACCCGCGTCTGTGAATCATGTATCAACTAATACAGAAAACAAAAACCAGTATCCAATATGTTTATCATATCAAATCTGACTTAAAATGTGCATTTTACAGAAATGTATGTCAATGCACAACTTCTTCAAACAAATGCCTGGCACACAGATTAACCATTAGTCAAACTGGATTACAGCAAGCAATCTTAACACAATACGTGTGGAACATCCACTGTGTGGATTTCACCCAGAATTCGACAGTTTCATATTACACTTGTTGTCTATCACAGTTTGGGATGTTTTGTACGCTTTCATCAGTAGAGAAGGCAGTATTTCATACTTCCACGACACAGCAGGTTTTACTTGCTTTGTCAAAAAGGAGATTAGTGCAAAACATGGTAAACCTGAAACCATCATCAACCACAAATTCTCCGACTATGTAGATTCCAGTCATTTATCAGCTTTGCAGAAAAACAAGAAAGACATTGCTCTGTAATGTGTACAAGCAGATGATGCAATAAGCTTCGGGACATGATGTAATAAAAAAGTGGTGTCTTCTATGACTATAACAAATCATACAGCAACATTCAATCAAGGACAAAAATAAAAAAAAACTTTTTTCTCCTTTTAAACGTCCCAAATCTGCTGTCACCTTACATCCTCACACACTCCATGAATCAGGCTTTGTTAAGCTGCCAGAAGCACAGCAAAGTGGGCACTAACCTCTGATCTCCCAGTAAAAAGATGGTATCTGTGGTAAATTAATCCCTTCATAGTCCACTACCTGACTACACACCAGCAGCACTGGAATAACTGCAGACTAACATTCACGCAGACTCAGCTCCAGGATCATCTGACAGCTCAGTCAAATCACTGACACATTCCAGCAGAGTTCACAATAGGATTATTTCCACCAGCTGAGTGAACATTTACCACAAAACAACGTGGCAGCTCCCACAGAGCAGAGTCCACGCATCGGTGGACTTTTTTCCACGTGTCTAGAAAGCAAACAGTAAAACAACTCTGCTCATACCTTTTTCCATGGTGATCTTTAGTTGATTTGAACTAATAGAAGAATCTACAATGCCCTTGCAGTCTGGCAATTAAGGTCTTAATTATAGGAAGGTCGCTACGAGCAGCCCCTCTCTGACAGAGTGCGGGTGTCACCCTGTGTGGAGGCTCTTTAAATAACAGCACGACCATGCAGGAGATGGTCGCCAGGTAAAAAACTGGCCATTAGGACGCGTCCAATATGAGAGAAGGGGAGGGGAGGGGGTGCATGAATAATAATATGGGGACAAGGGTCCGCGGACGAGCAGCGACGCGCTCGTGGACGGGATTCCCCTGACAGCTTGGACAGACCTCCGCACAGATAAGACAGTGTGTCGGTGAAGTTCACTCACATCTCTGAGGACAATGCTGAGTGGATGTTGAACAGTGAAGCGGCGTGTGTCGCAGCGGCAGACTCCCTCACCGGCTCCCGGTTCACCTCGCTTCGGTTGTGCTGACGAGCAGGAAATGTCCCATGGCATGCGCTCATTACGCAAC
The DNA here is from genome assembly GCF_051107435.1 of Chaetodon auriga. NCBI lineage: Eukaryota > Metazoa > Chordata > Actinopteri > Chaetodontiformes > Chaetodontidae > Chaetodon > Chaetodon auriga. Next base: position 17,148,154 of record NC_135082.1, on the reverse strand, counting down.
GTTGCCTCATAGTGCAGCTGAAACCTGTGTTAAGGCAGAGAGCAGTGACTGCTGAACACCCCCTACCCTGGACCCGAAAAACTGATGTTAAACTACCTAACTTCTCCTTTTTTTTTTTTTTCTTTTTCTTTTTTTTTTTTTTTTTTTTGACATTGTGCAGCTGTCAGGAGCAGCGACGCAAAACCACTGATTTTATTCAGTGAAAATGTAATTTATTGAGAATGAAACGATTTATCCACAATCTGTTTAACCTGTTGCCTGCAACGTGTACCCGCTTTTCACTGCATAGTGTTTCAGGGGGGGGGGAAAGCAAGTAGGGGAGAAAATACAGTAAAGGCAAAAACTTCTAAGGTGCGGCTGTCTCTCTCATAAAGCACACTTTATAAGCTGTAATATTATTAGTAATTAATACTTAACTTATTTATTCTTTTTAGATCAGTTATATGACGTGAATAAGACCAACCTTTGGTTTACCAGGTTGTGAAAAATCTCTCATGCTCATGAGTCACTAATTGCTAATAAATGCCAATAAATCCATATACACCAGGTCAGTAAACATTAGCCTAAAACACCGGTCCAAGGCAAAGCCAACAGAAACAGCTAGCTGTTCATGAACTGTTTGGAGTACATGTATGGTGTTGGTCTCTTTTGGTCACAGTGACATAGTATTTTTTTTTTTTTCTGCTTGAATATTTTTTGCCAAGTAGATGCTTGCAGATGACTCTATCTGGGACTTACTAGCTGGAAAACACAATGGGACCACACTATGAAACCTCACTCTGTCCAAATTCAATAATAACTGATAAAAATACCACAGAAAGTGAATATTCTCATATGTTTTCTCTCATGGCATATCTAGATGTTATCCAAAAAGGCAATTTATTATATTTATCTACATAAATATCTATATATTATCCGCTTGATTAGTGATGGTGCTGTAATTTGGAATTTCCTCTTGCGGGAGTAATAAAGGAATATCGAATTGAATTGAATTGAATATTTGTATCCATGAAATCTAAATTTTGACAATCCTTATTCATATTTAATCTATCTATCCCTATATTTTTGCTATCTATCTTGACATTGAGGCCAGACTGTAGGTGATTTTTGTTGTAAATAAACCACTGAGGTTGCATATCTGCAAATTCAGAATTAAACTGGCTGCAATATGGGTTACGATTGGCTGGATCACAAAGAACCAGGCCCTTCTGCTCAACTCGGAGTGTTATTGGCTCTGGTTTCTGGGCTTCGTATAGCAGATCGTGATTGGTCAAGTGACGTGTCACTCGAATCTGAGGCCACAGAGTCACTGGAGACGAGTTCCGGAAGTTGTGACGAGAAATTGCGGGGAAATTGCGGCGGAAGATGAGCACATAGCATGCTAATTTGAAAGGATAAAACATCTTTCTGTGGATTAGTTTCATGTTGTGGACTTAATATTTATACTGACATGGATCGTCTGGACCTTTGTTGATGTCACCAGATCATTTTTGTTGGAGTATCATCGATCTGTGGATCAGGGAGAGACATAAGCGGTGAGTCGCCATAATGTTGCCCTTTTTTAAAAAAGTTTGTTTGACTGCTGTCGGCATTTATTGTGCCTCCTTTTGTGATTGTATGGTTAGTTTGCATTAATTGAGTCACGCTAATAGTTAGCTTGCTAACAACATATCTCAAAAGTATAAACGCAAACTTAACGTTAACGTTTGTGTCAGTTTATCGGAAGCGCAATAAACAATATAAAGTACTCCTTCAGCCCACGCGTGGGCTGTTTGAATGGCTGCGCGTTTTTGATCAGCCTTAAAAGTATTATTGTGTCATTAATTAAAGTTAGTAGACTATCAGCTGTATAGTCGCACGTGTTAATAACGTCGGTGAAAAAACGCCACACGTTTCTCACTTTCTAATAATAAACCATAAAGAAAAGCAGCAGCACACTAAGGAGGAACTCTGGAAGGAGTTAGTCTGACGGCTCCTTGTCAGTACACGTGTAGCTCCTCTTATTTCCTCAGTCAGTGTTTATCCTCACTTCTGCAAGCCTCTACCTTGACCCAGTGAGGCTGAACTTTGATTAGTCATGGTTGCACTTCAGCCAAGTTTTGATGAGGACACACAGACGCATCAAAAACACTGCAGAGGCCTCCTGAGAAGGAGGGTGTTGGTCTGCTTCCAAGTAACCTTTGATTTTTGGTGAGCCAACCACAACATTTCTGTGAGAGTACATGTGGTGCAAGAAAGTATTATGTTTTTCTTTGGTAAACTACAGATGTGAACATGACCTGAAGGTATTCTGAGGAGAGTTTTTTTTTTTTTTTTCTATGAGCCTTGCGTGTACGAGTGATCCAAGCCAGAGTCACCAAACTCAATTGTCTGGATGAGTAAACGAGAAAATGACACACTGAAAAAATTAAAGTAGACAAACCGCACTGTATACTAATTAGCCTTGTGGCAAAAAGTAGAATCCACCCTGTATATTTGTATTTATGTGTGCCTGATGAGTTCCTCCTGTTCATGAGGAGGTTAGATTTCATCATTGGCTTAATTGACTAAAATTGCCATATAAGGCCACTTTAGCATTTTGTTCTCAATTCATTTTGATTAAGGCAGTATGATTTCAGCTCAGATGAGGGCTTTTTTTTCTTGTGGCGAAAGGGCGACTTTCTGTGCATGACTTGTGCATCATGTCTGGCCCGCTCGTGAGTTTCTTTCCCACCTGAGAGGTGGGCCACAAATTGTCTTCAGTCACTTGTATGTGCCACATAAGTCACGTACGTGTGACTAGTTCTTGCATGAGCCCCAGTGTGTTTTGGTTTCCAAAAAACTCCTTGGGCTACCTTTAAGAAATGAAGCCTGATCTAAAGATAGAGTTACTGAAGTCGGTTGAGGTAGCACACTGAGGTGCAAAGGTGACACAGGGGTGTTTTCCATCACCTGGATTAACTCAATGTCCCATGAACAGAGTGCAGTGAGATCACATCCTTCTCACAGCACCAGTAAATCCTTCTGGTTGGTCTGTGCCTCGGTCTGTATGCATACACAAACCCCAAACCCAAAATGAGAATAGAAAATAGAATATTGGCTTTTGGCTCCAGTATGGATTATTTTTTTAGGTCACTCCTGGATTCACAACATCTTCACCTCCTCTTTTCGTTATATAACGAGGTCATTGTAGTGAGGCATTTGTTGATGTAAGATCGTGTGCATGAATGTGTTCTTCTGAACACACTGTGCGAAATACTTTAATTTTTAACCCTCCCCCACAGGGTTGTCTTGACTGTGCAGTAGCCATATCCTGGTGCCGTTATATTGGCATTTTCTTGTGTGTTTGTCTGTAATGGAAAAACTGTGTGTGGCTTGTGTTGTGTGTTTGGATCACTCGTGAATTTCTCTTTGTACCTGGGAGCAATGAATGAGAGAGAGATGCTCAATCTGTGTGACGCTTGTGCACATCTGCGCTTATGAGTGTGAGCTTGTGTGTGATTTATTGCGTGTGCTTGACTTTTTGCACAGTTCCAACGTAACCACTTCCAAAGTTCATTGTTACCAGACTGAACTGGATGAGGGCAGCAGATGGCAGTGGTTTTCTGAGACTTTTAGCTGGAGATGGTAGCTCAGAAAGTCCCAGTAGGTGGCCATAGGTAGTAAACATCAAGGAAAAGTGTGAGTTTAAGGCATGTTAATGTGAGCACTGATAAACATATTGACCAAAAAGACAGGTGTCACCAAGTCATGGATGTGTAACTCACATATGAAACTGAAACTGAATGGATTTTAAACGTCGTGTGTTTATTTATATTTGCCGTCCTTTTAGTTTCCGGTGGCTGTTTCCTCAGTTGTGTTTTCCCTGTACAGAAGTGAATCAGAGCTCGAGTCCCTCCGGTCATAATGTGTGGTGAAAATAATTTCTCTCTCTTTTCTCCTCTCACGATTGAATTAAAAGTTTATTTCAGCCAAACCAGAGTCAGTGATGATTGTTGGAATAGTGGAAACATGAACCAGGAAGGTTTTGGTGACAGTCTGGTAGCTTTGGTGAGAGTGATGTAACGGTTGGTCTCACTCTTAAACAAGAAGGTGTCTTTGTCGGGATCATTTCCATAATGTCGCCAGACACTTATTATAACAATCTGAGCCTGTCAGTGGCAAGAACAAACACTTTTCGTGGAAGCTGAACAATGTCTAACTGAGACAAGTTGTTTGTTTGAATAAAGTGAGTTGGAGGAGGAGGAAGATCATGAATCTTCCACTGCAGTGAAGAGCCTGTAAATGATTACTCACAGTGATAATATTGACATAGCTGTTGTGAATGTCTGCAACTTTATTGGCGACGTGTTCTGGAAGCAGCAGTGACGTTCAGAGTGACCGCTTGCTGTCACAGTGCTGATGTGTTTGTAGCTGTGCAGGCGAGAAGCTCACTTCCTTTTGGCATCCCCACTTCTCTTTATTCTGCCTTTATTTTGTTGTATCCACTTTGACGCATCTCTTTGACTCAAGGAGAGAGAAGATTGGACATTTGGGAGGCCTTCATGCAGAAAAGAACCAGACGTCATTGGTTTGAAAAGACGAGCGTTTTTTTGTAAAATGAATGGATGACTCAGAAAATTCCAGAAGTGATTCAGTCTTAGTGCTCTAATGCTTCAAAATGTAAGGATATTTAAAAAGTCTTTTCACGCATTTCGTTTGTAAAATACATTCATAGAAGACGCTGGGGTTAAAAATGATGAATGTAACCTTCGCCCTGTCAATGACATATGGTTTCTTACTTTTTTATGGCACACTTTAAAAACACTCTGTATGTATTAATGCAAACTTTAAAAGGTCAGTATTTTACATGCCTTTGAATGATTGACCTGTGTGGCTGCGACACTGGCAGTTAGTCAATTGTCACTCTGGTGATGCTTATTGAGGTGAAATATTCCGTCTGTCCAAAACCACCTGTCCAGACTTACAGAAGGGATCAAAGCCTTATGAAATGGAGCGTGAAACGTTCATTCGTTGTAAACATCAGAGGTGTCTGGAATCACTTTGTTCCCTCATGAAGAGCTGGAGCTGTGGTCAGCTTGTAGTCGGTCACTTACAACAGATTCTGATGGTTCTTGAGTGATGTGTTAGGTCCAGCTGGAGATCTTTGCGTAACATGGCTGTTTGGTGCATACTGTCAATGCATATGGACAGCAGAAGACTGGGTAGTGCCACAGGAGTAGTTTGAGACACTTCATGCATGAAAGTAATGAATGAAACCTTTGAAACTACCACACAAAGAGCATAAAGAATGCTAAAAAACATCAACAACCATACATGACAGCACATAAAATAGCCTGTGATCAGAGCTTGTTCATCAGCTGTATGCTGCATGGGACGAAGGATGTGATGCCCCTTCTTGTCTGCGTCCTGGACATGCTATAAAGAGGAGAAGTGCACATTCAGACTGTGGCTACAGTGGATCTGCTATGGTCTTGTGAGCTAAATTCATGCTGTACTGGTTTGTCATTTAAGTAACACTGTGCATTGGTTTGTTTTGCACAGACAGGGCTTTTCAAGGCCAGGATGTGCTTTTGATCCACGCTTTCAGCAGAGGAGCATATTTATTGCAAGACAACATTGAGTTTAAACTCTCCAAAGTAAAAAACACACTCGCTCTTGTCCACTAGATGTCAGCAAAGGCCCTCAAAAGACTTCAGCAGCACATTCACTGGCTGTGGGTTGTGAAGAGGGTATGGGAAGTTCATGGACTGTAGAAGTCCCACAGCAAAGTGAATAAGTGACTGATGGAGCGAATCCAGACACAGCTATTCATTTCTTTCACTATCTTTTATAACACATCACAGTTTCATAACAAAAGAGAATAGAAGTGACAGTCAGGGTAGATTTTGATCATCTAAAGTTTTGCAAGCAGGAAAGCAGGATGCTCATTACATCATAATGTTCAAGTTAGCGGAACAAAGCTTCATCAAAGCTTCCATAATCCTCAAGAAGCAGTGTCAGTGTACCCAGCTTGGTATTCAATACAGAAGAGGCAATAATGGATGTAGACTTCGAATCATGCCTATAGATGCAGCTGATCCACTCAGCGTGTTTCATATGTATATATTTAACAACGACTTCGACCATTTGATAGAGTTTGATATGTTGTGATCACGTTAAGCTCTCTGCTTTGAGGGCATTTCTCAAAATCCTCATTCAGACACGTCAGAAATGATGATGAAACATGCTGCAAAACAGCCGGCATCTGAACAACTGTTATATATAAAGAGAAGAACCATTTTCATGCTTATTTACCTCCAAAAAAACCTCCCCAAAAAAATCATGAAATTACCCATCAAGGATGAGCTTTGAGACGTCTGTTCATTTGCAGCTCTGCATGTGTGCAGGCTTTACATTTCCTGCATGAAGAGAGGTGTAATGATAATAATAGTCCACTGTGATCAGCGCTTGTAAATATTCATGAGGCCTTTCATGTGGAGACGGTTTTGTTTTGTTTTGTGTTCCACGCTCCAAAATTAGCAGCTTCCCCTGAGACTGGAGAGCATCTCTGTCCATTTTACAAACAGGTTCTCCTAACAGAGCGAAGCAGGGAGAATCTTCCACTGCATAAGTGCTGCTGCTGCTGCTGCTGCTGTTGTACAGCAGGTGGAGGAAAAAACAAATGTGTTTGTGTCAATATGATAAGGGGGATGAACAACGACGTGCTGGATGTGCCTGGTCCCAGGGAGAAAATAAAGTAATTGCGCTTCACTTGAACTTGAGTGCAGATGAGTCGTCGCTGGAGGGGGAAAAAAAACATCTTTGCACATGAAAGATTCATCGGAAATCTCACAGACCACATCTTCCAGGTTTTCCTCCTCCCATGAGAGAAGGTGGAAGGTGGAGTGAAGCATCAGCAGAGAGAGAGGGAGATCATGATGCATGTCAAATGTATTTATTTATTGATTTTACTACGCGGCTGCATTTCTGAATTATCGAACATATAGACGCAGCACTGCTCTTACTCTGTGTAGCCTGTCCTCGTCTGTCCTCGTCTGTCCTCCCGTCTGTCCGGCCATCCCTTCCATTTTCTATATGCATCCCCCTCAGGGCGAAGTTCCCTGTGATATCGACTGATCTCTGTGTGAACCCTCTGTGCCGTCCATCCTTCCTTAAACCCCCCGTTTCTCTCATCTGTCAAGGACAAATGGAGACAGAAAGAAGTTGTCAATATCCTCTTGTGCTTCCAGGAGAATGCCTCCTCAGTCGAAGGCAGCGCTGAATCATGAAAGTCTTCTTGAAAGCAGAAGTGACGGAACTGATTTTTAGCTTATTTTTCTTTCTCGGCGTAGATCATGGAGACTAATGAGGCCTAACAAAGTAGACAGGGACTCTGGATCCCTCCATCCACATGGGAGTTGATGACAGCAGGCAGGACATGGCAAAGACTCCTGGCTCAGGGCAAACATGTTAGAAGTGCAGTTGTGTCATTGGACTCTACTTTGAATCATGCGTTTTATCGTAGGATAAAGAGGTTTTCATGGGACATCTGCTGCTGTTGGAGCGAGGAGATCCACAGCCAGTATGTGAGAAGAGAGAGTGACACTGACCCCTTTCACTTCGATTTGTAAAACAGTGGTTGCAAAGTCAAGAAGTCTCACAAGCACATGTGTCGGATCATTAACCCCCGACTGTCAATCACTTTTACTTCGTTCGTGACGTTTCACACCCTCATCAGGTTAAATTTAAACAAGGAAACAGGATCAGTTATGTAAACACAACCCAGAGAGAACCCAGCAATCAGAGGGCGCCAACGGCACCTCCACGGAAATCAAGGTCAGTAAGCTCTTCTAATTGAAAACAGAATCGTACCAAGCTCTTCCAACTGTAAGCAAGGATAATATGTTAACAGATGTGAGAAGATAAACCACATAGAGGATATTCTACAAGGCTGGAATAAAATCCAGTGTCAGAGGAAGAATCACACAGGTGTATATAATATAAGAATTTAAATGGCTTAGGTGGATTCAGTTCAATTCAATTTTATTTACATAGTGCAAAATCAAAATCATATCTGGACACCTTCCATATAGAGCCAGTACAGACCTGTGCAAACTCCTCTGTGTGAAGTGAAATGTTAGGGTCAGAATGTGAAGTGAAGTTAAAGCTGGTTGGTTAATTCTTTTGATGGACAGATACATAAACAGCTCTGTTAAATGCCACAACCATATAAACACATGAAATGCAGTGTTTCCCACAGGATTTTAGGAGACTGTGGTGGGAGGGTCTCTGACCCTCGGGGTTGGGTGTGTGTGTACGTTTTCAAGCCTGATGTATCTCTTTAGGGCATTTTGAGACCACTGAATGTAATATAAATTGCTGTATATGAACATAACAGGTTGGTATCATCCTTAAGAACATACGAGAGAGAGAGAGAGAGAGAGAGAGAGAGAGAGAGTGCAAGAGAGGTGGCATGTCCTCTTAATCTTCAGAAACGCTCTGATTCAGACTGTTTTCTCCCCGTTTTTTTTTTTTTTTACACTTATATCTTTACAAATACAGCAGTAAGAGACCGACTTTCCCTTTTTGTTTTTTCGGCATCAGCCTTGCGATGGGCCCCCTCATAACCGTGGGCCCGGGGCAGCCGCACCCTCTGCCCCCCCGCCGGCTCCGCTACAGCTTTTAAGCCATAACCTCACCCCTCTTCACCGATGGCTGTGGCAGAGTCACTGACTCAGTGCTGTCGGATCCCTCTTTTCTTTTTCTTTCTCGCCGACGAGAGATATTAAATAATTAATTTCATGTTAATTTTTATAAACGGGTAGAGAGAGAGCACAAACGACAGAGGGATGAGAGAAAGAAATAGCGGGAGAGGGAGAAATAGCGGACAAGTAGCTAGCTACCGGGAAATCAGCACCAGGGATAGCGGAAAGTTAGACTCTGTTTAGAAGTTGACTGGTGCAATGAGATCAGCAACATGGCCGACACTGCTCCGTTATCGAACTTGATACCTGCCACTTTTATTAGTAGTAGTTTACGCTTCTGCGTCGCGTCAACGCCGTACCTACGCCGTCGACGCAGACCCCTACGCGGACCCTACGCCGTAGCCTGACGCGCACCTCCAAAAAATCCTGACGTGAACGTCGAGGACTGTGATTGGTCCGTTCAGAACGTAATTTTCGGTTCAGTCGCAGCCCTATGGTCGCAGCACAACAACACCGCCATTTTCAAAGTTTCTGTGGTGAGAGCTACAAGAAAAACTGGACCAAGCCGAAGAAAGAATTATCAAGGAGGTACGCAAGTACGACCACCTCTACAACTCCTCTTCGCGGCAGCAAGAGCCCCGCGAAACCATACAAAGACACAGCAACACCCCCCTAGCGGCTTGGAGGTGAATTGCGGAGCAACGCGTTCCCTCGACGCAGAACTATGAATGCTCAGTAACGGCGTAGGGTGTACGCCGTAGGTACGCCGTCGCCGCGACGCAGAAGCGTAAACCAAGCACTCACACAATCTTGAAATGCCGTCCCGGCCTGCTGTCATGTATGGATCACCGACTGTATGGATGCGGTGTCGCCGGATCGCGCCAAATGCAGCAGACAGTAGGACCGTCTATGAACGCGACCTGTTGGCGCGTCCGTGTGTGTTCACGCGCGCGCTCTCGCTCGCGGGCTATAGAGTAGAGTAGGCTACAGCTGTGTAATCGGCTGACTGACGGATCTGGTTATTATTATTATTATTTTTTAGGTGGGGAGGAGGGTGGAAAGCGGGGGGGTGGGGGGGGCGGGGTGGGGACGAGACTGTGGCGGGCCCAAACGAGACTGTGGAGGGCCGCCACAGTCTCTTTAATTGGTGGGAAACACTGAAATGATTGGATGGCCTTGTTACAGGCCTGCGCAGATGCTGGGTTTTCTTTTTTTTTTTATCATCAGAGCTTTGATTTGTTAATTGCTGTTGGGATGTAAAGAAAATTCAACAAATAAAACATAGATGCCTCTAAAATCCACTAGCTCCCCGAGCTTTAAGATATAAACCGAGCGAGTGCTGGACTTCTGTATGTCCGTACAGTGTTTTTAGACTCATTAAGGGACGAGCTCAGATTTTCACACGCTCCCATTACTGTCCCTCCACTGCAGCTCTGCATGGAAACCGTGTGCGGTGAAAGGCGAAGAGTGAATTTTGTATTTAAAAAGACAGTAACTTTGCAAGATCCTCCCTTAATTGGCTGTCTCTTGTATCGGCTCGGGCTGATGTGTATAAGAGTATTGGATTAGGACGGACTTAAATCTTAACCTCGCTGTAAGCGTTTCCTTGCAAATGTCTGTGTGAGTTTGTGGATGCTGAGGGGTCTCGTCACAGGGTGATCACTGCAGGGCATTACAGTGACAGGTGTTTCCCAGCAGAATAAACGGTCAGGACTGTGGAACCTCCCCCAGAGGGCCGCTGTGCTCTCTGATGTGATGTGATGCATGGAATAAGTCTACCTGTTGAGGCAAATCCTCACCTGACTAATCCTTCGCTGGGGGACTTAAACCATAGCCAGCGAGGGGCTGTGACTGGAAAATTGTTGGGAAAGTGATGAAGAACAGTGGAGGGGAACAATGAATAGGTAATACTTACTCATTCCTCAATAACAACTGTCAAGGTCCCCTTGAAAAAAAAAGTTTGCCACCAAAGAGCCTTGTTGAGTTTCTCACTTAGACTTAGCTCCCAGGTGTAAAACCGTAGCTTTGCATTGACAGGCAAAGGCTAAAGAGCCCCTCCAGTTTCCCCTTTTATGAATTATTTAAAAGGTCACGAAATGACGTTACTCCTCCCCCTTTAATTGACAAATGGAGAATCTATGACTATGCATGCAAATATACTGGACACAACATCCACGTTCTGGATCTGGATCACAAAACTCCGATTTGAGGTGAGCCCTCAGAGGAGCTTTCCCCCTTCAGCAGGCGAATGTGAAAACCGCCTTCAGGTCTTAAACTCGGCACACGGTTCATGTGAAGTAACGATAAGCACACCTTGTTTTTGAGTGGAGGGGGGCTTTAGAGGAACAGAGGCAAGGAGGTACGCGTGGAAGAGTGGAGATTTGAGGGAGCAGTGTGATGAAATCTCCATCTTTTTTTTTACTTCCCAATGCACAAGGAGAAAAAAAAAAAAAAAAAAATAACTCATGAAAACATAATGTTATCACTGTAAGGGCGACTCTGTTATTTCATTTGCTCCCTGCACAGCGGCTTCACAGTATCAAAATAGCACCAACTTCACGAGAAAACGCTGCAAATCAGCCCAATTAGGATGGATTTATACTGATGTATTTTCAACGTACGTTCATTCAGCGATCATAATTTCGCAGATTAAAGGGGCGGCTGTGGCTCAGGAGGTGGAGCGGGTCGTTCTCTGATCACTGGGTGAGCAGTTCGCTGCATTCCTGATTGCCAGTCCAAAGCCCGGATAAACGGTGAGGGGGGGAGGTTGCGTCAGGCAGCCTGTGCCAAATCAAATATGTGGATCATGAAAAAAGAAAAGAAAGATCAGATCTCCATGCTGGGTGGGGCGGGGCCCTGGAAACCGATGATAATCTCATGAAGTATGATTTCATCACGTTAGTGTGGATTACCCAAACAAGAAGTGGCTTCAGCAGCACCCTTTGAATGGACTTTTCTCTTCTACTGTCAGAGTTTAGCAGCATGAAAACATGCACATTAGGTGGCAGTATTCACCTGGATGTTAACAACTGTGTGCAAACAGCGTGGAGGGCAGAGTAAGTGCTGCTTTATTACGCCTGTTCACTGATTGACTTACTGCTTCTGATGAATCAATTTACAACCGCGTATCCTGTTTGGTGCAGACAGGTTTGAAGATGTCTCCCTTTTTCTCTTTCTCACTTTCTCATTTTTCTCCTCAAACGTGATTGTGCCACCAACACCACCGGCTTACTCTAATGAGACCGCAGCGCCATTTTTTTTTGTATTCGCTCCTCTGAAACGTGGTTCATCTTTGCTTCCACTCGGGAGTTTCTCGCCGAAATGAATTTCCTGTTGTTGAAAGCAGACTTCAGATTATTGACAGGGAGCCAAATTCATTTTGTACAAGTGAGTCATTATCGTCATTAGGAGGGCGAGTGTGAGGACTGAACCCACATTAAAAGTGCAAGTTGAAAATAAGCTGCGGCTGAGGAATGATGAGGCAGATGCATAAATCAACACATAAATGTAAGATTGAGGATACAGTTTTTCCCCAGTTGTTCACCTTTAATGGTGCCACTGCTCCGACTCAGCTCACCTGAGATGCTTAACTATGTTTGCCAGAGGAGCGGTTGTTAATCCGCTCTGTAACTACAGCTGAACACTAATTAAAAAGAGCCTGAACTGTTGCGTAATAAGTCCCATTTTCCCTCAATTAAACACAAAAAACCGACATAATGACTCATTTATTAAGATTCCTTTTGCTCTCCTTCTATTTAGCAGGTGAGAGCAAAATATGATATTTTTGTCCTGCGGTGCCTGAAGGCAGCATGCGCCTGAAGCTACAGCGAATGAGCAAATTAAAAACGAGTGTTGTTATTTAAGTGTGTCAGGAAGAATTTAGACCAGCAGGCCTCGTAGTGTCCAACACCTCCCTGTCGGTCCATTTATAGGCCGACTTCACCACCTTGTCAGGGCTCTGCTGTTTATATTCTTGAGCAGGGCATGATGTTTAACATGAATTCAAAGCTTCAGGGAGCAAAAGTCCCCAGAGAAAACAAAGATGACCTTTGGCTGCCGGCTTTCAATAGAAGAAATGAGGCAGAGCACAGGAGGGGTCACAGTGTATGTGTGTGTGTGTGTGCAGGCTACACTCAGAACCAGACTTTCATCAACGCCTCTGCAGTCTTACCTGCAATCTTTAACCTCACTGCACCTGTTGTATTTTGCTATTCCGAGGCTGAATTTGAACTCGCATGTACGTTGCAGCACATCATAAATGTCAGCTGCATGCGAACACGCACAAACAGTAAAGTTGTGGATTGGTAATAACCTGCTTTAGGACTTGGAAATCTGTGTTGCAGGCCAGGGCCACCAGGGCAAAAGTAATTACACAATCTGTTTAGGTGTCATCAGCACATAATTTCTGTGGTCGCTCAAACATGAAGGAGACCTTGAGGTGCTTATTTGTGTGGTTTTGTGTGCGTGCGTGTGTGTGTGTGTGTGTTTGTGCTCCTCATCAGACCTGGCGAGCTGCTGTCAAGGTGTGGAAATGTAATAAGTAGTAATAAGAGACGCTGTTCCAACTGTTATTGATTTTGGATGCCCTTGCAAACAATCAGGGTCAACAATGATCTTTATGAGAGGGAATGATGGTGGATGAGAGATGACTGTTTGCTAAAGTTTTCTTATGGACTCGGGAAGTCTACAACTACGTATGGAAAAAAGTTGGGAAAGACATTGGAAGAGGTTGTGCTAGTGCTAGTTCTGCTGATAATCAAATGAAAACGCATGTAGAAAGTGGAGGGGATGGCTGGTCGGTGTGTAGATTTAACAACATCCAAATATGTTTTTCATGATTCTGCTGCATTTATTTAAAACATGAAATATCTGTTTGCATTAGAAAAGTACATCCTACCAGAAAATGGGAGTAAAGGTCGACTATGAGGCAGATTAATATGATTCATATTCACACTTTTTGTTAGGCAGCAGCCTCTAGTGGCAAAGGGGGAAGTCAGGTGACGTAGTATGAAGAGCGAGACAGTCGTTTACTCACCCGTTCGTAAGTGTAAAACATGGGGGAAATATAATGACGGCAGTAAGGCCCCAAAGTGCTGTGACTTGGAGTATTTGCCTAGAAAATTACTCACATGAGGCTCAATCTGCCTGCTTAAAGATGATAAAAATGCAAAATCTGCTTTAAAGGTCCCAAAGTGGAGAAAGGGAGATTGACAGATCTTTATTGATTATCAAGCGTAAAGCTGTATGAACACTGCAAAAGTATCAAAACACTGAAAATACAAGTATGAACCTGAAAATGAGCACGATACAGGACCTTTAATGGAGCTCTTCAATAATATGATGAACCAGTTTGAACCTTAAATTAAGCTCACCCATGTAAAAGCACTCCATAAATTTGATCAAGTACAAGCACAAAGTCCAAAAATTCTCGCACTCAAAAATGTAGCGCTGAAGCATTTGATTGATTTCCTGCCGTTGGACCAGCAGTGGACCACAAGCAATCTCTTCTTTTATGTGAAAATCAATTTTTTTGGAGAGCGCGTATGAAATCTTCCATGATTTATTAGACGCCTTTTTTTTTTTTTAATCACCTTTTCTCCCATCAGGCTTATGAATTACCGGGTGTTATGACGATACATCGCTGCTGAGAAACCTTTGTCCCGACATGCAGTAGCTGCTCGCTCAGTAGTGTCAGTGCTCTCACTGATCCATAACTTTACAATTATTACAAACAGCAAATAGCAGCATTGGAAAAATGAAGCGCTCGCTCCGTCTTGCTCCCTGACACGCACACTTATGCAGTTTAATAGCTACTACATATAGGGATCACTGGGCCAAAATTTAATTTGGGACTGAAACAGAAACTGTGCAAACATCTTGATATCAGGAACCAAAGGCTGCTGCACGGCCAAGCCACTGGACTGCAACGCCTCATTAAGCTCAGGGTAAAGAGGCAGTTTGGGGTCAAGCTCAATTTCCATGCAGCTAACTATTAAAACGAAAGGGGAATTACAGTTGTGCTGCAGGAAAAGAGGTGATCTGCAAACCACGACAGCAGAGTGATCTTTGCTGGCCAACACACTGGTTCAGCAGTTCTGAACCCTGTGATATTTCTACATAACCTTTTTATGATTCACTTTGGATTAAAAAGCAAAGACGGGCCGCGCAGGTCTGACATTTAAAAGCTGTTGCAGATTTCCAGTGTCTGCAAAGCTGCTGCCTCTCGTGCTTCTCCTCTCTAACAGCACGAGGCAGAGCTTTTCCTCATGCTTAAACTGACACCTGCAGACTCAGGCTGGGGGATAACGACGCACTGAATCAGACAGCGAAGTGGCGTAAAGGCGCACTCCTGAGCCTGCATGACAGCATAAATCAAAAAACCCAAGTAATTATTTTTATTTCTCCATCAGCTCGGGGATCAGTACCCTTGAGGTGGTTTCCTGCCCGCCGCCCCTCCACCTCCAACATCCCTACCATCCAGCATCCTTCTCGCCCTGACAGTTCAAGCATCTAATCCCATCGAAGGCCCCCCAAGGTTGGTGGAGATGACTGTTTTATGTATATCAGAAAAAGGCTGGATGAGAGCAGGATGAGAGGAAAAGGGGATTGAGAGTGCAGGGAGGAGACGGAGAGAAAAGATGGCAAAAGAGGAAGAGAGAAAAGGAGGGAAACAAAAGCATGTCAAAACAAATCAGGGAAAAGCCTCCTCGAGGATCAAACCCCTGCTTGCACTGAGGTCAATAAGTCAGCTTAAGCAGGATTTGAGATGCAGCGCCGGGTGATCTCAGAGCATCTTAGAAAGTTTAGGAGAACAGCTGCATCGCGCCCGTGTGTCTGTATATGCAGTAATGTTGTGTGAGTGTCCTTGTGAGCAGCCACGTTTATGTGTGTCGCTGTGTGGGTGTGCTCGTCTTTCCTAAAGCATCTACACTAGACTGTTTGTACATTTGGGTGGATACACAACCTACAAAGTCTTTCCAGGGCATTTGGGATAAAGAGATAAAGCAATGTAAAGTCTGTTTGGTCTGTCTGGAATGTTCCCAATGGTCTCGGGGTTGCAGCTTTACAAGCAACAGCGTTCCAGTGAACAGGATGCACAGAGAGGCGTTCTGTGCTGTACATAAAGGTTGTTTCACGAGCCGTCTTGGCTGCTGCTCAGGTGATAAACCCAGTCGAAGATGTTCATTCCATCTAAAGCCCAACCTGAGGCGCGTAGTAGTTTTGTGCACAGTGTTGCAACATTTCTGCAAGGTCTCTGTGCGTGAGCTTTGCCTCCTGTAAGATAAACATTAATTGGACAACACCGTGAAAAGCTTTGCCACAACCATCAACATTTCATCTGAAGTCCTTTTGGATTTCTTTCCAGCACCGAGTACAATCTATGAACATACATCCAAACCTCTGCAGCCCCGTTAAACCCTTCTGTACGTCTGAGATTGAACAGGAGAGTGATGCTGCCTTTGCGGCGTCTCCGCCGTCACAGGGGTAGAAATTTGAGAAATCCGTTAAAAGAAATGTTTCTCCTGGTCGAAGGCATGTGCAGAGCAGGCAAACAAAGCGTGAGAAGGTGTTTTCCTGTGATTTTACCGTGCACCATGTACCATGCACTGTTGACCTCTTGAGAGCAGGCTGGTGGTGGATGACACAGCACATGGGTAGCCTTGACACCAAAAACCCCAGTGACACTAACTTGCGGCACGACAAGTCACCCGAACTCACCCGCAGATGAACCAAAACTCCTTGCGTGTCAGGAAACACGTTCACGCTGACACAAAGCTGCACTCGCCATGCAGAGGATATCTAAAAGATGCTATTTGATGTAATACAAAAGCCTTGAAAATGGCATCTTGGGTATCTTGTTCATTTCGAAGTTGTCAGGAAGATACAAGCACAAGATCAGAGTTCATGCTGAACGAGTTCCTCCATTTACTTGGTCATAACAAAAAAAATGGCTTTATGGGGAAAATCAATGTTTGCCTGGCGATGTGAGTTCAGCGTCCGAACACTAGACACGCTGACACGTCTCTTGCCTGAATAGCATGTTAATGACTGAGAGTGTTCTCTCAAGGGTGTCGTGTCTGAAAGGCGGGCTGTCTTTATAACCTCTGTGAGACTGTCTGTCGGCGTGGAGGGCTTCGCTGTGGGAGATGTGAGCAGCCTGAAAGCTTCGCTATGGGAAAGAGAAGTGAAACCAACAACGTGACCTTTACAGCCTTCATCTGAGCACATTTTTCTGTCCACGAGCACCCATAACTCAATTAGCTTATTATGGAAGCATGCGGTTGGATGATGATGATGATGATGATGATGAACATAATGCATGGAATAGAAACGTGGAGTAAAAACGCCACTTCAGTTTGGGAACATGACCTCTGACTATCCAGTCTCACAGCTGTAATGTGTGACCCGGTGGAGCTGTTTGCTGTTTGAGGTCAGTGACGATGATTTGTTATCGTGCATGATGGAGAAAAGAAATCCAGGCTACTAACCATGTAACCATGGCCATTGTTTGGATTTACTCTGTTGCTCTATAATTCAGCTTTGATGAATGTTGTGGACCAAACACTGGCATGTATTGAAGTTTCTATAAGTCCACACCATCTCAAGGCCACACCAGTGTGTCCAAGTGTAAGATTCTTATTGGTGGAATATTATTATGCACGTTGGAGTTTGTTTTAAGGTCCAACGAGGGCGTGTCGTGATGATAACTGTATTTTAGTTGTTTGGTAAGAGAGTGCGTCGGAGCTTTCTTGTTGATTTTTGTGTCTGCATGTATGTTTGTGCAAAGAGCACCTCAAACGCCCCGCTCTGAGTCCAGGAAGTGCTCCTACCTAAACATTTCTTGAGATCCAGTTTGTTGACTTCGTGTTTTACGCAGTTTTACGTTTTTTTTTTTTTTTAAATTTTGGAAGTTTTTTTTTTCATATTGCCTTTTCAGTTAAGGTTAAAAGGTTTTTCCAACTGTGCAATCCAGAAACGACATTTAGAAACTCCAAAATCCTTTTGCCAAGTGCGTTTTGGAAGAAGTGTAGTCGGTGCGCATATACAGCTCTTGGCTGCTGCCACGACAAAACTAAACGGTCTCGTCATTTTAATCTTGCGGTCTTTGCTTCGTGAAGCACAGCATAATAATATGGACACAGCAGAGATGACATATTCCATATTCAAACCCTAAATGTTGGCTTGGCAGGCTGAGCTGTAAGGATTGTGTGTGTCACTCTTTCCTCATTTTTCAGCCTCTCCCTGCCTTTAAGCCCTGGAAAAATTTTGCGTCAAAGTAATTCCTTTTATTACTCTCTCTCTCTCTCTCTCTCTCTCTCTCTCTCTCCACTGACATTTGTAACCATCATCATTTTTGTACCTTCCTTTTGAGACACACTTTTCCATATTGCGCCATTATATGTCCTGAACTGCATTAATCATCAGCGTTGGCTCATTGGTGATGCTGTACGCATCGTCTGGCCTGTGGCAAATTCCACGGCCCAACAACAGTAGTTAGAAAACTCCTCTTCCCACCTGCTGGTCGGAGGCAAGGACGAGCAAAGATAGACCTGTGGTGATGACACACACACAAGCACAGACACACAAGCCTTTGTTGAGGGGCTACTTTAAAAATCGTCTCATAAATTACTCATCAGTAAATGCTCAGAACAAACAATGTGGAGTATTTGTGGCTTATTACGGGACATGATAACTGCTTGACTGCATGACAAACAACCCCCATTAAAATGAGAGAAAACAATTTCTTGTGAATCAAATGAAGGAATAAATGTTATCCTGGATCTTCAGCCGTGCTTGCAGACGTCTACGGAGCGTTTCAGTAAATCATTATTCGAGGAGCAACGTAAACAGTTATGCTCTAGGCTAATGTTGCGTGGTGTCTGTGATTGCCAGACTCATTTATCAGTCTCATCGTTGTTTGTTTGGCATACAGGTGGGTCAGGGCTGAAGTTTGGGGAAGAGTTTGTCCCATATAGCTAAAGTTACTCAGGAACGTAACGTGAATGCAGAACGACAGGTGCAGCATTTCCGGTTCAGTTTATAGTCGGCAGCCTATCTGTAAGATACAAGTTTCCACACCTTTTGCAGGTATCCAGCAGCTTTAACCCACAACTAATTGAGTAGAGAAGCGTTCTCATTAACCTCTTGCAATATATTCTTATTAAACACACACATGCAGTTAAGTTTACATGTAGATTTCTCTGCGGCTTTCATGCAAAAGTCAGAGGAAGGAAAAAAGAGCCACGCACTCATTACTACCATACTACATTTTTGAGCCTGTATCCTTTTCAGGATACTAATGGTGACTAATCAGCTGGGTGATGTAATTCGTCGGACAGGTGATTCAACTCACATGTCAATCAATGTGAACGTTGATGCATTAAGTACGCCTGCAGAAACGTCAGTCGTAGAAAGACATTCCCCCTGCGTCAGGACAGGTTGTCCACGTTGTAGGAATCAGCAAATGCAAATAGAGAAGTGCTCAGTAAAGCAGGAAATTAAACTACAGCAAATAAATCTACAAAAGAATCAAATCCACATCATCTCAGTGCGAATTTGCCTCTGTCTGTACCAGATGATAACAAAATATTCTTGTTTTATGTGACTTGGCTTTAAATGCTTGTGAGATTGATGTATGCTGTCTGACAGAGATGGGTTCATGTAGACATATTTTATCTATTGTTTGACTACATGTGCACACAAATGTGATTCTGTTGTAATGTTTGCTTTGCATTCCTCTATAGTGCACATTTATAGTGATATTAAGTTATTTTCTTACAGGTTCTTTGAGTGAACCTTTGCATCAGAGATGTTTTTTGACTGTGGTTTTAGTCCTAAATTGTGGACATGTTGATTGGTTGGCGGGAAGCCTTTGCCAGCTCTTGATTGACCTCTCTATGGAAGCTACTCCTCAGTCCATGATGATTGCCCTGAGAGCTCACTCTGCACTCTGTCTATCTATATCACTCAGATGATCACTAGGCTCTGTCCTGATGTGCTGAATCTTGATTCACTGAATCAAAAGTAAAAGGATTTCATTCTCTTTTCTGTGATGTTGACCTGAAAGATGGCCCTTTGCATTTTTCTTCAGTTCTTGAAGAAAACAATCTGCCACTAGATGCAGAAATATGCACTTAAAATTAGAGCTTGGTACAAGAAACACATGAAAATGTCATGGTGTGCGATTTACTGTGGAAGGAAGGTAGAGGAGATGGGAGACGGGTTTTTTGATTTAGACATAATATAGTGCAGGGAGCTCTCCTGACAGTGGAGCTAAAAGTCATTCCACCTTCGACTGTGTTGCCTCTGGGAACAGGGAGCTAAAGCCAAAGTAGCAGCTGAGTTCAGGTCATGAGCTAGACATGTAAGACTGGACCATGACCTCAAGGAAGCAGGCTGTGAGTCATTTTACAGCCTTCAGTGTCTATAGCTGCACGCTGAATATGATGCACAGAGGAGAGAAGATGTATGTGTGTACATACTGACAGTAACTCTGAGTAGGCCTTTATCCTCAAGCTACTGCACAGGCTAACATCTTGTTAGCTTATTGGATTGTTATATAAACAGGTACATGCATTCACGGATACATGAGTACACACAATAACAGCACTAAACAAACCTGATCTGTCTGAGCCCTGAGAGGAAGTGCACCAAAGAAGACCCCACCCCAAGCTCAACACATGCTGCCTTCATGAATGCAGTAGTAGAGCTAATTTTCCCTGACTGGCCATGAATTACATTACATTACATTAATGTGAATTATAGTCTGCAAAAATGATTCATTTACAGCCATTTCAATTATTTTTTAAAAATCTGTGAATCACTGTTTTCCTTCTGCTATTAACTTGAATGTTGCCATTAATATCACTTCTCTGTATTCTTACTGAGAGATGAAAATTTCATATTTTCCTTCTGTAACGTCTGGTGTTGATTTACAACAATAATAAAAATTTGGATTAAAGAGTCTTGAGGACAGTGACAGTTTCACACCTCTGTTTTTCCTCTTCACTAAAGTTTTCAGTTTATTTATTATCCCTTAAAAACAAAGCGTTTCTCCACCACATATCTTCTGGAAGCTTCATTGTTTCGTGCAAAGTCAGCAGCAGATATTTCCCCTCTCTTCAGCTTTCATGTATGCGTGATGTTCACATTTCGCTACATGAAATTTGTGTCCATGGGGGCTCGCCTTTAACCCGACCCCTCTCTTAAAATAGCCTTCGCGCCCTGTGGGAATTGATTGATGCACATGCCAGAAAGCTGCGTGGAAAACTGTGTTTTGCTCAGCTGTGTGGAGGCTCTATGGAGAAAATGTACAGTTGCATTATGCATTGTGTAAATCAGAATATTGGCAGCTGTGTCAGGGCTGTTTTACTGTTTCTTTGCCTGAAGGAACACAAAAGTGAAAGTGGCTCAGAAAGTCATACTCATGCACACATGGGTGCACTTACTATACAAGACATGAACATGCACATATAGGCATACTGTGACAAGCTTAGTCACTTGCACATCATCCACTGACTCACCCACTAACAGTCAATTTGCACCATGCTTAAGTAAACAGGGCTGAAATCAAATGTACGTATCTGGTAGATTAACAAAAATGTGTCCCAAAACAATCACTTGCATAGTTGTTTGTCTATTGTAGAATTACTTGATATCTTTTTAGAGAACTTTTGTGGGTCAGAACAGAAAAGCCATCTCTTCCACTGACCTGATGAGCTCCAATTTGCCTGATATACAGCTTATTCCCCAACATGTGGAGCCAATAAATAATTGCAACTGATGGATTATAATAATCATTTCATCCTACAAGAAGTGGATCCCACAGCATCACCAATTGATGTCAGCCTCTGGTATAGTGGTTTAGTGTTTATAGGTAGAATGAGGAGGATTATTTTTTGAACTTATGGCTGGTTCGTTTAAACCCTCCGCACATCTGCCACATCAAAACATCTGCATTCATCTGCATTATTTTGAAAAAAACTAATGCCACAACAAACCTTTTTCATTTCTGTTTGAAACACAACAATTCATGGTTTCCTAGTGCTGACCAACTATTTATTGGTGTACATGTCGATCAAATCAGTCATCATGTGGAGAGGTTGTTAGCTGAGGTAGACAAACAACGTACATATATCACGTGATCCCAATAAAAACACGTGTAAAGAACCATGTTGCAATAAAAGATGGATATGATGGTGATAAAAGTGTATGTGTATATACATAGTGTGCATATTTGAAGTGGATGCTTGTCCAGTTTGAAAATGTGAAGTGTTTGTTTTGACTGTTTGCAGTGCCGCATGCGGTATTTTATACCGCCTCTGCCAGCTGCTGTGGACAATCAGATAGTACCAGCTACAAAATTCTCAATCAACCATCTGCAGATGGGCTGGAACAAAGGAGAATAGAAGAGCTCCAAAGTGCTGAGCAAGGGGGGAAAAAGGTCTGACAAGACAAGCAAACAGTGCAGCGAGTTGATGGGAGGCAGCTGGGCTTAACGGCCAGAATTTGGAGAACAAAACCAAACGCTAAACCCCAGGGCCACCCAAGACAAGCAAGACAGTGAGAATCAGTGCTGAGGCAAGACCCCACTTTACAGTGTTTCACTGTTGAGGTAGTGCTGTGAGACGTTGAGATTTCTTCACATAGAAAAGGACAGAGAGAGTGCATGTGGTCCCAGTGGCATAGTATTTTGGCAGTGTCATGCACGATCTGAGATTTCGTAAGAAAAATGTCTACGATTGGCTTAAGAGAGAAAGAATAAACCTTTCTTCCAGAGACATTCCACTTCAGCTTCCCAAAGCAACATGCAGAGGACTGATCTAATCGTGTGCACAGTTTTGCCAGACCAAGAGCGATATTAGATACGTGACACACTCAGATGCCTCATATGGCGACATTTTAATGTTGGCGGTGGTGAAATGTCAGCTTACTGATGAAAGAGGCCGGTTCTCCACCCTGTGGAGGTGTTTGCAAGTGGAGAGGACAGCAGATTTAGAACTGGTTGAAAGCCAGCTGAACCATATGTGACCTGCTGGCCTTTTGTCCACACCTAGTGTACATTACACTGTGATATTATATCATCATAGCGGTACTTTGTGTGCGGCTGGGGAGGTGACAGAGCTGTCCACAAGCCACTGTGCACGGCTGTGAGAAATCTTTATTCAGGCTCCATTTAACTCAGAGTCAGAAGCGCAGCCGGCAGGAAGAGTCTTTAAGACCAGGTTCATTATGATCAGAATGAGAGGCTTCGCTATTTATAGGACATCAAAGGTAGATGGGGGGGGGGGTATTGATGTGAAGTTGTGTGAGGCGCTGCAGCCTGAGGATAACAACAACGTCTCCTCTCCGAGGGACCCTGCTGTTCATGTCTTGGAAGAAAGAGAGAGAGAAAGAAACAGCGAGGGCATCCTATTAATGCAAAGAAGGAATGTTTGTCCATTCACATGATCACCGATTCACATAATGTCGCCAGCACTGGCAGGCAATCTATGTATGTATGAACGTTACTGTCATGCGTTTGTTGTTTGCAGCCCAGCCTGGGCGGAAATCCACATACTGTGTGGAAAGCTGGTCAGACATTTCCTTTGCTGAAATGCTTTCCTCTGTAAATATGAAACAGACACATATATAAAAAGGCCTGTCAAATTTTGCATTCTGTTACTAAAATCCTGTCAAAACATCTCATAAACAGAAAATCCACATGTAATATTTGAGTTTTGCAGCATTGTACAAGTTCCTCTCCGCTTCTGTGACAAATTCGCTAACTCCTGCCTGCTGTGGATGAAACAAAGCTGTCCACTGAGTTGGTTTAATCTTTGCATCAGTTTCTAATTTTAAGATTTGCACACACGCGATATGCAGGACAGCACTGCAGACTGTAAATATAAGACACACAGAACAAGAAATAACTACTTCTTGCAATGTGCAATGTGTGACCTTCATGCATCAGTGGATTAATAATGGTTGAATTGCCATTTCTGAGCACAAAATACCAAATTCAATATTCTTTCAACCTAGTTTCTCAAAACATGACATATTCAATAACTCCTGTATTTTGTAAGCTGGAGTGTATTTGCTGATTTTCAGACATGCATGAGGAATAGTAGCAAGAACAGTTGACATTGAGTTTTTTTGGCCACTTGGGGGCGGCGGAAAAAAACTTAATTGTCATATTAGCATAATGGTAACTTGGAGTTGAATTTCTGTCCACCTGATGAATTGAAGAGTTGTGTGATCCATAACTCTGGTGCTAACTCTGCTGTTCTGCTATTGGTTGCCGGGCAGGTAGAGTAGCGTTTACAACGCTGATGAGATGGAACAAAAACAATGAGCTGAAAAAGGGACCCTGCAGTGTTGGGTGATGCTTCTCTGATGGTTCATCCCTACGAGCAACACGAGATGAGATCTTGTTTTAGATCGGCCAGCTGCTGCATGGTGAGCTGCTGTCAAAGGTTTCAAAATCTGGATTCTAGATGCAAGTAAAGGGCAAACTTTTCACAGGCAGATGACATTTCGTAAAACCATGAGGATCGGTTGTTAGATAGATTTTATTCTGGTGGCATCAGTGTATGCCCGTAGTGTTTTATTATTCATCTGCCCTCACAGCACATCCCTATTAGTGAACATCTCTAACCAAGACAAGGCAGACACGTGGGTCAAGGACAGTTATTTATATCGTGAGCTGTATCCAATTAAGTCAACATGTCATCCTGAAACCCTCTGCAGCTAATGGGCTTCCATCTGCATGAAAGATAGCTTGATGAATATCAAATGTGAAGACATACAAGGGAGGAGACAGCTTGATATTAACGATAATACAGAGGATGATTCAGATGGAGATGGTTGTGCCTGGATCAGATATGTGGAGATCAAAAAAGTCAACATGGTTCACTTAATAAAATTATCAAGCTGCGTTTTCTTTTGATTACGATCTCATCCCAGAGAATGAATTACGTCGAGAGTTTCGATAACCAATCACAGTGCAGTCAATGCCTCACCAGCCCAAAAAGACACCAGCTTCTCTTCTAGATACACTGCTGTAAAAACAGCTTCAACACTGCTCACTTCTTTGTGCTAAACCTCTGATGTCAGTCCGCATTTGCTCTCTGCACCACGGTGGCTCAGGGGGAATTTATTCTTCAAAAACAGATTGTTCACATTCTGTCTTTGAAGTTGTGACATTTTCATTTGGTGATCTACATAAGCTATTTCAACAAAGTTTATCCCAGTTTCTGTCACCGTCTGACTGCAGTGATGTACGGGAACATGCTCACAGATATCAGTCTCACCAATCTTTATCTCCAGCCATAAGTTTTAAAATGTGCTGTAAACTGCAACTCCTCAGTAAAAAAGTCCTGAGTGTATTTTCTTAATCCATTAACCTGTGGAAGTGGCTGTAGGGGATGATGAAGAGCTCCTGTGAGACAATCCCTCTGGCAAAACCTCTTCTGGATTGTTTCATCCAAATAGAAGCACTCAATCTTGAGGACAGCTTGGGTAAAAGTGATGCGGCACACTGACTGCAAGCGTGGGTCAACAATAAGTGCTTTAGATACACTTTTACCGAGCAGAGGTGTCAAAATGATGTGGAACTGATACTTGAATCATTTTATCTTCTCCAGACATCATATATAAATCAATAGAGCCATAAGAAATATCAGTCAGGTGTACGGCATCTCTGGAAATTTAAGGTTTTTATATACAGAGAAAAACACAACAGAGAAATGCAGGAAAAAAGCAGGTTAAAAGAAAGGTGGATGTGCAACTTAATGGACCACTTGTGAAGTCCGACCCCCCCAGTTACTTTTACTATGCCTGTCAAGCTTTTTATCGTCACTCATCACTTTATGAAGTTCACAGCCATGGGTGACGAATTTATGGTCAAAATTCGTAGTAACTGTTTTCAACAGTGGGCTCATTAAAACCATTTTTGTCAGGGGTCATTCCTGGTTTCCATTGTCCTATGTTTCCTATTGTTATATGGTACATAATGGGAACATGTCAAAGGGTCCTATGTTCCCAGGGCCCCATGTTCCCAAGGTTCCATATTCTCAGGGTCCTATGTTCCCCAGCTCTATATGGCACATGATTTGAACCTGAAAAAGAGGATAGGAACCCTAACCCAAAATCAGATGAACTGAAAACCATTGGTTTTGTCTCTTTATATAGCTGTTTTCAGACCTTACTCAGTTACAAAAGGACAGCATTTCTGAAATATTTCAACTTCAAACAGGTCAAAGTTGACAGAAGGGCTAACAGAATATCGAACTGGGGAACATAGGACCCTGAGAAAATATATGACAGGTTAGACTGCTATTCTAAAAATGTAATATTAGACTGTTATTTTGCTGTAAAGTTTTTAGCAAATGTAACGCTGCCTGTTGCTGCAGGAATGTAAACTTCCTCAAATCCCCAAACTAGGACAAAGATGCTAACAGCTGCATGTGCTGGTCGTGAACAGTATCCTGCATCCCCAGAAACTACCTTGTTAGTGATCGATATGCCAACTGTTGATCTTGAAAGTAGTTGGTTACTCCTGTAGACTCATTAAGCTGGTTAGCCAGACATGCTAACGACAGACCCGTTCCTGCACTTTTCTCTTGTGTTTTTGGTTGTGGAAAGAGTGAAAAAAGACACAACCATCCAAACCATAAAGTATAGTGTTAATCTATGATTGAATAATTGCTGTGGAGAGGAGGGGATGAACCCATTAACACCAATCCTGCCCTCCCAAAATTGTTCATCAATATGTCAGCGACGATAACAATATCTCGATGAAGCTAACATCCTGTCATCTCCATAGGGAAAGATGGAAAGGTAGAGATTTCTGATGAGATCTCTCTGAAGCACCTGGACATATCGCTCTCTTTCAGCAGAACCATCAAGCCTCCAGGGCTCTCTGAGACGCCATCGGGCTGGTTGATTGATTCCCTCCTCAGAGATTAATCTAGATATTGACTGTGTGCGGTGTGAGCGTTGGTGTGTGTCTGTGTGTTTGACTCAGAGAGAGACAGTGTCTGATAGAGACAGAGGCAGTGGGCTCGGTGATCTATGGCCTGTTTAGATCCTCATTTCCCAGAGTTCATAGCTCTCTTCCATCAACCCGCAGGCAGGAAGCCAAGCCTTTCCTCTCTCTTCCATGGTGGTCTAATTCATCCTCACTAAGGAAAGGTAAAGGCTGCCTCTGTCTGCCTCAACAGGTCCAAAGGCAACTCATTTTTATCACTTCACTTTGATCTGCGTTCTCTGTATTTCTCATCTTTGATTTACTGCATGGATTGTGGTGTGTTGATTTTTTTTTTTTGTTTCCATGCTTCGTGTACTCAGCAGAAAAGGAAAATGGAGCCTCTGTCTCGGAAGAATTTCCTCAAGCAAAGGTTAAATAGGTGAAAATGTAGCCAAGGGAAGAACATAACCTTATTACAAGACGTGCAACCACCCACATGCGAGCAGGCAAAAATATGCACTGAAAACACATGCAGTATTGTGCACACTTGCACTCCTACTCACACTGTCAAACTCTCCCATTTGAAAGCAGATCCGTCTTTAATTCTAGCAGATTTAAATAACTTCCTCCAAAGCAGATGGTAATAAAATGAGGCTGTTTTGAAGGGGTATCGCTCTACTCTGGGCAGGTACGTGCAGCTGGAGCAGGTGTGTGCTGGTGAAACAGGGCCAGGAGCTTGATGCAGATTTGCAGTTCATTATATCCAGCTGTGCATTTGTAGCTGCAGTGACACCTCATTGATGCACACAGATGGCCATCCACAGCTGATGACAAATCTGGGTGGATTTTGTGCACAGGGTAGTATTACTGTGAGGTGAATAGTAATGATGCATTTTAATGTTGGAGAAAAAACACAAAAGGATTGACCTCAGACTTGCATTAACTTCTTTCTCACATAAGAAGTTGGAAATGTATCGGAAAGCCGAAGAAGTAATAAAATATGCTAATGGTCTGGTGGCCCTGCCAATAATTGTTTGCACAATTTATTAGGTTATTGATGAGTTCGGAGGAGATGCTATTAAACTTAATGTTGTGGGGCAGCAGTTTGTGTGCACTTACTGATTCATGTGTGGACGTTATTTGTTGAGGTGTCAAATTTGCTGCTTTGAATGAGCCACCAAAAGTAATTTCGTACCAATGACAAAATGACTAAATGAAATAACTGAGAAACTGCAGCAGCAACAGCAACATCAAGGATGGTAATTTCATTTTTCATTGAACTGAACAATGAAATGAAGTTAAAATCTGCATAAAGTCCCGGTCAGACCAGAAAGTGCCTGAGGGACTTATTTCAATTCAAGTTGTAAAACAGGTGGTGCGTGGTGATTTTTTGGAAATCGTGATGCGATTCAGTAACAATGTAATGGATTACAAGTTTTAATTCATTGGTAACTCAAACCTAGTTTACAAGCATCTTGGGTGATCCAATCACAGGTGGACAGAGCTAAACACACGTGTAAATGATCATCAAGATGCATTGTGATCAGACCTCTTGTCGAGGTGGTCTGGGACACGTGTGACCACATAAGATTTGTAGTCTAAATGTCTCTGGCTAGTCAAAGGAGTCATCAAAGGACTCTGTCCGGGATGTGTCTCTGAGGCTTATTCTGAACATGTTGAAGTTCATATGGTGAGAAGATTTCTTTAAAATCAACAGCGTTCTGAGTTGCAAAGCTGTAGTTACTTTCTCTTTTGGGAGACCAGTGGGGAGTACATTACATTAATCTATGGCCTGCTGGTGATAAAAGCATGCAGTCTTTCACTGTCCTCAGGAGACAGAAATGATCTGACCTTGAAGGTGAAAGAAAGCAGTTTGACCACATCTCTAATACACTGAGCAATTTTAAGCCGAGACCACACACCCTTACACAGTATTTTGTGATTAGGTGTTTCTGATTTAAGCCTGCTTGGCATCTGCAGCTGACAAAGTAACGACCCATTTAGTAAGCTGCTAATAATAATAATAATACTACTAATGATAATAATAATAACAAATCAGTCAAGATATGCATTGATGAAACATGCTTTATCAGGTGAAACTCAGGCCAATGGTGAAATGCTCCCCACCATGTAGACTTTTCATTCGATGTAATTAGAGAGTTGTTGTACCCCACATTAGAGGCTTCGGTGACAAATGACTTAACGAGCTACACAGGGAGTCCTAATTATTCCGCAATTAGAAATGTAATTATGGGTTGCTCCAACGGCTTGCTTGCTAGCTGGCTAGCAGTGTGAGGGAGCAGAGACAGAGTGAGCATCACATACAACCGCCAGCTAATCTGTCACGCATGGAAAGGTAGATAGGTCTCCAATCACAGCCACATGATTAAAGACCCCCTCCGATGAAAATCAGGTTTTTAACCTTGTTAGCGTGTCCGTATGGTGGTTTTTATATGCTGCAAGACATATCATGAGTGAAATAAGCAGTTGACACCATGGCTGAGCATTTCCAGCTTGGAACTGCAGTGGACCAATGACAGTCTCACACACGCAGATGCAGACAGCCTGGATTTCATATGTCACATACCGAAGGAACCAATCCCGTCAAGAGAAAGTAGTTTCACTGTTTTCAAAATGAGGGCAGAGAAAGTTCTGTTGTCAGTTGCAGTGATGCAAAAGGAGAAGTGGTGAGCCTTCATGTATTACCAAAGGATCTGAAAATCTGAGAGCCAAGCTGTAGCCTGCCTTAACCTTTCTCCCACCTGACTCCGTTCCATCATCACTCTGTGGGACACAGCGAGTGCGAGCCAACCAGTATTTTTCTCATGTTTTACCTGTTGACTGCGTTCAAACCAATCTGCAGTGTGCTAGATGATGTTAGCCAGCGTTAGCCTGCCAAGTGGCATGATGATTCATGTGAAATGCTGACAGGGCATTTTATATGGTTTGTGGGGGCGCTGACAAGAAACTGCACTCTTATGCTAATTTAAGGAAAGGACAGTTATTTTAATTGATTTAGCTTGTCGTGTTGAGTTTAAAAGTATTTGCTTATTTTCAATTGAATTCCCCTGAAAGAACTGCTTCATTTTAACCCAAGTAAATATGAATTTTCACTTTCACTTTCAATTTCGGCTGACTTGCTGTGCAGTGATTAAAAGGGTTATGCTGTCTTTTCATTTATTTGAACGACTGAAAGTGTTCTTTCCAAGAACTTAGAAATGATTTGGAATTAACACCTGTAAAATAAAGGATTACCATCTTTTCCCTGTCATCCACTGTGTAAGACTGAATGATCCAGCAATCAGCCCAACAGCGGGTGCAGCTGTAATGAGATTTTGTAACCTTTAAAATTTTTTACATGCTGTCTGTGCCATCTATTTTGAAGTTCGGTAGAAGCCATCCACACAAACTTATAATTGGCAGAGTCATCTTGCAGTATATTGACATTTATCTTGCACAGCAATGCCAAGACGAACCTGAAAGAACTGCAGTCACAGGCATCATCAAAGTTTTCTGGGTGTAGTTCGGCTCTTGTTTGTTTTTGGAGTAACAATTTGTTTTGTAGCACTTTTTAGGTTTAGCTTAGACATTTACACAAATTTGGTCCAAACTATCCGAGGTCATTGGGTATGATGTATGCCTGTGTTGCCATATTGATCCCTGAGGGAGATAATTCATCTTTTCAGCAGGCGTAGCAGCGTAGGGTCAGGTGCACCACAGTAACCTTGGTGATGTAACCGTGTCACTGCCTTGCTATGGGATATTGCAGGGCAGACACAGGGTCACATGACCAAATAGTACATGTGACAGCACCAGATTATTTGTACAGTTAGACACGTTTATCGTTTTATACGGTGAGACATATCATTTGACATTCCCCTGGTTCCATCATGACTTTGTGAGAACAGTCTCTCCACACAGGAAGCGATCTACAAAACAAGTGAGCATATTGTTCATCGTTTCAGGGTCTGCGAGTGTGTGTGCGCGCCATGCTCGCAGGCAGTGTTTGGACCCATGCACTACAATACTGTGTTGTGGTAATGAGGCACTCGTGCCAGTGATGACAGATGAGGGCTAAAAGGGTGTAGTTCTACTAACCCCACCCTGAGCTCTGGTTGACCTGCCAACCTGGTTGTCTTGCGCTGCCTTTAACTGTGCCGAGGCTCAGTCCTTTTGGAGGCTTTGGGCTGCGTTTTTAATTGGTGTTCAAACTGCACACCGGTTCAGATGCACTGTGAGCAGTATGACGTGCCTCCCAAAAGGAGATTTATTGTATTGCAAGATTAGAGGGTTTAAAACAGCAGTATCTTTAAGGATTAGTTCAGTGTTTTGGAAATTAAACAAATGATGGAAGTTATAAAATGTTGATGTCATTTTTCAGTTTTTCCTCTTTCTTTGTTTCACAGTAGATAAACAAATACATAAAACTGTATGAAGGTAGATAAATAATCATGACTCGAACACATTTGGGATCAGACTTTTAATTGGACTTAAATTCACATAAATAACATTGGTTCATATATATTTTGTATATTATACAACTTTATATAATATATATTTCCCCCTATGATTTACATTCCTCTCTGGCTAAAATTATGTCTCATATCTATGCAAACAGAAAGCCTTGCATGAATGCAACGCTGCTCTTTTTTGTGCTGTTTATCAAGGTCCAAATGCCAAAAGGAGAGGAGCGTGTTTCTCATGAGTTGTAAAAAATAATTTCCCAAGTAACACAAACAGAAAAGCAAAGAGGAGAATCTATTGCATTGTCTCTAGGGTATTACACTGCACTACAAGGAGTGGGTAGCTATTGAAAATCATTCACTGTATATATTTTACTGTATTGACTTGTGACACAAAGAAAGAAAGAGCACTGCAAACTATCTGATATGCATGGCAATGAACATTTCGTGTCTGAGTGTTCTTGTCATGGTTTATTTTTTTTTTTTGCAAAAAAGAAAAAAAAAATATGTTTGACACAAGATAAGAAACCCCATCATGAAGATAAGGAAAGAGTTACGAACCTGCAGCAAGGTCACATAATCATGCAGTGACCCAGCCAAGCACACTTGCACAGATGAGTTGAGCTTGTCAGTCTGGATCACAAATCAACACAGGGCCGTTTCGAGCCTGCGACTGACATTATTCAACAAGATGGGTGGATATCTGGAAGTCAGGTAACATTCACTAATCTCCCTGACGGAAAGAAATGTTCCCCCTCCCCCAATACCGGAGCTCCTCCTGTGTTACCTTTGACAATCAAACAATCATGGCTGACCAAGCACACAGATGAACACCGCAGGTTGAAAGGTACACGTGGAGGCCGTGACACGTATGAGTTTCACTACCTTCCCATAGCTGAAAGTTTTACATCGCTGCATCTTTGCTTTAACTCATCAGTAAGTAACCACGATTTGGAGAAAATGATGGAGATCGATGTCTTTAAGCAAATCATAGCCTGTCAGTACAAATGTTACATGACATTCAACATTAAGTACATACCTGGTGATGTGTAAAAAGAGTGAAAATGGCCATGAGGTGTCAGATTATTGATGTCAAATCGAACAAGACGGTACGTAAAACATCTGCTTTTTTCAACACAGCCTCAAGCGTCACTTTGTCGCAGTCCCTCACTTCTCTTTCCTGCCCCACAACCTCCTAAATCTGCATAAACTATGTTACATATTTGATTGTCTGAATCAGAGCTGCTACCTGAAACTGTCACCCACACTACACTTTCAAATCCAAATAAAAAAAAAAAACCCAATGGATCCAGCTACAGCTGTTATTTGAATAGTGATGGGAGACCAAAGGAGTTCGAGGTCAGTTCTGTTGTAAGCAAATGTGTCGGTGAGTCAGTATCTGATGAAAAACAAGATTTGCTGAGCTACTTAAAATCAGTGAACTGGGGTGGTACCCTACAATGTTTCATGCATTTATCACGACAAGGCCAACTTAAACAAAACATGGCGTGTTTTGCGTCGGTTTGTGTGTGTATGTGTATGTGTGTGTGTTAACAAATCACAGAGGAAAACACAATCATGCCATGACATTGTGACAGACAGCAAGTTTAAGTGTTAACTCCCTCCTTCCCTGAATAGTCAACAACAGAGTGAACTTTTTTAAAACAGCTATTAGTTTATCATTTCATCATGATAAAAATCGCATAAACATCATCGTAATCACATCCCTTTTCTAAACAAGATAAAGTTACTGTATGCTATCGAAAAAGAGCCATGAGGAGGGAAAGTCACTGGCTGTGTTCAAAGCACAGTGAAAACACATTTTCAGCTTTACAGCAGGGGCTTTTGTTGTATTGCAAAGTGCTCTGAGTGACCAGATAAGTGTTAGCGAAACGAAAAAAATATTTTTAACAGTGTTTTATTGCAGTAAACTTTATTATGGTTAATATCCTGTAACCATTTCTAAATATGAGTAGGAAAATAAGGTGATGATTTTCAGAGTGAACACAACCAGCAGTAGTGCCAGTTGTCGCTTTCCCTCCCCATTGCATCCCTGCCACCTTGCTTCTTCTACTTTCATACTCATAGAGGGGAAATAGTGTTAATTAAAAAGTGCATCATGAATATGTTGAGATTAATAATAAAAGTAAACCATCTTTTTTTCTCATAAATAACACTTTTCCTCTAATAATCAATAAACCTCTTATTATACAAGTCGAGTAGTCACATGATGCAAATCTACCGCCTCTGATCTTGTTAATAGCTGGGACCAACACTGACACTTCCTGAAACTTGGAAGCAATACAAACAGGTCTGCTGCGTCAAAAATTTAAGCAACGACCACTTCCAGCTGCTGAGGGTACAACACATGAACAGTGACACTGGAAGATTTGTAATGCACACTGTAGTAACACCTGACACAAAGCCCACAGCTAGCATGTATTTGTACTAGCAAGGTGGTAGTGTCTAGCTCACGCAGTAAAGTGGACTCAAAATCAACACATCCACATTTAAAGGAAGAAAAGGGACATTGCTGCGAACTGTTTTGTTTTCTTGTTGAAAGTTAAATGAGAAGCTCAAGACCACTCTCATGTTTGTGGCCAGTAGGCAGTTAGCTTAGACACAAAGACTGTAAAGAAGGGGAAACCGCTAGCCTTGCTCTGTTCAAACATAAGAAAACACCTCTAAAGATCACAAATTTACACATTATACCAAGTTTATTCAATCAAAGAAATGTGCTGGAACTTTCAGCCTGGAGACCTTCCAGTCTTTATGCTATGCTAAGCTAACCCGGCTGCTGGCTCTAGCTTCATATTTAGCATGCATGAGAGTGGTATTGATCTTCTCATCTAACTCTCAGTAGGAAAGCAAATAACATAAGTGTTACTCATTACTTTGACTGTGAATTCTGTGTCAAATTTATTTATTTATTTATTTTTTGTCAAATTTAGACCACTTGACATATCACTTAACCTTGATCAGACAAAAGTATGCCTCAGGTGAGACATTATGTAATCTCATTGTTCACATGTTGTAACTTCAAACTGTAAATGGGTGACGACAGCATTCCCTCCTTGGTCTTCTGCCTGGGATCAAATCACAAGGAAAATAAATCAGAAAGGAAGACCTTAAATGGTCAAGAAAACCAGATGTCCAGCCCCGCCCTCAGAGACTCTAGGGCATCCAATGAATTTTAGGTCTACTGACGTTTGCAGTCAGCAGACCTTGTTGCCATTCACTGATGGACTTGCAAAGCTTTAGGTGGCTACAAACTAACAGGACTGACATTTTTCCAGACTGGTGTGCATATTTCCAACACTTTCTAAATCCATAAGAAAGTAACTGGTCCACTCTTAATGCAGAGGAGAGAGCAGAACTCAGTCAAACTGTCAATGCCTTTCAGTTCCCAATAAACCTTTCAGTCCCTGGGCCTGAGTGGACTCTGCTCGGCCATCGATGGGCCTTTCTCAGTGGCAGGTCTTCATCCCCGTCAAGTATGGTGACTCTTGTCGGCACAGGCCCATCTGCTGCTGATGCTCTTGGAGATCAGAGGCCACACCGTCCACAAAGTCGGGGACGGGTAGCCCTGAGAGTATCATGACCGACTTGTTCCAGATCATGAAAGTGGGTACAACAGGCAGGAGGAAGGAGATTTCAAAGGTGTGAATGTGCTGGGAGTTCATGGCATCATAGAAGGACAGTGAATTGTTGTCATAGTCCAGCAGGACACCCAACCGCCTCAGCTGCAGGCTCGCCTCCACCAGCATCTCCTTGCCATCGTGGCGCACCATAAAGTTGTTGTTGCAGCGTGAGAACACCCACGAGGACGAGTTCTTGCCGCTCCATTCGTTTTTCGGGGCTGATTTGTAAGCCACGCCGATGGCATACCTGCAGGGAAGGAACATTTTGGAATGCATTAGTGATCTGAAACTGCTGTCCTCCTTAACAACTTTACTTGCACAGTCAAGCTACCTCATGCTGAGGACACACAAGATAGGCATGGGCCCTTTGGGTCTTTCCTGCATGAAGAGGTCTACTTCAGAGCCAATTAGTGAAAAGAATATAAATAGGGTAAGAGTATACACTGTGTGTGGTGAGTGTGTGTCGGTTGTGTGTATGCATGTGAGAGTGTGTGTGTGTGTTTGCATAACAGCCTAGATTTAAACTCCCTAAAGAAAGATATTTTGGTTTATTAGCTTCCTTGCAGGCTTACATAAAGCAGTCTTGTGCATGTGTGCTTCTTACCATGTGGACGCTCCAAGCAGAACCTCCCAGTAGTGGCAACCGCTGTCAATGAAGACATTACCAGCTGCACCATAGGAGCCTGTTCCGCTGAACCGCTCCGGGGTGTGGCTCTTCTTCAGCGAGCTCTCGTCCTTTTCCATTGTCAGACAGTCGTTGGACAGACGCAGCTTCTTGTGGGCCGTCTTTGGGTCCAGCTTGAAGGGCTGACCTGGAAAGAGATAGAATTTTGTATCTTAAAGGGTATCTTGCTGGGTTTTGGCAGCCAATGTTGCTAATAATTATTATTTTTTAATTTATCATGTATTCATTTATCTTACACAAACGAAGTTGATATAGCAAACATGTTAGCAGACTGTTGCCTATTTACACTTCCAGTGGAATAACATAACATTCATGTTCATGTTTTTGAACTCATTCTCCCTCTAGCTCTGTTTTGGTCTCCACCATCTCCTGAGGGAAATTTCAGACTTTTGAGTAGCTAAATGCTTGACTGTATTCATCAGCTAGTTGCTAACTTTGTCTGTCTGTGGTTTGCTGCTGGGCAGGCAGCGTACAGTGAGTTTATCAGAGCTTCGTCACTTAAAAGAGCTGCCTGTTGTGGCTGTAGGTTGTGTTCTTGAAAGTGAATCAAAACAATAAAGTTGCTGGCCTGTAAAACCACAAGAATGAGCTGAAAGACACTAAAAAGATGCAGAGTACAGTGATAATTCTCTCTGAATTATCTTATACACCTTTCTCAATAGGCATTATATGATCTATTGTTCGAAACCCAATTCCAAAAAAGGTCTGATGTTGTGTGTTTCACAAAGTGTTGAACCTCACTCCATCCTTCCTTATGAACGACTGAGCCTTTCGAGGATGCGTCTTTGATAGCCAATCACGACACTATCACCTGTTACCAGTGAACTTGTGACGTTGATGAGGTAAAACATTAAGTATGTTTCCTGTGTGCTGTTTTCAACTGAGTACATGTCAAAAATGCTGAACAAATTATCACATTTTTACACAGTGTCCCAACTTTTTTGGAACCAGGGTTGTAAAAATGATCAGTGCAGCTTTAAGAAACACTCGTTTGAGACTGAAGCTACTAATCTCTATTTCTAACTGTGTTCTCTTGCTACGTTGCGTTTGGAAAAAGGCAGAAGATCGCACAAGATCAGAAGGTGAAAGAGCTGCGAGTAAGAATAAAAATTAGAGCAAGATTTTAACTCAGAGCAGCAACAAAAGAAGAAAATAAATAGAAAGCGGGGTTGAGAAGCACTCACAGAGAACTCACGGGGAGAGACAGAAGAGGAGAATGTTTGAAATACAAGGGTGAGAGTCTAAACTTCAAAGCCTCTCACAGCCTCTCACAGCCTTTGGTGAAAACGTTTAATAACAGAGGAGGAAGCCACCCGGCATTCTCCTCTTTGCCTCCCATCACACAGACTTGAAAATTAGCTGAAGGAAATAGCCTTCACTTCCACTGCAGTAGGTAGCGGTCAGGGCTATTCAGTGGAAATGCTGCTATCCGGTTGCAACAATTCAATTTGCGGTGACACCAGTAATTTGGGTGTAATGGGTGGAAAATTGAGAGGGTAAAACTAGGTGAGTGGCAGAGAGAGAGGAGTTAAGAAGTGAGGAGGAGAGGAGAAGTTGAGGGGATAATATGAGGCACAAAAATCAGCAGAGGATCCCCTCGCTACCGCTCCACGTCTGTGTATGTGTGTGTGGAGGCTTCATGGAGGTCAGCCACGTCCCTTCCAGACCTGACATTTAACTCTGACACCTCTCATCTCATCTCTCAGCCTCCCTGAGCCTCCCACGGCTTAATGAGCGACACAATGAGGACCTCCTCCCGTCTCTCTATCTGTCCTTTCCTTCATCTCTCTTCCCCCATTCTCTCATTCTCATCCCCTCTATCCTCTCTCCTCTCTCACACACTCCCCTCCAATAATCCGCGTGGTGAGTGTGTGTTACCGCGTGTGGATATGAGACGACGAGGCCAATGTGCTGCTGGCAGCCAATTACATTAATGCGCTCTCTTCTTTGAACTGCTTATCGCTGCCAGCGCAGCCATTTCCAAACACTGGGGCTCTGTCATGCCTTTCCAGGGGATGACTCCTGAGAGCCCGGGCTGGGCCTGAGGTTGGGGGAGGGGATGACACACGTGATGGTAGAGGACAAGAAGACACACACATGGAGCATCAGCTCTGGCCTCCACACAAGCAGACATACAGTAAGTGGCCAAGTGGAAATGTTTTGAACCGGCGCCAGCAGGATTCTTGTAAATGGAAAAGTCATGCATAATAAGCTTGGGTTTAAGTGGATGAAGGAATTCTTCGTATGTGAGAATAAATGTGTAGGTCACTCCAAATGAAAGTGAATTTGGTGGTTTGCACACGCGAGCTGGCAGGTGTACCACTAAAAGAACTGTTGCACTCGGTTGGCAGGCTGGCAAAGAGAACCACTTTTCCCACAACCTCCAATGCATCATTGTCTGCGTCTGGTCACTGCTGTCATGTGATGTTGTGAGCTCGCATTGACTTCCTGATTTGAGGAACGTGCAAGCTGAGCAAGATGAGTCACAAACTCATCAGCGGTCGAAAGTGTTGAACTGAAAAGTCCTGAGTGTAGGATTTTAGGACAAACCCAATTCCAAAACAGTTGGGATGCAGAGTAAAACACAAATAAATTTTAACCTCTATTTTAAATAAAGTTTTATTTCTGTCTTACGCAGCATCCTAGCTTTTTTGGAATTGGGATCGTTTAAAGAGTGAGAGGGTCCACATTGGGAGGAGGCCAGGCTGGTTGGATGGGTTGAACAGGACTTTCAAACCAATAATCAACGTTTGATGGTTTTAAGGAAGCTATTATTTTAAACAATACCATGATCTTCTCTTAAACCTGACCAAGTAGTTTCGGTGCCTAAACCGAACCAAACTGCCACCTGAAATGTTTCTCAGTAATTTATTGCTTTATTTTGAAAGTCTGACCGGCTATTGCGTATTTATTATTGCTAACATGTCTGCAGAATGAGAATAACGGTGAAAATGGTACAACTGAAATACTTCAGTTTGAAAGCCACCAAAAAAAAAGAAAAAAAAAGGGAAAATTTGTGTCCATGTACACGACTCCATTAGATGAACTTTTGTGAGACTGTGTTGGATCAGCTGCAGCATGTAAATACTCAGCTCATGTAAAACCTTCAACAGTAATAAAACATATTATACAGTACATAATACTATGGAAGAGCTAATTTTGCATTCATTTTGATAGTTCAGCACACTTTGCTGCTAATTCTTCTGCACTGAAGTCTGATGCAGGCCTTTCACTTGTAATTATATATATAAAGTTTATTCTCCATTGTCTTGTTTTTAGTGAGGAATTCGATTACTTCCTCCACCATTGAAGGTCATTCATGTTGCAGAGTCGCCATGAAATTCACAGACCTGTCACAGTTAGTACAATGGTATTGCTAGTGCCACTCAGAACATGCCAAATTTAGTTTTATCCTGGAGTGCTACACCGCCGGCCTCGAGCCTTAAAGGACCAGCGTGTGGTGTAAAATATCAGCAAGAACAGTAATTCAAAATCTCTCTCTCACACACACACACATATTAAATGCATGTTAAATAGTAATAATAAAAAAAACCCCCGCACATACATGTGCAATCTCACAACAGGTCAGAATAACTGAGTAATGGAGTTTACCCCACAGCCTGGATTTCTCAGCAGTGTCTGTGATTAGTCTGCTCCCACTTTGTGATACAGACGTAATTAAAGATGTTTCCAACTGTCTGCTGCGGCGATATCTGCGCTCTGTTTGACTGCCTTGAAGCCGTGCATTGTTATGAACTGGGAAGACTTTAATGGAAACTTGTCGAACACACAATAAAGAAGCAGTATCACGGGGGAAAAAAAAGAGGAGAGGAATAAAAGGAGCTACTGTTGGGAGAGCATTTATAAAAAGCAATTTCATTCCAACTTCATTTGGCCGGGTCCTTGTTGAAATAGTGGGATAGCATCTGGGTAATCGACTTTATTTCAATTCAGTCAATTTCACTCACGCTTCTTCTTTTTTTTTTTCTTTCTTTAACCCCCCTGGCTCACATTTTTGCTAAAGGATAGATTGAACTGCCTCTGTAATGAGGGAGATTAAAAAAAAAAGACCCATTTTACTGCATAACTAAACAATTACTGCAGTATAAACAGCAGCATCGGGGACACGGAGAGCTCTCCAGACACACCAGAGGTCCAACACAACCTTATATCTTTTCACATCATTCCTTGTCTTTAACATGCATGGCTGTACCTGGTTTCTAATTGACGGATCCACGTGTAATATCGTAGGCATTCCAACAACCCAACTACTGCCATGAGCCGGCTAAAACACTAGATTTACACTGGTGAGATTAAAGTTGCATCAATCATGTAACATGACTGGGGACGCCCGGTCGCACGGCAGACGTGTGAGGCGCACAGCAGGTATTCCTGGCAATGCGAGTTCATGTGTATCGCGTCTCATCTTCTCATCTCTTGCTGGGCAGTTTTTGACTCTTTGCGCTCGACTTTTACAAAATCTGTCTTTGTGTAGCGAAGAGCAAAGACTAGCAGACGTCACCGATGTTCTCCAGCTTCACCCTTTAATGAACTTGGCAGAGTCTTCAGAGACTGGAAAGAGTGCTGGAAAAATATTTTTCAGCAGAGCTTCTGGTTCTGCATAGAATGTCGCGATTAAGAGGCCATTTTTTTTTATAGAACGTTTCTGTGATGGTGGGCTGGAGTAAAAACATGGGAAATAGTCACTTGGCTGTGTGTGTAAAATGGAATCATTCATTAAAACTCAGCTCTTGTCTTAACGATACAAGTCTTCTTTACTCCTGTATCAGTGCACACACACTTCCTGTGCTGCAGAAATGTTAATGTTTTAATGTTAAATATCAGCTCTAATTAGCTTGTTCTCTGCTCTCCATCTTGAAAATATGACTTCATTTTTTGCATTAATGAGCAGAGAGCAACATTAGAACAGGGTGTTGCTGCCTCATATTCTGCTAATGAGAAAAACTGATTAGGTTGTTGGACTGCACATGTGCTGGGTGGCAGTTCTAATAAAGCAAACATATTTATAGCACAGTCAGATCCAAAAACACAATACGTCCCTGATACCCTAACCTGGCTGGTGCACACAGCCCCAAGCCTCCTGGTTCCTAAAGATGAGTAAACCTATAAAAACAACTGCCAAAAACTCTGAAGTTTCATTTAAAAACTGACACACATAGAGACCAGGAGTAAATTATGCATTTGTTGGGAGGTGCGTGGGGCAGAGGAATAAGACTGATGCTCACTGCATCGGCGATAATTGTTAGTAAGGTACATTAATTCATGTTTTTAGTATTTTCATAGGATTTGTTGATTGAAATGAAAAATATTGAATGTTGCCGAACTGCTTGCTGATTACTCAATGTGCCTTTATTCTGATACCAAAAAGGTGCTGCTCCGCCCAATTTTACACAAATCTACTGCAAAGTGAGACCTTCCTGTCCTTGAAACAGATGTATTTAAGAACCAGTTTGTCTTTTGTCAGTTTTTATTTCTAGGATGCTTCTTCCATCATTTTTTAGCCTTAATTTGACAGTAGAGACAAACAGGAAATATGGGAGAGAACAAAGACAGTGACGTTTAACAAAGGTCTCCCTACTGGAATCAAACCTACACCATAATAATCACACAGCAGGCATCATATACTGTTCCCCTTCTCTCCTTCACATCCCCTCTTTCCCTTCTTCTACTCCCAACACTCCTCTCTCCTCTCATCCCCTCCTCCCTCGTCTCCTCTCCACCTCCTTCTGTTTACTTTAGGGGCTCTGTGGTAGCTTGAGGCCTGTCATCAGAGATGCATCCTGGGTAAATATTATTGCAGGTTCTTTAACAGACAGTAAAGAGGTACACGTACCCCGCGGCATCTTGACATGTGATATTTTCAGCCTTGATTTTAACGGCTGACTGAAGGCAGGGATGTACTGTACATGTACACACACACACACACACACACACACACACAAACTGTGGGGTGTTTGCTGACACTCTGCTTCACACACACAATATGGACGCCCAGAATAGTCTACCAGCAGGATGACGAACATCATAAAGTCAACAGTCCAGTCAGCACAGTAGCTGCCTAAAGGAAGGCCAATATGCATTCAGATTAGCTTTTGTTTTCACACAAACACTGTGCTCACTCAAAATGGAGCCTGGTCTTCACTTGTAAACAAAGAGCTGCTGCATAAAGACGTATTTAAGCCTGGATTTATGTCCTTCTTCACACCTCCCAGCAGCTCTGTACTACAAAATGACAGAAGCGGATGTTGATGTTTGGGGGCTTTGCTCGATGGGACGAGTGCAGATGTCAAAGCAGGAGGCTGGACTCTCACTGCAGCTGGACAGTGGTGCAAGTGGAAGTACAAATCTGAAGTCTTTTCTTTTTCTTGCCACTTCCTACTTCTCCTTCACCACATTTCAGAGGCAAATATTGTACTTTTACATACAAAACATGAAAAAAATATGTTACATTATAAATGAAACGACCCAACAGTATATGCTGCACAGCTGTAACTATTAGGTGTTTACTTGTAACAGAGTATTCCTACAGT
Organism: Chaetodon auriga; assembly: GCF_051107435.1. Classification (NCBI taxonomy): domain Eukaryota; kingdom Metazoa; phylum Chordata; class Actinopteri; order Chaetodontiformes; family Chaetodontidae; genus Chaetodon; species Chaetodon auriga. Next base: position 17,106,198 of record NC_135082.1, on the reverse strand, counting down.
GTGGTATTGGTACTGTTAGTTAAGCAAAGGATCTGAATACTTCCTCCACCACTGCAGCTGGTCATACGCACACAATCGAAGCTCAGCTGACCAGCTTCTCGCCTGTCAGCGAGTGGGGGAATATAATGGGGAAACTGAGGTTTAACCTGGCCCCTTTCCAAATGCACCATTTCACATTAATAAAACCAGGTAGATTAATCATGTTTTACCTTCCTATAAAATGGCATTTTATAACCTTTCAGGAAAGGAAATATCAGTGCGCACGAGAATGCAACAAGTAAAAAAAAAAAAAAAAAAAAAATCCACATCAGCAGCCTTAAAAAAAAAAAAAAAACAACTTAAAAAAGGTTGTTCTTGGCGCGGGTACAGGCTGAATTTTTAGCTGAGGAAATCACATCTCGCAGTTGACCTCCACCTGCGCATGCAATCAAATCAGACACCATGAACAGTACAGACTGCTTTCTCTGACAGACTCCCTGCAGTCTGGAATACTAAGCTTAGAGAACACCGGTACAGAAACACACTGCATGATAATACTAAGACCGCTGTAACAATCTATGGCCTACATATAGTAAGCAGCTGATAGCACTCAAGTCTATATCTGAACCCTTTCCTCTGTCCTAAATTAACAAAACTGCTTTCCTCCTCTACCGCAACTTTGTTTCTGGTTGGTGTGAATTCATTACTGAGACAGACAGCCAATTAAAAAGCATAAACAGAGCACAGTCTAATAAAAGCTGTCTGAATTAATGTGGGTTCTTGTTCTGTCAGCTGACTCTCTAATAAGTTGTGACCAAACTCAGATGTAACCTTAATACAATTTCATGCTTATGAATGCCTAAAAATATGGTGCTTTAAACACAAATATAATGATTATTATGTTGTCAGCCAGAAGATGCGGCTTTGACTTTTTAATGTTAAAATGACTGGATACACGCTTGGATTTGAATTAATTAGATAGGCTTCATTATTTTTGTTTTTCGTACGAGGAAAATGTAGGAATATTTAAAAGGGATGGAACTCTGATGTCAGTGAGAGACAAAAATCTGCTTTTATTCTGCATTTTACAGCAATATCTTGCCCATTGACTTAAACTTCAGAAACTGTAACTGGTCAGGCAAAATGCAATTTAGCCCATCTGTGTGCATCGCCCAGGCCTGAACAGTATTAATGGGTAAAAAGCAGTGGATTGAGGGCACTCATGTCTGCAGACACTCATCCCTGCAAAGAGCTATTTGGTGTCTTCTATTCACTCAACACTCTGCCTCTCTCACTCTCAATCTGTCACTTTTCATCTACTTTCATACTCTCTCTCTCTCTGTAGAAGACAGTCGTGTAGAAACCTGGTCGCAGTTGCAAATGCAGAGGTTCGGTCATAGCAGTAAAAAACACACATACGCATGCATACACACTCTCTTCTTAACTGCCATCCTCTTTGTCATACTTAATTCATACCTGTTTCAAGAAGCTGTGAGTTACTTCGCATGTTAGCCGTGAGCATCTAACAGTGATACGTCTACAGTATACACTGAAGCATTAGTGCCACTGTTCACTCCGAGCCACTCAGGGTTCGATGAGTGGTTTCATTGGAGTGAGATCGGAGTGACCTAAAAAGCCCGTAAAAGCTTTAAGACTTCACAACATGATTTTAAATGTTGTTTCCATCAAGCCGACTGAATTGCACAAGACAGGACTGCAGCAGAGGTGTGAAGCTATTAAAAGGGCAATCCATCGACTTAACATTAGCGCCCTATAGCACTGCTGCACCCAGAGTGGACGAAAAGAATCAAAATCGATGCCACAGAGTCAGAGAGATGGTTTCTACACATTCTTCTTCATTGTAAAACCTGGTGCCTGCATTACCCATAATGCACAATTTAGTCCGAGATGTGCATGTGTTACGCTTGTAGTTGCTAACGTAGCCTCAAGCCGTTAGCCTGGAGCAGAGATGGTGATGAGTGGGCTGCAGAGGTCTGGTAAGCTCGCTAATTTTAACTCTACACCCACAGATTTTGTTCAGTTTCAAACTTGTAGTCTTCAGCTGTGATGCGGACTCATGCGACATCGCTTGAGGCGATTTATCATATTTGGTACTGTATTGAATTTTTCACATATGCAGTAGTTCTACCCAAGACCTGTAAAGTCCCCTTTAATGTCATGATATGTTCATCATATACCTTCATTTTTCATGATTTCTCAAATGAACTGCATGTTATTTGGACACTGATTGATAAAAAGAAAATATTTAAACCACTTCTCCAGGTCCTCTGGGTTAATTTGGCTCTCTCTTCTGCTTTGAAATTTAATAAACTCCACATGACTGGCTGCATTTGACCTTTTCTCACGCATTTGAGCAAATAGCTTCAAGCTAAAGTTATTCCAGGTGTCTTCATAGCGATGCGGAGTAGAGTCCTTGAAGGCAAAAGCTATAGCAGCAAAACATTGGCTTGTTTTTTCTTTTCCTCCCTCTAGCAGACAAACATACACACATGTACATACCCACAAATATGTATACAAACTCTGAGGCTTGTACATCTGTGTGGGGTTACAGTAAGCATGTCTGGCCGGTCCTTTGCCATGAGACCAAGCGTTGTGACATCTTGAGATGAAAAGCGTTACCTCTGGGATGAATCGACAGATGGCATAAAGATTGAAGAAAGGGCACCAGAAGACTAGATCATATGCCATAGCCAGGGGTAACAGAGGACGGCGTGCCAAGAGAGGGGTTACAGAGGGACACGGAGGAGGAAAACAGCGAGTCTGAGGCCCAGAAAAGGCATTGCGTAAGCGAACAGACTTTAACAATGCTTCTTGAAGTCCCAGAGAGAAAAAAAAAACAAGCCAGTGTTGAAATTCCTTCATTTCTTTCCATCATGCAGTTCCTGCAAACTTTCTCTCAGTATCTCTTAAGCAGAGCTGGACGCACGTGTTGTGATTCAGGTGCTTGAATGAACTTTTCTTGTGGATTGTGTTCTCTGTTGTCTATTGTAAACGATGTCCTCTGAGGTTAAACTACAGCAGGTTATTCATGTGCAACATCTGGCCACATGCCGACTGCAAGCAGGTTATTACGACTCATATCAGTGGTTTATTGTTTGGTGGCGGCCTCTAGTGGCAGTATTAATGATGACGGAAGGAAGGGATGCAGTCAGATGACGTGGTCTAACGAGCAAGAAAGTCTGCATTTGAAAGAAGCTGAGTGGATGGTTGGGTCAAGTCATACTTATTTTAATGGAAATCATGATCTTTTCCCAAACCTAACCAAGTAGTTTTGTTGCCTAAACCAAAGCAAACTGTGACTGTTTCACAATTTTAGCCATGTGAGGGCGAAGATCCGCTACGGCAAAGTTTGATAGGCCTGTCGCCGCTACTCTCCAGTGGTCACGTATGTCGTTTTGGAAGCTGTTGGCAGTCGACCGATTCAGTCGTTTAGGTGCGTGGACGAGTTGGATTTATATTGTGAAATCGCTGCACTGTATGTTCACAAGTTTCAGTCCAGAAATTTACATCACACAGTTGAAAAAACGACTGACACAGTTTACCGCATTCAAATTTGTTTTACATATATACAGTGCAGCGTTTTGGCTGTACTTAGGAGTTACTCCTTTGAACAGACAGGGTTGTGATGCATGACTTTCCAGTATCTGTGCGACTTGTCACTGCGTTCCTTGCTTTGCAAGCCTCTGCCTGAAATATGATGAGCTTAGGCTAAAAGCCTCCAGAGCCTCTCATCTTAAAAAATGTGACAGCTAAACCCTCCAATCTAGCCACAGACAGAAAGAGAGACTTCAAGTGCGAGGAAAGAACTTGTGGTTCCCAGCTCAAAAGCTTGCTGCTGCTCGTACGGCAGCGGAGTCGGGAGAGAAACCTAATAAGCCTGTCAAAGTGAGATATTTGTGATCAGTTTTGTTGCGACCCATTTTAATCCAGCAACACTGCTCAGCGTCGCACGAACAGATGAGTGAGGCGCTTCAGTCTGAATACCCATTCCTCTGAGAGGGAGGGGAGAGTGGGAGATAAGAGAAAGAAAGAGGGACAAAGACGTATGAGCAGACTGACAGACACATGCACAAACACGCATGATGCAGGTGCCATGATGAAAACCGCAAAACCTCAATCATGGATTTAAAAAAAAATCCGGATTGTTTTTTGTTATTTTGATGGCTTGTCTACACCATTACAGCGAAGAGAAACACTGGTTGCCAATCACAAGCTCAGAATCTCAACCAAACTTAGCTGTGGGTGGACAAGCTCTCCCCCATGATGGCACCGGCTGCCAGAGAAGAGGAGGAAAGACAGAAAAGTGGGAGTGGAAGAGGAGGGGGATTATCTTAAAGAACTGTAGTACACTAACACTGGATGTTACTTACTGTGCTAATATACTATACTGACTAACATGCGTGGTCTTAGGTAGAGGACAGGCGGGTTGCTGTGGATTTAGGTTGAGATTCTGCTGACCAACCATGACCTGAGAGTAAAATGAACTAATACTAACTGATTTTTACCAAAGGCATTATGTTGGGAAATGTAAGCACTGTTTTTCCACTTAGTTACCTTTAGTTTTTCTTTTCTCCTTTATCCACTACATCCTTCCTCTGTATGCTTTACAAACACAAATGTACTTACACGTCTTGCTAATAAAGCAAATATTTTGAATATTTCCTCAAAGTCTAGATGTCAGTAAAGCCGATAAAGCCTCAATGAACTGAGCCAAAGCAACAGACAGAGACAGAGGGAGACAGAAGTGAGACGGACGATGAAAAAATGACACCTATACACACTCATCCCACTTATCTGTGTCGAGGGAGGACATTATAAATTGAAGTGCTACTGAGTGTTATTTATATTGTGCCCAGTACGAGTCATGAGCATCAGTGACAGCGAGCTGACTGCCGGCTCCGGATACGCTGCACTTCACCTCCAAAACGCTCTCCGGCTGCATGTCGCTCCCACGTCACACCGAGGCAGCAATCCACTCTACTGCCATAAGAAAAGAGTTAAAGTACTTACATGCTCCATGTCCCACAGGCAGACTATGTCTAGAAAATAGATTTTGACTTGGGAGGGGTGCAGAGATTCAGATGCGAGGGCCCGGTGATATTTGACGGATAAAGGTTTAATTTCAAAGGGCCAGATGGCGCCAAATGTATTTGGCAGTATCAAATACAGTGGAGAAGAGGGGGCAGAGCTCTCTTTAAAGGCCCCTTAACACTATTAACTATAAAATACTTTAATTGGTAATATGAAGACATAAAGGGGACAAACGCCTAAGTGTGCCTTTGTGTCCTTTTAGCGTGGAACATTCTGCTTCGGGTTATTTAAGGAGGGAACATTCCCTCCAGGTAGCAACACTTTTAACAACAACTGGTTGCTACTATCTTGCTGTCACCTCTCAAAATTACATAGAGAAAATAGGCTGAGACTAACAATATGGACTCTATTACACACATATTAGAGCAGGAAACATCACTTCAAGAGAGTGAAGGCTACAAACTTTACCAAATCGATCCTTTACCCGCTTAATATCAGCTCTGGAGCTCCAGCAGGTACGAGGGTTTAATCAAATTTTGTCTCATTAAACGTTAAGCACATCAGCAGCTGTGCCGCCTGCAAAAACTGATGTTTTTTCAGCCACTTGAAAGGGGAAGTTCATAGGTAGCAAACAGTCAGAACATCCCAGCAGCAATGGAGTGACATTATCAGTCATTTGGAGTCATGTTTGTGTCCATCTGACGGATGTAAGTCCAATGTTCCCTCTCTTTTAGCTCTGGCTTTGGTCTCTATCAACTCCTGAACTCAAATATCTGACTCTTTAGCTGCTAAATGCTCCACTATGTTTGGTGCTGTACATGCTTTAAGCAACACAGAACACTTTTTCCAGCCACAAACAGGCAGCTGGGACAACTGTGAAGTCTTGTTTCTCTTATCTGAACAGAAAACTCGTAAAACAACATCTTAATATTTTGTATTCACAGAGTACATGCTTGGACATTGGCTGGTTCAAATGTGGGATCGTCTGTGCTCTGTCATTAGTCTTGAAGCTGGAGCTGACAGGTTGAGGTTATTATTGTTTAGATGAGGACACCCACAGGGCTTTTATAAGGAAATATATGCTGAATAGTCACATGTAGGGACACCCTGGTGTGTGTGGGTTTAGGTTGGTCGTTCCCATTGTCCCACATCTGCTAACAAGTTGCATTATTATCAGATTCTGTTAAGGTGGCTCATCAGATGCTATCAGGAAGCGTTGCCTCCGCCCGGACCAGCCTCCTCCTCAGACGGCCACTTAGAGCAACAGTGCAGTGAGAGAGAGGCTGCATGTTTATGCGAGCGACAGATCATCCCCTGACGACTGCAGTTTCCCCTCACACCTATTTCACCCAGCAGTGTATCCAGATTACAGTTAATCCTAAACGCCACAGCCAGACTCCTGACAGCAGCTAAGAGCAGTTGGCGTATCAACTCCATTTTAGCTTCACTGTGCTACTGCTGCAATTTAAGACTGATTTTAAAATTTTATTGGGCACCCTCGAGGCATATCCTAAATTAGCTATATCGCTGAGGATTTAACCCTTCCTCCGCCTCAGCCTGAGATCCTGCTGAGGAATATTCAGGCACATTAAAGAACACCTCCTCCTTTACACGAACGAGGATCTGTTTGTTATGCTCTGCGTCTGTACCTTTTCTTTGTTAATATGCATATTGGGTTCACTGTGACCTGACATGCACCAAGCAGCTTCAGTGTTTATTTACTCATATTTGTTCACATTTGCTTTATTTAGTTGCTTTCTTTGTTTGTATCGACTGCGTATTGTTCCAGGGAAGGAGAGGCATATAAAAGAAAAACCGAGTTCAAGGACAGGACAGGACTCCACAGCAGAGAAAAGGCAAAGAAAGACCGAAAAAGAGACAGAAACAGGGCACAGAAAGTGTCAATTAAACTGCTACTTAAAGAGCAGCACTGTATATGCGCCAGGAACAAGGCGAGTGTGACTATCGAAGAAGAAAAGAGGCCAAAAACTCACTGCTAAACAAGAAACCGAGTAACTTAGCTGAGACCGATAGAGAGCGAGGCGAAAACAAACAGAAAAGAGAAGTAAGCGATAAACGGGGAATGTAAAACTGCCTATTAATATTCTCCACTTGTTCTTGTGCAACATACCACAAAAACTAAGTCTCTTCAGTCTGAGGCAAACAGCCTGGATTCTTCTAAAAGCCAAGCAGCAGAGGTGCTGGTGTTTGGAGAGGTGCGGGTTTAATCCCCGTAACATCTGCAGCGGTACGGGCGAGTCCAGAAGTGAAGCTTCTGTACAACGCTGCGCAAGTCGGCCGCTGTGCAGGAGAGGGAGCTTAAGAAAGAAGAAGCTCTTATGTGCACTGTTCATTGAACTCTGTCATGAGCGCATCATGAGCTCGAACGCTTTTTCATATCAACTCATTTAAGTCAATGAGGCCTTTTGGTCAGAGCTCCCACATTAGGCTCATTCTCAGGCTCATTCTTGTATTTTAGGTGTCTTCTAGAAAATGTTTACATGCTTTCATGTTCAAAAAACATGATTTTTCTCATGCTGTTCATTGTTGCAGCACCTCTATTCACCCTCTGTCAGAAACACACCGTGTTTCTTTCAGGCCCCCCCTCCCGAAAAGTAGTATCAAGAGTATCAAAAGTAAGTAAGTAAGTACTCACTGTGCAGTAAAATGGTCCCTGTCAGTGTTTCACTATGATGTATTTTGGATTCATGTTGCTGCTGCAGTAATGTGTATGTTACATTTTACTGCTGTAGATGTTTAAAGTTGAGCTCTTTTTAACCACTTTATTTACTGCTGGGTAGTTTCATCCACAGCGGCGTCCCTGTCCTGTGAGAACCACGTATCTCTACAGAGTCAACTTTTCATGAGCTTTGAAAAAACAGCCTGCTTTCAGCTTTGTGACAATGTGTTTCCCAGCTAATCCAAGAGGGTTTAGATAGTTTATTTAGCTTAAGAAGTATAATTTGTGTCCTCAAGCAATAAAGGAACACTTGATCCTTCAGTTTATCAGAAAAATTTAAAATCTAAATGTAGAACACAAGGTTTTCACTGGGCAGGAAGGCTACGAAAAAGTGTAATCTGAAAAACAACCAAAGCTGTCAGACACATGTGGTGTAGAAAGTTTGCGTCTGAGTCGTAATGGAGTATGACGTTGCGTAATACAGAAATACGCAAGTTAAGTCCAAGAACCTTGAATTTGTACTGAAGTGCAGTGCTTTAGTACAAATATTTAGTACTTGTCTTCCACCACTGTTTGTATCCATTGTGGACGACACAAATGTCGAACTGGCAGCTTCCTGACTCAAGACATCAAACGCTGGACAACAGCACACCTTCTTTTAAGCATGGCACGACTGAACGGACACAGCTGAAAGTCCTACTTATTACATACTAGAAGCTCTGATGGAACATGCAGTGAAACGTTCCTGAGTGTCTGTGACAGAGTCTGTCGAGCTCTCCTGCCACTTGCGTCTGCTTCCTCCCACCATTCACACCTTGTCGCCTTCTGGACGGGAACGTAAACAGTCATTGCTGGAAACTAAAAGCAATGCATAAATATTTTTCTTCATGATCACAAATCTCATCTAAATGAGCCCCCCCCCCCCCCCCCCCCCAGGAGACGCTTTGAACAATGACAGCCTGTAACTGATGCTGCACAGACGATACAGAAAGAAGAACACATTTAAATTGTATTAAATATCAACAACAAAGTTAACAAGGCTTGTAAATATTCATAGAAAAGCAGGCGGAAGTGTCACACGAGCCTTCACTTACTGTTGGTTTTGAGGCGGGCTGGCTCACTGTTGCGGCTTCCTGCCTGGTTGATAGCCTTGACAAAGAAGATGTAACGGGTGCCACTCTGCAAGCCGTGCACCGTGTAGTGGTTCTGCTTGATGTTTGGTACGATCATCCAACTGTCTGCCGAGTTGTACAAACCTGACAGATCCACAGAAGCACACACACACAGACACACATACACACATAGCATGAGTAACCAAGTTCTGTTGATGTTTTCAGGGTAAGCAGAGCTGCAGAGAGTCCTGCTGAGACTCTTCAAGAGAGCAAAAACAATTCTCCCTGAAATCTGACCAGAGCAGTATGTTATTTTTTTCTCCAAACCTCGGGTGAGTCATCACACAGGGAGAAACTCCAGAGATCATACAGTCCTCTGTGTTATGCAACATTTATGCGCACATACCGATCCATCCCATTACCTTTCCGTCAGGTTATCGTGGCGTGCTGCCCTCAGGCGATACTGTGTGTTCGCTAAGCTGAATCTATAACCCATTAAGAACAAGGTGCTTACACAATATGGCAGGTGAATGTGTGTAGTGAGCGCCTGAGGGCGAAAGACTGTGATAGCCTTTTATGTTCAAATGTATGGAAACGTGGGCAATACCAACATGACCCCACTTGGTGGGTGCTTTGATTGGAAGCGGCTTGCGGTAGAGGGTTAGTAATGGCTGGGTTAGCTCTGCAGTCACCTGCCTCTAAACACACTCTTTTCAGCCTCTCAGCTGCAGCCGGCTGTGGAGGATAAAAAAGGAAATCTCAGCTCAGGGTTGAGGAGGAGCTCGACTACGAGGGGAGGGGGGGGGGGGTCTTTTGTCCTTTAGCCTCGCGTGAAATAACGGTGATGAATTAACACGTTAACATGACTGCTGTTTCTACCTCAGCGGATGCCCTGACATATGTTTTTAATGAGAGGGTGAAGCGTGTTTCCCTGATTTTAAATCCGAAGCGCACATGCTTCAGCGTGAGGTCAGAGGTGTGAATTTAAGATATCAGCGGAAGGACAGCGGTTTACTTGAATCAGGTATTGCAAAATTTGACAGTTAGCTACAGGAAGTGTGCAGCTACTGCACTTATGCTTCTGGCTGATGTGTGAAAAAACAAACATGGTGTGAAATTGGCCACTTCGAGTACACTGGCTGCGTTTTGCACACTTTATTGGCATTGTCATTGAGGACTGGTGAAGAAAACTGATGAATATTTCTTAGAAGCAGAGTAAGTAGCACCTCTAACCACAGCAAATGTGCTAGTTGGTGTAAGAACAGATGAAATGATTGAGTTACTTGCACTACTATTTAAACCTTTAACTCCAGGTCACAGTGTGAGTAAAACGGTCACGACGCTCCAAGAGCCAATGACCGCCGGGCTTAACATTTCTCTCACCTGTCTACAAAATTCTGAACACATTCCAGTGAGCCCTCTCCAAAAACAAACAAAACATCTTGTTTAGCAGCACTAGAGCTGAGGTTAATGTTTGTGGAGTTGAAGGTAGAATAACAATCGTTTTCATTGTCTCGCCTTCCCTCCCGCTGCAGGATTGCAGGGAAATAAAACTCCTGAACGGCACAGAGCTCTCGGGGCATGCCTGCCTTGTCCCTTCTGGTGAGGATGCGTCGTGAATTATTGAACAAGATGGCAACAGCATGCATAAGTAATAGCCGGGAGTCTGCTTGTAAATATAAATACTTCACAGGACGCAAATAAGGCCTTTAAAAGTGAGGCGGCTTTAAGAATGAATGAGGGGAGGGGACTCTTAAAGTTAGAGTGAAGGCTGCGTCTTGACATATCTGCCGACTTCCACAAGCTTTTCTCAGACAAAGAAAACACTGTGGAGGGCTTTCATCTGCCGTTAAGATGAGAGAGACCCAAAAAATGAGGGGGTTCTTCTTTATACCTCGCATGGGCACCATCCATTTTGTATGCAGACAGCCAGCACATTCATCTGCATTTTGTTTCAGCCCGGTCTTACAAATACGCATCTACTGTCAACAATGAAATCCTGTCGCTGTTTTCTTCGCAAAAAGCGAGTGCGGTGTTCGACTGTGGCAGCTGTCCCTTGTCGTGCTGGAAATTATGCCTCCCACCTGTCGTTTCAGCCGCATCCTGTAGAAATTAGGGAGGCTTCAGTGTTATGTGGGCTTTCAAAAAGAGATACAGGGGAAAGACGAGGGAGAAGGACCTCACGCTGCTTTCCATTTTTAAAGCTTTTGATCTCCGTAGCACCTCTCCCTTTTCGCTAAATCAAATTAGGTCAGTACACGGCAGTACGCTATCGCTACTTTTGCCGTTGTAAAGGGGCTTTCTGACACTAGCCAAGCTGCTTTGGAGAGCATTGCGACTTCAAAGTGTGGAGCAGTAACTGAATGTGCCATCGTAAGAAAGGGAGAGGAAAAGGAAACGGGGAGGAAATAGATTGGCTTGTGTCTTGTATCCAGACATCAAGTGTGTATGTGTGTGTGTGTGTGTGTGTGTGTGCGCGTGTGCATGTGTGTGCACGTCTTGCTCAGACTCAGAAGCGAACAGGTGAGAGTGAAAAGGGAAAAACAAAGTATCCTGGAAATGGAGGAAGGTCTTTGATGATGCAATATAGAGTTAATGGCGAATGTGTGTGTGTGTGTGTGTGTGTGTGTGTGTGTGTGTGTGTGTGCGTGCGCGTGCGTTTGCATGTTCCTAAGTGTTCATTTCTTCTGCAGGGACAGGCTGTTTGTGTGTGTACGAGCAGCTGAGCATCAATAAAACACATCGAGCTCACCTGCATCCATCTCTCGGTGCCTCTACATGACTTTAGCAAGTGTATTGTTGTCAGACCAGTTTCCTGCAATGACTGAAGGCTCGTTAACATTTCATCAAACACTGATCAAAGACTGATCCTGCTGACGCTCTGAAAGATGCCCTGTCGAGATACAGAAAAAAGGGGGATTTTATCAAAACTCTGGGCTGTCGTGACGCCCACTTCGATACGGCTTTTCACCCGTGATAATAATATTAATACTCCCCCACAGGCCAGTGCTCATGAATCCACATGAAAGACAGATGAAGCTGTCAGCTGGCGTCGGCAGGTAGAGGTCTGGCTAGTGCGGTTAACACGCAGGCCTCCCAGGAAACTGCACAAATTGGCTATAGAAATCGGAGAAAAGTGGTTGAAGTCCTGTGGAGGGGGAGCAGGGTATAGACTTCTATTAGTCCGGACAGATACGGTAAATTAGCTTCAGCTGAGCAATGCAGGAAAACTGATGTGTGTGGAACTTTTATGGTTTTTCTAAGGTAATAAGTTATCACTGTGCGAGCCACGGGCCGCGAGGAGAGGCTCTTACATTTTGAATGAGTCTCTTGTTTCATCCATTCCGGTCAAAATGTCTAAAACTATCTATTAGTTAGATGAGAGTGAGAGATGAACAGTCCCGTTTGTGTACATGCAGCAAACACAAACATGAATATGAAGCTAGCGCTGAGCGACGTTAGCTTATCGTAGCAAATAGTGGAAACAGAGGGAAGCAGCCAGCCTGGCAACCCTGGAAACTCCAGCATGTTTCCCAAAATGTTGAACTATTCCTTTAAAATGACTGTTTTTTTTTTTTTTTTTAATGCATATGCATTAAAACCATTAAAGTGGAGAGGCATGTGCTGAAAAGTTCACCTTAGATCAACTCCAGCATTGCATTGAATCTGTATCAGCAAAAAGGGACGCACAATTTACATCCATCATTCTCTCTAAGTATTGTGTTATTGAAACCATTAAGATGTAGCACTTAATTAACAAAAATATACAGTATAAAGGCATAGTGTTTACATCAGCGTTACTGACTGACATAAAAGTACAACCTCCAGAGAGTGTGAATCAAACACCGACGGCTCAAATGAAAATCCGATACTGTTTTATTTCCAGATCAATTAATCAGCAATTACACGCAGCTTTTCTGTTTGATTCCTCCCTCGTTTCGATCCCTGCCGTCATTCTTGATCTTCATCGCAGGAGTGAACATCACGGTGAAAGCGGACTGATGAAAGGCTATATGTGATTACCAAGGAGAGAGGAAAACAAATATTTACAGAGGAGTGGACGCAGTGTCAGTGGATTAGTTGGGGATGTCTGTTGGCAGGCAAACAAATGGGTCAACAACACTAGACACTTGCTGAGGGCCCACAGGTAGCAGCTCCACATCCACCGCGCTGACATCTGCCATTTCTGGCCTTTTGACAGTGCTTACATTTATAGGTATTCAGTTTCACTGGCTGACTATTTTCTGCTGCTGTGCTTGGATGATCCTGCAGAGGCAGGACCCCACAGGACCCCCCTCCCCGCCTCCCGTTCCTCTCCTCGTGGGAAGGCCAAGGCCGAGGAGGAGGCCAGGCGAGAGAAGAAAGAGAGAGACAGGATGGCGCTCAAGTGGGAGCATTTAGCCACTTGGAAAGTTAGAGGAAAATGCTATGGTAAAAACTCAAGTGGCGTGGCAGGCTAAATGGGTTTCTCTCTTTCTCCGTTTCTCCTGTGAATCTCGGAGGACTCTGTGGCAGCACGCGGCTGAATATCTGAGTCACTCAGTCTATCGCGGCTGAAATGTATCCTGATGTTTCAAATGGCTGGGCCACTCGAGCTGCACGGCGAGATGGAGAAATGTCAGGCTGCACGGAGGAGAGGAGATGATGAAAGGATCAAAGAGGGGAGGGAAAGTGGAGAGAGGCACAGGTGTGTGCGCACATGCTTGAATGTGCACGATTATGTACATTAATCATATCCTCCTCAGATCAGTGAGTGCTAATTTTCACCTCCCCTGTGTAACCATTATCCACTCTGATATTCACCTGTTCTCCCGTTCCTCTCCTCCTCCACAGTGGTTTTTCTTTCCCTTTATTTATTATGTGGTGATACACGGTCAGCCATAATGCTGACTAGGTAATGGCGGCCAGATGTTTGGCAAACGTGTAAATCCTGTCCAGGAATATTAGAGCTTTGAATAAGTGAGTAAAACCAACGAATACTGAGGTCAGTGAAATGTAAAGGATGATAATGTTATAGCTCAAACGGGGGTTAAAATCATGTACATTTTTGCAGGATTGTTCAGATGGCATATGTGTGTGTATCATCTAAATGTGGTAACAACAAATATGGCTCATTCAACGTATGAGGAAAATGAGGTGTCATTTTCAAAAAGTGATGGAAAAACAGCGATTTTGGGACCAAAGAAATTCAAAAATCTGTTTCGGCGTTTGAGCGCTTTGAGCAAGTCGTTCAGGGCACACTGTGAGCCTCGTGTTCTGGGGTTAAGGGCTGCACAGACTGATGAAACTGGATCTGAAATCTGGCCAAAATTCTAATCACTCGCTCCAAAAAATTGCAATATGGTCTCAGCTCTTTATGGTGCAAATGTAACAAGAGAAGCACTGAATGAAAAGCAAAAATTGAGGGAGAAAAAGCAGAATTTGAAAGAGGGCGGCGTGTGATTTTCTCATTCTCATCCCTTGTTTCAGCACTTTCCTCCCAGCTTGAACAAAAACAGACAGGAAGTAATGAATCTTTTCAAAGGACCCCCTCTTGATTTCTACTGTATGTCCTATTTTTAAAGCAGTAGTTTTTGATAACTCAGCTCTGTCTCTCTATAAATACGAGCACGGAGGACAACGCACACCGAAGCTGGACAGAAAATCTGGGTTATGCAACACAGTTTGGATGAAATATTGAACATATGAAAGTAAGACTGAGCAACACTGAAAGTATTGTGGTGCTCCAGTTTATTGCTCTTTGTAACTGCAGAGAGGTCAGTGTGCATGGTGTGTTTCTTTGGGCCTTGTATGTGTGTGTGTGTGTGTGTGTGGGTGTGGGTGGGTGCTGATAATGTACATATCTTCATGGAATTGTTTTTATGGTTAATCCTAGTAGTAAAACTGCCCCCTCACATAATTGTGCTCATTTTTATATACTGTATTTGTGTGCGCTGGTTTCAAGTGACTTAAAGTGAGGCTATGCAACCACGAGTCACAATTACAGGATACTGGTGGACGCTAAAGTGTTGCATAACTGATGCACAAGTAGGGAAGAGTCATTAAGGCAGAGAATTGACTCAGTAATGTCAGTTACACAACAGCATCTTATTAAATCAGCAAACATGAGCCACCATAAGATACTGGTCAATTGAAGCTGTAGCAGTGAAACCTCTGAGTGTCTTGAACTGAGCAAGAAAGTGTTTTCTTGTTTATGAATTCAACTTCTCATCTGTAAGAGGAAGACTGTGTTACTTCTTCGACACAGTCTCACTTTAAAAGCTCCTTAAATTTGACAACGTTTGATAAAACCACTCATGATGATTAAAGCATTATTGATGCCACACAGATCCCATTGATCTCTAGTCTCTGAAGGCACCATGCAGGTATTTTGCTGTAATGATGAGCAGGAGCCTTGAAGAAAGCAGTGTGGGTCACGCACTGCTGGTGTTACTCAGCTGGCCTTGGCTCTTTGAAAACGTGATCCTTATTACGTGAGGAATTACGTCCTTCACAATCCACTTCAAAAAGAAATACAATATTTCGTCCTTTTTTTTTTTAATCGAATTAAACTTTTAAAATATTCAAGCACAGGTCGATAAAGTATTTGATCCCTCTTGGCCAAACGCTGATTGAAACAATCCCAGAGTCGCCTCTGGCTATTGCTGAAATGCAATTTTGTGAACATGAACTTCCGTCTAAGCTCTTACAATGAGTGCTTTCTAATCTAATTTTCATTCTTAGTTTCCGTATTGCTATACGTGTGTGTGTGTGGGTGTGTGTGTGTGTTTCAGACCTACTACTTTCAGGGACAAATTCCAGACTTTAAGACCAGTTAATTGGCGAATGAGGCATTTTGTCCCCAGTTGGGAAACGGCTGATTTTCAGGTCAGTGGTTCAGTTCAAGGTTAGGTTTAGGTTTAGGCAAGCAGTGCTTACTGTTATGGTTAGGGTAAGGCTCCAGTGTGTGTGTGTGTGTGTGTGTGTGTGTGCGTGTGTGACTCACTGATGAAATTTGTCTGGCCGGTGTAGATGGTGTACTGCAGCTCGTAGGAGGTGACGCTGAACTCATCCTCTGACGTCCAGTGGACAGTGATGGTGTCATGGGAGGCGGTGCACAGCTCGTCTCTTATGGATGGCGGGTTGGGAGCTACATGAGGAGGACACAACAACATGATGCATAGTCAAAAATAAAAGTTATTAATGGAGGTTTGCAGAAAGTGAAGCACGTTGCTAAAAGTAGCGGAGAAGAACTGACAAACATTTCCAAATAAAGGTCGTATGATGTTTATATCAGCTGGTATAGATTTATAAACCTGGATATAGTGCTGGGTCACATTGTCTTGTATACACTATAATGCCACTGTATGGAAAAACTTGTACAGCATGTCCACAGTGACAGCTGAGAAAACACCAGTAGCTCCTGTAAGTACTCGAGGCAGCCACTGCAGAGCAGACACACACACGTACCCGTTAAATAATCCAGCCCCTCCAAAATCTTCTTCTCCCGGGAAAAGTCCAGAGCAAAGTTGTCGAACGCCTCATTCAGGTTGACGTCAGGGATGAGTACCTGGGAGGAGGCTGTCGCCATGGCAACCCTTTTAGAGCGGACAGGACACAGGAGCGAGGAAAAAGGAAATGTCAGGAGAAGGGCAGCGAGGTGAGGGAGCAGACGAGGGCCGAGATGAGGTGACGAAGAGGTGGAAAAATGTGAGGAGAGGAGTGAAGGAAGTGAGACGCCAACGGGGGAGAGGTGGTGGACGGTGGCAGTTTGTACGACATGAAAACGACGAGAGAGAGAAAGGAAATATAGAGCAACAGAATACAGAATTCAAACAAATAGAGAAATATCGACAGCATCTAACAGAAGTGTCTGCAGCCTGCACAGACACACAGCGAACACCGAGTCTGTCCAGCTCTGTGGAAACTTGTTCTTCTGCTTTGGGCATCAGTGGCTTACAGAGCCGTGCAGAGCTGATCAGACTTTTGTTCCTCAGTCAAGAGAAACCAGTCGATCAATAAAGCGCCCGGGCCAAATGCTGGAAAAAAGCTGCATAAAAGGTGCTACGCTCGCTGCATATTTCGCACAGAGCTGCCGGCCGGTGGCGGGAGGAAGGGCGGAAGGGATGAAGGGATAACAGAAGTGTGCAGGTGTGAAGAGAAACTGGCCCTTAAATGATAGATGGCCTGACATGGATCACAGGAGCCGGAGCTGTAATGCTGATTTACGCTAAGACTGGATTTCATAGGAGGGCAAAATGTGTCAAATTTCCAAAAGTTTAGTGTGTGTCCTGCAGGGAGGAGGATAGGATAACAACTGCATGTACAAGAGACGGAGAGATGAAAACCACAGTCAGATCGATTTCATTCACTTTTCTTCTGTGCGTCTAATGAATTCAATCAAGTGAAATCAGTTTTTTTCTGTGGCACACAGGTTCAGAGTACATGTTACACTGTTAATAGAAAGAACCTCTACTACATAAAAACAGTAATGGACAAAACTACAACATTACCTCCAAACAACCAGTGATATTAGCAAAGTTCATCATCCACGACATCACTGATTCCGTCTCTGTGCAGACGCTTGTCTCTGCACTACATCGCTCACCTTTCTGCTACGTTTCGGGCGGTCTGGAGGAAGCGAGCGTGGTCGTTCTCCTTCAGGCTCTGCTCGGCTTGCGTGATGAGGGCGCTGGAGCGCTCCAGACACTGGCGACAGTTTGCGATCTGCTGAGCCAACTTACGCAGTTTCATCACCTGGAACACATACAAATGTAGGACGGGACATGTTACGACCTGCTGATTCGCATTCATTCGTCTCAGCGGTGAGAACACGTACCAACTTAACATGACCTGGTCGAGTCAAATGCTTGGTGCATGAATTCTCAGCCAGACACAGATTTTCTTCACCATTTCACAAAACTCAAATGTCAGTCTCTGGTGTTATTGATCTTTTGAACTCGTCTCCTGTGGTTGAAAATAACTTTGCTCCCACGTTCCATCCACTGCACAAATTTTGGAAAAAAGTGCCTCAGAGCTCAATACACCTCAAAAAATGCATCTCAAATACAGTCCAGTG
The DNA here is from genome assembly GCF_051107435.1 of Chaetodon auriga. Classification (NCBI taxonomy): domain Eukaryota; kingdom Metazoa; phylum Chordata; class Actinopteri; order Chaetodontiformes; family Chaetodontidae; genus Chaetodon; species Chaetodon auriga. The sequence continues at coordinate 17,088,317 of NC_135082.1, read as the reverse complement.
ATTTCAGTATGAGGTATTCATCATTGTGACATTCACTGCTCCACAAATATGCGCAACACTTCCAGTAAACATAATTAAACTTTGCTGCCAAATTGCTCTAAAATAGTCAGCATTGGTAGCGCCCCCTGAGACGACTCCTGCTAGGTGAAACCAACAAGTTGCCATATGGCAGGCTATCAATATAGAAGTTTTATTACTGTCAGAGAACAACAACAGTGCAACAAACACAAGCCCTCTGCAGGAAGCCTGGACAGACACTGAATGCGTTGGACACTGATCAGATATTATCCCGTCAGAGGAATCTTTGAATCATGTGAAATGAATTTAACTCGTAGAAACGGCGAGCAGGGGAACGTTATCACAGCTTGTGTGAGGAACTGATGACAGGATGACAAATAATATGCAGTGGGAAGTCATTCTACACTCACAAAAAATGTGTCCCATGCACCAAAAAAACCCGTCTTCCCCCTCACCTTTTGCCTGCCGCACACTCAACAATAAACCTCTAGATTCCACATAGAGGCACAGTGATGCAGATGCATGTGCAGACAGGAAAACACAGAGACAGGAAGACCCCAAGAATGCAGCAGAGAGGACACAGTCCTGGTAATGGGGTCAGAGTTGAAGCGAAACCACTGGCTTGTTATTCTCACACTGACCTTACGATCACGCTGCATAACAGAAGGGCAGAGGCGAACAGCGTAATGCGTTGTTTTCCGATATGATAACGGTCAGAGTTCCACTGCTTTAGCCTTGTAAACACTTATTTATCTCTTGTATGTTTCAGATGTGGCGGCACAGGCAACGGCCAAGAAATGCCTGCATTAACTTCCTTCATCTTCATCGCTAACAACCCTGCTGTGTGCATCAAGAGGCAGGTCAGTCACACACACACACACACACACACACACACACACAGACGAGGCTTTGTAATGTAGTCCGTTTTGACTCTAATTTCTCAGCGGGTGTACTGTAATACAATTTCCGACTGACCATAAGGAAGCCATTCAATGCTAATTTGAAATTAAAGTAATCCATTTAACGTCATTACGGCTCACATCCTGATTCCTCCAACCAACTTAGCCTGATGAAGCTCTCCGCGGGAAATAAAAAACACGGGCCACTCCTGAGCTTCGAGGCCGTCAGCGGAAAGGTGAGCCGCGGCCGATCGCGTCTCGGCGATGATGCTGAAAAGGAACCTGAGTGAACTTTTGAATGGCGAGCGGCGAAGTCGCCTCTTTGTCTGGAAACAGCACATTTTCAGCGACAGCTCGCGACTTGAATCTCTAAACACAAACTAAAAAGAGCAGGATCATTTATTTGAGTGCCCTTAAAGGATTAGTCATCTATATTTTCACAACACGTTTCTTTTTGCTCGCGGGGCTTGAATTATGCAAATAGGAAATCAGAAAGAAAAAAAAAAAAGGCCCACACTGGGTGGCAGTCGGTTAAGAGCTTGTCATCAAAAGCTCTCAAAGTATCAAAACAGTATCTAGTGTGCACTCACTTTCTGCTGCGGGAAAGCTGCTCCTGCTTAGAAAACCTCTCTAAGCTGGCGACTTAATGGAGTTTTCAATTGGCGTCTTAGCTGCTCTTCCACCAAGTCCACCATAATCTGTTGTCACTGTAAATGACATTTGAGCAGGTTGTTGACCGCACAGAGAGGACAAGCGAGACGGGCTTAATGGATGGGTTATTATTTGGCAACATATGCCGCAAACAACATTTTTAGAAGATGATTACTCCCCCTCTCTCTCAGAGTAATGGACAATAAGGCAGAGTCTGTGTGTGTGTGTGTGTGTGTGTGTGTGAGTGTGTGTGTGTGTGTGTGTGTGTGTGTGTGTGAGCGTCTCACCTCGGGCAAAGAGCCGCCTCATCTAAGGCTGAAATATAACTATTTAATCAAAGCTTGAACATAGTAATGCCGGCCCCTCAGTGTGTTTCGCGGTTGCTCTGTGAGGTCATGAAACAAAGCTGAAACCCTCTGCTGAGGCTGGACCTAATGCTCGACTAAATGAGAAAAAAATCTGAAATTATTTTTGTGGATCGTTTGTGAATGTGCAATGAGACACTGCAGTGAGCGCAGAAAACCAACAAGACCAACAGTCTCAGCTGCCCTCAGGTCCTCGGTGAGGCTGGCACAGAGATGTCATGGTAATAAAAGGATGCCTCACCGTGGGCTTTTATTCTGACTATGGGGATAATTAAAAAGGCACTACCAGACAATATGAGGGTTCATAGGCTAAAAAGTTAATCTGATAAATAGGCAGAGCTTCATCAACCAAAGGAAGGATATTAAATTCAGTTCTGAAGCAGACACGCAGCCAGCTCAGAGGTCTTAAAATCGGTGTCACGTGTGCCATCTCTCTGGTTCTAGTCGAGTTTTAAAATAACTGTAATTGAGCTATATTCTTTTCAGGGAGACCAGAAAGCCGAGCATTACAACAGTCAATCCTGCAGGTAATAAAAGCATGCATTAGTGTCTCTGTGTTGGCTTTAAAGAGAAATGGTTGCACTCTGGTAAATTTTTTTTTATGATGATAAAACAACCTCACAACCAAACAGCCTCATGTAAAACAGCAAATTGTTCCTAAGCTTCAGTTTCTGGACTAAATAAACGAGATATAAGGTGCTAATTAGTGAGACGTAAAGGTCCTGGTCAGCCAATTTTGTTACCTTTGAACAGAACCAGACTCACCGTTTCCCTGTTTCTAGTCTTTATGCTAAGCTAGGCTAATCAGCTGCTGGCTCCAGCTACATATTTACTCTATTGAGTGTGGTGTCAATCCCCTCATCCGACTCTCAGCAAGACAGCAAACAAAATGTCTCTTCCTTTCAGTGAGTTTACAGAAGCCAGCTCTGACTTTAAGTACGAAACTGGATGTAAACAGCAGTCCTGTGTGTCTGAGTCACATATTATACACCCAATCATCTACTCCAGCCTCCACCCGTAGAGGTTTACGGTGGCGTGACAGTGACTCGTACTTTTGCCATTCCTCCTGAGAGACCACAGTAATTATCATAGCCACAAGAGGTCATTGTCAGGTGAACGTACGCAGATGTTTTCGACATGCACGGTGCTGTTGTTTTTCTGGTGAGGACAGTCTTTACCAGCCATAACCAAAGAGTTCAAATCATTTCCGGAGTGAGAGAAGGATGAGAGACAAGCAGAATCACATGATTGAGACTCCCTCTTGCACACACCACCAGAACATGTGGGAATAGTGTGTGTTTTGTTTGGGCAGGGAGAGATTAGGCATGACTGCAGAGTCTCCTTCGAGAGAGCCAGAGCTCGTTAAGAGGAGGTGTGAGGGAGAGAGAGAGAATGGGAGCACCTTGCACAGCTCTGCGAACCACGATCACGCCTGCGTAATCCTGTTATTCTGTTGCGGAGTCACCTCTGAGTCCTTAACACAACAGGCACAGCACGAGTTGTTTGTTGAAAAGCCTAAACCGACCAGCGCTTACCTGACCTTTCAGGCTCTCCTCTCCTCTCAGGCACACATCCATTTGAACACACTCATGATTATTTGAATTACTCAAGGTGCATTTCATTAATCTTTCCTGACCCGTAAACAGCCTCAGATATTAACACATCACCCGCAGGCTGACATCAATCAAGCGCTCCTCTGGTGTTTTCTGTGTTCTTCCCCTTTACTTCCCCCTCCTGCGTTTCACTCCTCCAGCCTCTGCTAGACAGCCTTTTACAGACCCAGACTCTCAGGAGAACAAGCCTCGCTCTTTGTCTGCAATCACTGCGGACACACTCTCACACACACCTACTTCGGTCCTTGTGTTCAGCGTTTGGAAATCTTTTATCTTTCGACAAAGCTCTTTTGCTGCCTCAGAGGATCTTCCACAAGCACTTAAAATTTCACCTCTGGGAGGGTGAGATTCAGACTTTGCCACTGTCCTGAAACCCCGGGCAGGGAGACAACCACCCATAGACAAATGGGCACACGTCCACACACACACACACACACACACACACACACACACACACACACATACACACACACACACACACACACGCACGCAGATGTCTGTACAGTAAGTGCTGGACTCTCTTTAAAATGGCAGGTTCACAGCAGTCTTTGCTGCCACCTCAGATTCTTCCCACACATGTTCAGGCTCTCTTCTCTTTTTCCTCGATTGTCTTTTCCATTTCTCCTGAAGCGTCCATGTGATGTGTGTTTAGGTAAACAAGCGGGCAACTGCAGCGACAGCCGTATGAAATCCATCGCTGAGAGACCTGTGCAAATATATTCTGTCCACGGTGCTGCTGCTCGCACATTCATTCTCAAAATGTACAAAAAGTGCCATTTCTTTTGCGGTGGACTGTGAGCAGAGTTTGTTATAGATGTATTTGGTAATTAGAAGTGCATAAATAAAAAATCTTCAGGATATAAACACAGAATCAAATGTGTTTTAGCCACATTTAGTGTAGCTCTTTGTTGTTTTGTTTAGCAGAAAAGCTCTGACAACCCCACCGCACATCACCTGCCCACCAGCAAACCACAGGCAGACAAAGTTAGAGCGCAGCTGGTGAAAGAAATCACACACCCAGCAAGCTAATGACCAGTGTATTCTTCACCGGAGCTGCTGGAAACAAAACCAGATCAAAAAGGTCATAAAACGAGTGGATTTACATTCAGCAGGTGACCAGGATCAGACGGTGTTGCTCCATATCTGCTGCATGTGTTAACAGGCAACTAGTTGCTAATGCTAGCTAACCCTTTGCTAACTATAACAACTTTTCTGTTAGCTTCATTCTGTGTTTCGTCTTGATGCTCGTTAACGGCCAAAAATACATCAATGTACCTTCAACTTGGTGAAACTACAAGACTTCATAGTTTCAACTGAATGCAAATGCTCTTGTATTCAAGTCTCTCCCCCCCTCCTGAAAATGAAACAGTAGAAAGGGAATACTTTACCTTGGACTCTTTGATCTTCACAGCGATGACCTGTTTTCTCTGGCGGATGATCTCCACCAGCTCATCACACTCCTCCACCAGCTTGGCTTCATGCATGGCTGTGTTCACCTGGGAACAGAAGCAGGTCCACACATGAACATGAGTGGGAGATCCCACTACGTGGATGTCCTGAATCAGGCCAAAACACTGTCGGCTTGCTGACACACATTGATGCGCACGCACTGACATTTGCACAAATGCACAGTAAATCACACTAATCCGGCCATATGTTACATTTTATTTTGTCGCTGCGTGAAAACAAAAACAATATCTGCCAGTTGTTCTCCCTCTCTGTCTGTTTGTAGGGAGCTTTGTAAGATTTCTGGACTGGCTGCCTTGATAAATCATATCATCACATACACACGGAGCGCGTCATTTGTTTTTCCATTTCATTGCGCGTGCCGCACACAAAGAAAAGCCCCCTCCAACAAACCGTGCACCTGGATTAGAATTAACGTGCAATAAACGGAGATAATGATTTTCCAACTCTTTAATTATGTGACTGGGAAGACCAGAAATCATTTCATTTTACAAAGCATACATTGATCCAGAGGGAAAAACTGATTAGATACAGCAATAGGTCAACAGACAGCCATTTACAAGGCATTGTGGGTGATAAGAAAAGAGCAAAAGAAGTAGTAAGATTTTAATTTTTCTTACTCTGAAATGCTGGAGGGAAAGACTATCACAGCTCATAGAAATTCGTACATTGCTTTTAGATTTAAACCACCTCTTGATCTTGTATGTAACACTAATAATCTTATTATACAGGAGAAGCCATAATGTGCTAAAAAATCCTGCATGAAATTCATAGTTACACCTTTTTCTAAAACATGTTTATTTCACTCATAATGAACAAGAAATGGGCTGAAGAGTGTTGGAATATTCAAGTTTTCATTAAAAAAGCTCCCAAAAAGAGCCTGTGCAGACACTCATTAATTCAGCGACAGAATTTGCTTACACCATGCCGATTTAATAGATTCTGTGATTATTTTAGGACCAAAGTTGCCAAGGCAACTCATCATCGGTTCACCATCTCAAGCCAACTTCAAACTTGTGTGGGTGAATGGTTGTTAGTCAGGCACTCTGTGTTTGATGAACTGGAAAGCTGGTTCGCCAGCTGTAAAATACAATTATGATTACGCTCACACCTATGAGGCGAGGGGTTCAAAGGAGTGAAGTTCAGATGTACTGCTCCGACTTCACTGCTGAGGGCGAGAGGATTCATTAAGGGACCGATGTTTTACCACTGAGTCGGCTGTTTTTCCTAGTACCTAATTTTGCAGATAGTTTTGCGTTATCAACACATACTGAATGTAAACATTTCAGTTGGAGGACCTGCTCTGGATGAGGCAAAGGCTGAGGCATGTAGGGAGAGAGGAGGAACCGGCCGGTCTGTGTGAGTTTGCGAAGTTTTTTTGGGCGAGGAAACATCTCGGTGAGTCCCATTGTTTGGTTCAAGAGGTGAGGTCGGATGGAGCCTGGTTCAAAGGGTTCTTTTGTGCGAGCGGGACACAGTTTGCACTGTTCCTCTGTTTGTCCTGCCCCCCCTGCTCGCCTGTGATTGGAAGGCTGGGTAAAAAGTGACAATGACAAGTGCAGCGTTTTACCCAAAGTCGAGCATTTTTCAAGACTTGGCAACCAGAAAAAACAGCAGATGGCCAGTTTGAATAGATACTCGTGTTGTAGTGTGCTGTAAATACGCAGCGCTCCCATTGCAAACTCAGGAAAAAAAGGCTGCGGTGGATACAGCACCCTGTAAAAACCTCCAATATAACATCTCAGATAAAGTTGCCATACAGAGTTGTACTCTGAGTGCAGCTCCTCCACAGTGATGATGACAGGAGTCACCACTATTTTGGCTGCAGGAGCCAATTCAGACTAAATCAAAGAAATTACACATTACTCAGAAAGGAAACAACCCAGCGTGATGGAGCTGTGGGAAGCTTTCATTCAAACTGGCAGCTTCAGAACAATCCAGAAAAGCCACAGTGGAGAGGAGGAATTCCACTCACACATCAGACAGAGACTTCCTATCAAGGATGGCCTTTAAGGCCTCCAGAGCTCACAAACAGCACTGCTGCTTTAACTGCCTCACTGGATGCTCCAATGTTTGTCGTCACGAAAGCGCTGGTGAGTGTTTCCTGCAGGGCACCGGCTGAGTTCTGCTGAGCTGGCAGCCCTCACGCAGTAATGCACCAGAGAACGCATTGTGAGGAAAGACCCTTTCGCTGCTCTGACTGGGTGTGTCGACGTTTAGATCAAAGCGTTGTGACAGAACGTTCAGGGGAATTCTTCAAGTACAAAGACGAACACCTGTACGTTCATTTGAGAGTGAACCGATTCAGTGTCATTGTTACTCTATTTATTCATTGTATCTGTAAATATAAGACTTCTCTCAGAGGTAGAATCTTAACAGAATCCACTGGACTTTGGGTATTTAGGTAGCTTTACCAGCTGTGGATTTTGTCCTTTTACCAATGAAAATATGCTCATTTGATACCTTTTAAAATATTACAGTGCGTTCTCATGCTGGCTCCAGTGTGAAGCTGTAAATCAAAGGACAGATTTATCTCCTTTTGATTAGTTCCCCATCCCTAAATTTTACAGGGTTGTGACTTTCTCTCATGCTGCAGACTATCAAACTAACCAACAACCAAGTTCCACTCATCTCTCCACAAAGCTCATTACAACCCGCAGATCCACTTAAGCCTCATTATTCACACTCACACACGCGCACGCACACGAGCGCACGCACACACAAAGAGCCATCTTATGACTGCAGGTTAGTAATTAAGCAGGATAAATGCAGCCGCCCAGGATCACTGTGAATTACAGCTACAACTTGGCAGCTTAGAGTTATGGAAACAATCTTCATCTCCGTCCTCCTCTTCTTTCACCTCACTCAAAACCTCCTCCTCCTCCTCCTCCTTCTCTGCCAGCTCCTGACATTATTACCCACTCCCTGCTACACAAACACTGTCACCTGCTGCGCATCTCCCTATTCATCAGACTCCTCTGCAGGTGCACTGAAATCACAGCGCTAACTCAATGTTAAAGTATAGGTCTATTATTGGAATATGAGAAGAACAACTATAGCTACAACGACAGTGTCAAAGACTTTCTAGCTGCTCCTGCTGTCTAAAAGGTTATAAAACCAGTGGAAACACTGAGATGGAAAGAGGGAAATAAGCTACAAACTGCCTTTATGCAAATTTAAGAGCCCAGGAAGTTTAATAGAGGGATCTTATTCCCATTTTCCTCAAGAATAATGGTTGATAATATTTATGGTTACGAAACGAATTTGGGTTATACTATGTAATGCAGCAGCAGTGCACCTCCATTCAGTAGCTTCTGCTCATTATCTCATGAGGCAAAATAAAATAAAAACATATCACAGCCACATGTTGGCATCAGGAGTCATAATTACACTCTATCAGGTAAGAAGATGAAATGCAGACATAATTAGCTGCTGAATACTATTGGATAAGCCCGTCTGGAGCGTTATGATGAATATGTCGCCCACAGAGTGCCATCTGACAGCAGAATCATTAAATCAAAAAGAATTGTCCATTACTAACCTGAATCAGGAAGAATAGCTCCCACCTCTGCTTCTCTCGCTGGAGGGTTAAATTGAGCACACATGCTCTCATACATCATTAGGTTGAGTTCAGCTCAACCTGGATTATGTCAAGATTAAATTTATTCGCCCGTATTTTTATACTGTGGAAGTGAGCGCTGTATTACTTACATGCAAAAATGAAATAAAAATAAGCTGTGCTTCTTTTCTGGCTCCAGATGACTGACATTCACCATTCACCGCCCACTCCATGCTGTTTCAGCAAATGACGGCGGCGCTGACGCGTGTGGCCAAACCGAGTGCCACTCATTCAGATGCTGTCAGTCACACTGAGGTGAGCGAAACTCAAAATGAGGAGGAAGGTCTTAAATTCCCCTGATATTGTATTTAACATCGCAACATAATCTCTCACTGTGTTGGGATTTTGAGAAAATCTGTTGACTCCAGATAAATGAACTGTGTGTGTGTGTGTGTGTGTGTGTGTGTGTGTGAGAGAGAGTCTTAATGATGTTGCAATGCTCGCCCGGTCTTGATAATGCTGTGTGTGTTCGTCACAAGAACTGTCGGAGCCGCAACGCCATAATAACATCACAAAACCTGGCAAACGCTGATAAATTACCCGCCCACCCCGACATAACAAATCTCAATTTATTTCCTTAAACTGTGAATCTTGTGTGGAAGGCACTCACAAACCCACACAACTTTGTTTTGAATATCAAACACGCCAACTGTGACAGGTGTATAAAGTGATTCACAAATTACTTTGACTTAAGTTTGACCTCATGGTGAACTGAGGAGAAAAGCCTTCGATTTGAATAATTCATTCAATGTATGCACTATGAGGGTCCGAGCAGGTGTTACTCAGCGTTAGAAGACACACAACATATATAATATTTTCATACAGTTCACATTCTCTAAAGTTGAGGAGACCAAACAGGAAATTATCTTGTCCCCTGAAGAGTTTAAAAGGTTAATGACTCCCAAAAATTCTTCGATCACACAAGATGCGACATCCACTCAGTTATGGTTTAGTTATTGTTTCCAAAAAGTATGATTATGTTTCTGAGATTCAACAAATTTGAACCCCTGTCAGAAATTGTAAATTAATGTTTCAAAGCAAACCACAGTGAAAACATTGTGATGTCATTTTGCACACATCTTGGCCTGTCTTGCAGCACACACACACCAACACCAGGATGTGGATCAGAGGTTCAAATTTTAGACAAGAACACACAATTGAACAATATGTGACTCCCAAAATGACCTTCTGCTGCAAAGTGGCTGCCATTCAAACTCTGTGAGCACTGGTCCGAGTTCAGGACAGCTGTTAACCTCTTGCCGACACCAAAACCCTCACATCTCGAATCAATTCTGCGCTCATTCCGCGCCCATCAGTTTCTCCTGCCTCCTGTCCCGCTTTACTTTTTCCCTCTTCTTTCTAGCGCACCTCTGCCTGACTGGTCCCCATTCTGTCTGCTTGTCACTGACCCCCCCCCCCCCCCCCTTTCTCTCAGACATGATCTTCTGAAACAGATGCAAGGATTCAGTCTGACAGCTTTATCTCTGATGCTGTCCACAGATTCTGGGATAGTTCCCGGAGATTTATGACACCCGAGCGGCACCTAGCTCTAAAACAGGGAAGAATGGCTTTAAGGATGCAATAGAGTGAAAGAAAATGCAACTGGGGAACATTTATCATGGATGATGTGTCAGACAGAGGTGATCATTGGAAATGCTTCACTGATAATGAACTGGAAGACTGCCTTTTTAAGCCAACAAAGTGTTCATTTGAACTTTTATATGCTAACCAGATTGACTTACATAACACTGAATAATCACCTTGGGTATTACCAGAGATGATCCGGGGATTGTAAATGTCAGTCTGTCGTCAGCCAATCCACCACTTTGGTCCTGACTGAAATATCTCAACAGCTATTAGGTGGATTGCCATGAAGTTTTGCACAGACATGCACGGTGCTCTGAGGATGACTCCTCATGACTTTTCATCTAGCACCATCATCAGGTCCAAATTTCAGTCTGTCCAATACTTTGGTTAATGAACAAATACAGGCAAGTCTAATGACAATCCTCATTAGCATCACTTGAACTGTGTGTATAGTACTAATTATCAAATGTTAGCATGCTAAAATATTAAACTAACAAGGTGAACATGGTAAACATTCTTCCTGCTAACCTTGACCTTTATAGCATCTGGCTTAAAGCACCACTCTGCCTCAGCAGAGCCTCACTGAGCCTCTAGCATAGCTGTAAACTCCTGTTGATGTTTCTTGATCATCTGCCCTTTTGCTAAAATGTTGTAAACATAAAACAATGGACTCAACAGATGGAGGGAGTAACGCTGACATAAAAACTTTACATCATCCGGCGATGGTGGAGGCAATAATTTTATACCATTATGTGCCATTATCCCACTGCATTGATGTCCTCATCTTTGCCTGTAAGTGGACCCACAAATAACTTTAGAAATATTTCAAAGACAAACAACACCAGCGGACTGTTCGATCTCACCGCTGCTCCAGTCGAAAGGTAAAGAGAGGCGAGATGAGACCTGATACACAGGATTAGGCAGCATTACAGCCATCTCCGCGCAGCTGATTCATATTCTGCACACAGTGGGATCAGCTTCGGTGTGTACATAAACCTTGACAGGTCCCGGCTAATGACATAAAGCCCATTGTTTAATCAGTAGACATACATGTCTGAAGATTAAAACCCTCTAGGCTTCTGTCTGATGTGATTCTTTCCTTTTTCCATCAGACGTAATACACACGCTCACAACCTTAACAGCGAGCTGATTTAGTTTCCTCACACCTGGCAACACAATTCTAAGGGTTGGAAAACTGGCTGCAGCTTCCTCCACATTAGCTCTGTCTGCATGATTTGTTCCCTACTGTGAGATACAGTGTGAGAGTTCAGCAGCCTACGCCTTATTAGGGAGTGCCGTCATTAAAAAGCCGCCAGTGAACATGCCTCGTCACAACCCAGTCTGAACCACCGCCAGAGTGAGCACAAACATAAGAGAGTGATAGTAGATAAAGTGGGACAGCGCAAGATGGAAAGACGGAAAATCTGATCAACTGTCAAGCAGCGAGATGAATTCAAAGGAGAGCGATGTTAAACGCCAAATCAAGAACTTCACAACACTGACAAAGTTCCAAGTCTCAAGTGCACAAGCCTTTAAGGGGGTATTATATAAGTATGAAAGAGGAGGCTCCCTGGGAATTACATGGAAATCAGCTCAAAACTTGTACAATGGCAACAACGGAAAAAGAAAGCGTGTACATCCTCTGAGATGTCCATGTGAACAAGAGGGGTAAAAACTTCTGCGGAAACAAAATGGTGGCTGGCGTCAGCCTGGAACACATTATCAGAATGTTCAAAACACAGCAGGGTTTTTTGCTAATAAAGTAGTAGCACACACGAATAAAGGTTAGCCGATTGTTGTGAGAGAAGAAGGAAAGAAAATGAAAGATTTTGCAGACGTGCAGAAGGCTTGAACAGCACAAACGATTTCAATGCAAAAAAGCTTAAAACAATTTTTGTGCGACAATTTTTGTGGCATTGAATGGATAGCAGTGATGTGCATTAGCTCCCAAATAATCATGGCAATCTTCGCAAATCCTCCAAAATCACGCCGTTTCAAGAACATTATTCTGAACGTCATTAAGCACGACGACAGATTTAACAGTCCCACACCAAATATTGCGATAAGGAGAGAGGCCTCCGAAGAAAGAAACGTCCTCCACATCATCAAGTCGGCGCGTCTTTTCTGAAACTGAAGAGAAGATAACTCCCTGAAGAGAAGCCCGGGAGAACGGGGGCTGCATCGCTGCTGTGTGTGCTGACACACTGAAAGCTGATTCACACTGTGTTTGATCATATCTTTGGCACCGATACAATATGATGCAAACAAGGAGGAGAGGAATCCAGGTCACGCTCAAAACCCTTCAGAGATTTCTTACTTTGCACAAACTTCTCTCCCTTTTCTCTTATTCCTTGTCTGTGTTGTAGCCTATTGCATTATTGCTGAGCGCTTTCTTTCCGCACAGTGCCTGTGTCTGTTTTGGTCAAAAGATCATTGGCTGTCACGCTAACGCTCACATCCTCTCTTCCTCTTCCCTCTGCCCTTTCCACCCCGCTCCTTCTCTTCTCCTTTGCTCTTTCCCTTTCCTTTGCTGCTCACTGCCTCCTCTTGTTTCCTAACATTTCCATCTTCCTTCTGCTCACTTGTCCTCCTCTCCTCTCCTCTCCTCTCCTCTCCTCCTGCCAAACATAAAGAGCCACTGCACATTAACGTGAACCCACTTGAAAACATCACACTCCCTCATCCATCACATCAATAATTAAACTCGCCTTTTGACACTGACATCACACAGGAGAGTAGCCCTGAATGGATGCAAACAGGGCAGGGAAACATATAGTTTTTTTTTTTTTTTTTTTAAATATAATTTGCTTAAGAGTCAGTGGAGTATGTTTTCTCCCCCATGCTATTGCTCCTCATTTCTTTTTGATGAATAAGTGATGAGATTCTGCTGTTGTTGTTTGGCGGTGGCACAACATTGGTATGCAGACGGAGACAAAAGACAGACTTTTTTTTCCCCCTCCGCGCGCCATTGACGAACAATTTGTCTATACTTAATGAATCACGCAGCGATCATTTAATTTTGATTGGGTGAGCGGCGGCAGGAGTTGTGTTTCATGGACCTCAGAGTGACTCAGAGAAAATGGAGTCAGGCCCGGCGAAAAAGAAATGAACTGCAAAACAGTGTGATGGCGGCACCAAAGTGCATTTGTCCTTTGTGGCCATTAATGTCAAATCTCACGAAGAAATGATGGCGCTTATTAAGAGTGAGTGTGTTAAGATGGAGACTATGTGTGTGTTTGTGCGTGCGACGCAGGCAACACTAAGCATTAGTACTTTTTGGATGGATTCACACACTACCTCCATTAAATCACAGCAGGAGCCCAAATGGAAGAGGTCAACAGTGACAAGACTGGCTGAGGTATAATCTGCAGACAGGTAGGGGTTCACGCTATGGGACTCCAAGGTTGTCACTAAATTGAGCCAGCTGAGCTGTGAGAAATTACCAGCTTGTGACAAGTCAAATAAAGTTTCCGCTCTGAAGATATACGGCGTTTGACAGATAATCTCATGTGCTTTGACTTGGGAGCATACATTTGCTGTATGGGTGGCACCAGTGTGAATTAAACTCTGGAGTGTTGAAAGAGCAATTCATCCTAAAAATTAGATTTGACACAGCGAAATACATGAGAGGCAAACCTAAATTTATCACAAAGCAAAGTGGAGACAGTGACCTTGGAGAAGCACAGAATCTCAACTTCTGACACAATAAAAGCAATACATAAAGTTGTTAGCACCTTGAGAAAGGGGCATATTGTACAAGAGCTTTTGCAGTAGCTTTGCCCACAGTAGAGTGCTCATTCCAGTGTGTGAAGGTGTCTGAATCACATAACATTCAACGGCTTGAGAGTGGACGGTTGCTGAGAGCTACTCCAGCTCATCCTTTGTTCTGGAGTCAGATTGTCTGGAGGGCGACCATCGGCAAAGTGCGAGAGATCGCTGAGACCATAACTGGCGTTTTCTTTTACAAAGCGGTGTTTTGCACAACTCACTGGATCAAATGACGAGATCATTCAGCGCAAACACATTTTTTTATACAGAGATTAAATATGAAATCAATTTTAAAGATTCATCGCAGCCATCATTATTGAATTCTGTCTTGTTTTTGGCTTCTTCAATATTAATAGTCTGAAAACAGTGCTCCGACGCCGACCTTTGGTGAACCCACAATCTTGAGCTGAAATTCACTTTCAATGCTGAGATTAATCAATATTTGATATAGCTGGTGGAGCAACTTAAAGCATAGAGGGCTGATTTTATTCCGAGCACAAATGCAACCATGATCCAGCAGGAGTGAGGAGCATTTAGAAAAAAAATGAAAGACAGAAATAAAGTGATTAGGGTTCGGTTTCTATCACCGTCCTCCTTCAATCAGATGTGTTAGGAGCGCGCTATCAGAGCAGCCACCTATAGCAGAGGCAGTAAGCTGTATACAGTCAATAACAGTGACACACTTGGGTGTTAATGTGTCTCTCAGAGAGAGAAAATTCATGCAGGCTATGGCCTTAACCTAACCCTCAAAACCTTCTGTGCCGCCAGTTGTTCATAGGCCTGGAACCTGAAAGTGAGAGCATGGCTTCTTATGAGATTGCTTCTCAAGCTTGATGCATTGACAGTGCTGGATGAGGGACTGCAGCGGCTTTAACTACAATCCAGGGTAGCTTTAGTGGTGTGGCAGGGGAGCTAAGTTATGTCGAGCAGTCACCTTGGGCTCTAGTCTCGAGCCAGTTTCCACCCAGCTGAAGCTCTAGTCATTGAGAATCTATAGCAGCTCCCAGGCTGCCGTCCTGCAGCTGACCCTGACCTCTGACTGTCACGATGATCAATCAGCAACAAACAAGACAACTTAATCTTATATCTTTCACACTCATCTGACACGTGACATACCTCCACCTGCTGACAGATCTGGATCAGCTTGGCCATTTGGTTCTCCAGTTCACTGTTCCTCTTCACAAGGTTGGTCAGGTTGTTCTCCAGGGTTTGCTGTTGGGAGGGAGACGGAGGGAGGTGCGGGGACAAAGGGTGGAGGAGGAAGACCAGGAACAAGGACAGAAGACTGGACATTAGCATCTTGTATATAGCCGTCAGAGTGTTCATTAATTATTATCATTTTGGACGTGAAATTGTGTTTTTTCATTGAACAGAAAGTGAAAAAGGATATCAATCCTTCTCAGTTACATGGATCAGCTTCTGATGTATGCGATGTTCCATGATGTCTTAAGCATAGCATTTTCGGAGACGTCTCATGCCCTGTCATCAACCTAATACCCACTGAGTACTGGCTTATATGTTCATATTCATTCATTTTTCCATTTATACCATGATTTTCAGTGTTAAAGACCTGCACTGTGAGGTTATGCACAATCCTCGGTGCTATTCTAGTGTTTCTTCTCGTATATCTTACTGATGCTATCAACTAACGTCATTTTATTACTTCACATGCATCTTTTTTGGTCGGCTGCAGCACAAAAATTATATATAGTTTGTGTGGACTGGATATATTACTATCCTGTTTTACTTTTGCCCTTTCTTGTTTTATATTGATGCTTGACTCTGTTCATTCTTTCTGTGATTGTGGCCCGAGGGTGACTTTATAACGTCTGACAGTCGTTAAGCATCCAGTCATTTAAAACAGTTCAGTGAATGGGTCCAAATGGTAACAAGGGTTCCTCAGTCCCGGTAAAAGAATGTTTCAGCATGGAGAGCCTCTGCCAGAGTAGTCATAAAATTGTGCTAAAATATGTTAAAATAGGTATTTTTCTGACATGGAAGCTTCTTCGAATGCAGACCTTTCACAATGTCACATACAGTATTGATGAAGCAATAATGAAAAAGAAAGAGACAGAATGACTTTAAAAGCAGTTTCAAAGGTTTTCTGTGTTGACTTGCTCTTGAAATTTGTCAAAAATATCACCAGGTGATGAAAATCTTCCAGATATTTATATAGCGGAGTAAATATCAGTATTACAAAGACACGTCAAAACCTTGAAATCAGCATTTAAAACAAAATATTTATTGCTGCCAGTAAGAAAACAAATGAAAAAGTCAATCATAATGCAATTCATTGCTTAAAGGACGCTTATGAAGCAGTTTTATTTGTGCAATCTGATGATTTTACTGCCTGACCCTGTCATACTTCACTTTAAGGTCATAAAAACAACCATATCATCCATGCAAAAATTAAGCCGATCAACCTCCACTGACAATTTAGTGATCAAACGCTCAATTACTATCCCTTAACTGTAACTGTTTATTAAACGCAAAAACAAAAGACACGCACACACACATAAATAAACTCACTCAAACACATATACGGTACAAAAAATGGAAATGGAAAAAAGCAAATAGTGAGCTAGAAATAGAACTGCCGTTCAAAGGAAGCAAATCAACGATGGCGGCGACGACGATGAGCATCAAAACAACAACAACAACAACCACAGCTGCAAAGTGAACAGCAGAACAAAGCAGCAGACAAGCGGCGGGTGTTTGAAGTAGCTCGACTCATGCAAGTGAAAGGGAGGTGGGCTGGACGAGCACCTGGCCACAACTCTGACTGTCTGACTGCACCTGTCTTCCTGCCTGTCTGTCTGTCAGACAGCCTGCCTTCTCTCCAATATCTCCTCTGCCTGTCGCTCAGCCTGATTCACTCCATCTGCCTTTTGTCTCTTTGACTCTGCACCCTCTTAATTATTTATCTGCCTGCTTATCTCCCTCCTTGCATCCCTTCCTTATCCATCCAGGTGTCTACCTGTGTGCCCGTCTGCCTCTCTGGGTCCAAGCAGCAGGGATAAGGGGAGGATGGGGGAGGACGGGTGGGGGAGTTGGTAAAAGGCAGCCAGGGAACTCACCGCAGCGCTTGTCTTTGAAGCCTCCATTACCGCATCTGACACTCTGCCCGGGCTCACCTGATAAGCCTACGAACACACACATACACCCACATAAGTGCACACATAAACGCACACACAGACAGGCCTGGTCGCACAACGTCTGCCACCTAAACGCACAGTCACTGAAGAGGAGAGCTCCTTCCTGATAAAGTTGCCACACACACTCTTCTTATGGTCTTATACACATGGTCTTGAATGCATATGAGACAATGGGCGTTCATAGTTGTTTCCCTCAAGCCGGTGCTGGACTTGCATCACGGGAACGAGCTTTTGGTTGTGGTGTTGCAGCCCTGTGCGAGTGTGTTTTTGTATGAGGGAGTTTGAAGTGGAACATCAGTGAGAGGGGACAGATGGGTCATTAATTAGCAAGCTGGAGACGAGGATGATTAATACATCAGAACACAGCTGCGTCCCATGAGACTGCAGTGAAACAAACTCCGCTGTCCTCTACATACATGCATGCATGCGACTGTGTGTGTGTGTTTCTGCCCGTCTTTGTGACTCAGTAGGTGTGTCTGCATAGAATATACATTTCAGGACACATCTGAGCATGCATGTTGTCAGAGACGCACGCATGTCTCTATGTATGTCCATGACATCTGCTAACACTTCCTGTATCTCCTCTATATGTGACCACAAAAGGTCTGTCGTGTGTGTGCAGATAGGGTGCTGCCTGACTTGTGGCGGCACTCCTGTGGCTTCAGCCCAGCAGACAGGATGAGGGGCAGAGAGAGAGAGAGGGAGAGAGGGAAGCAGAGGAACCGTCAACAACAAACTCATTTAAACACACAACAGACATCAAAGACAGCGAGAGCCACTCAGAGATGGAGGGAGGGAGCAGCAGAGAAAAACATGGATAAAGGGAGGAATGGAGGCAGAAAAGGATGTGATGGGTGGGAGAAGGTGCCAGCAAGTGCTGGTGACATCCTGGGTAGCTAAACTGCATGTCAACCCAAACATAGATAACATTTCTATCATATGATGGCTGTTGATGGCCACTATCAGAGCGGCTACGGCAAATGTTTGGAACCTGCAGAGACAGTTCATAAATCCATCTCTCATTTGTCCCTCCTTAGTTCTTTTTAACTACTGGCTAGTTTCAAACTAGTGCTTTACTGAACCAGATTGCACCATTAAAATTTCATGTCTATGAAAGATTATCATTGGCAAGCTAGTGATGCTATGAGCCTAGCTGTGGCGGCATCCAATCTCAAGCAATCAAACTATGTAAATAGAAAGTCAGTGTAGCATTGTGAGCTTTTACGAGGCCAAACACTGTATTAAACTAAACCTCCGTTCCTTTGCAAATGCAGCTGATACACATAAATACATGGACATACGCGTGTTTCAAGATTAGTTTTATTCATGCAGTTTTAAATGAGTGGGGAATATCTGATTGTGCTAACTGACACCATAATGTTTTGTCATTTGGGGTACAGAGGGTTATTTTTGTGAAATGCCATTTGAAATCTTCCCGGTTTACATCACTGCTAAAAAACAAATGGGGCAGATATGACAACTATCCTCCTTTTATAGTAATATACAGATATATGCCTGCATATTACCTCTTTCATGTGTCAGTATAAATGCAGTATAGTTGGCAAGCTAATCTTACTTTGTGTAAGTACTAGTTTGTGTGTGCAGCTTGCATGAATCTCCACTCACTAAACACTTTTTGTTATAAAAGAAAGAGCTTACTTCTACCCACAACCAAAGGCATTACTTTAGTGTTTTAACTTCAGGAATCTATTGATCGTTCCATTGACTCTAGGCCTTTTTGTTTACTGTCATGGAAAGTAGGAATTCCTGAGATAAATAAAAAAAGGACAATCATACAGAGAGGGATACATACTGTTTGTATAGATACATAGATAGATAAACAGAGACGAGCAAAAGGTGGAAGACACGGAAGAAGACACGAAGAGCGGATGGAGGAGGAAATAAAAGCCGAGGAGAAAGGAGTGACGAATTGCATTTCAGTTGCTTGAGGCACACGATGGGGCTCACTGGGGTAGGCAGGGTTATTAGCATAAGGTAATATCATTCATTCACTGATTCAGCTTTGGACGTGGCATGTCATGAGAGTGAACAGAGAGAGTGTGACAGAGATGGAGGGGGTTGATGGGATGGAAATAGGCATGAGTCCCGTGCTGAGAGGGGCAGCTTGGCAGAGTCGCTCCAGTCTGGCCTGCCCTCTAATTCAGGCTTCTGTCTCTTCTGCAGCTCTCTTCTCTCTTGTTATCTGTCTTTCTGTCATTCTCTACCTTTCTCTCTTTTCTACAGTGCGTCTCCTCTCCCTCTGTCCTGACTTTCTGTCTCCTCCCTCGCTCTGTGTCTCACTACTTCAGTCCTTATTCTGTCCTTCTCGGCACTGTTACAATTGCAGCTGCTGACAGCCCATCATCTTGGGTTAGATCACCACCCCCTCATATGACTTCATCGTGTTGAGGGACTCCTGGGTCTCATTCCTTTACAGATGATCCCATTTCTCTTTGAAACAAAAAAGGACAGATCCCTATTTATATTACAGTAGCTACAGAGACTGGAGAGAGGGATTGTGGGAGAAAAAAATGATACCTTTCTTACAGGAGACTTGCGTATGATAAAAGCTTGACTCAATACACGTTCGACTTAAGTTTGAGACTGCTGTCACAGTTGAATCTCCAGCCAGCACTGTTCAGAGTCTGGAACTGTAGTTCAATTCACATTACCTCTAAACCATGAAATTACGCAGAATTACATCACAAAAAAGAAGAAATAAAGTGATTTGTGTCTGAGGTGGCAATCCAAATACTCATGTTTCTGAGAAATCCAACAGGATACGCGCTAATTTCTGCAAAAGTGTCTGTGTTGTGCTTCAGCACTAACTGTGACAGTAACTGTGACAAATTAACAGTTGGCAATTTCTGAAATCATATTACGGTAATCCAATTACAGTGTAATGTGTTACTCCCCAACCCGAGGCCTTGGCTGTGCTTATTGTTTCTTTGCTGCAGGAACATTAAAGGACCTTTGTGTGAGGTCAAATTCAAGTTCAAGAATGAAGTCCAAAAAAAAAGGTAAGAGACAGTGACAGCAGAGAACTCGAGTGTTGTGAAACTCCACCTATTAGACGTAGCAGACCGGCTCCTGAACATTAAGAAGAGAAAATGCACACAGGGTTTTTATACTGCACTGCATCAAATGCCTAATTAGATGACACTGTCCAGTAGCTGAATCTCTGGGTCATTATGACGATGTAACAACAAAAATTCAACTGCCACCACAACAAAAATGGAACAGACTGCCCCGAGGCGAAGTATCCAACATCAAAGTCTTTTTCTTTTAATTAATTCGGGATCCTCCCCCATGCACAAGAGAAACACAGAGACAGTAAGAGAAACAGAAATGAAAGTAAGAGAAAGAGGGGGAGATTAAACTCGAGAAACAGCAATAGAATAGAACAAGCTCACTTTACAGCTGTTGTTAACAAGAGGCTTTTCAGAGTCTGGACGTGTCAGTAACACAAGCCTTCTGGGAAACCGGGTTTTTGTCTGAGGATAATATTCCATAGGGCAGAGCTCTCGAGGCCAAAGAATTGTAGCGGGCTATAACAAATGAGGAGTCATGCTTGTCTCATAACCCGCTGGCTGGGGCCCAATAAATGAGACCAATAGGGATGCTTAACACCAGCTAAAATGTTAACTCCTCTGGTTTGTATCTCACTACCAAAAGCATTTTGTGTATTTTGACACACCACTCAGGGTCATTCAAGGCAAGAGCGTTCCACTGCTGCCAATTTAACATAAAGAAATAAATATATGACAGAAATTCTGTGAGAAAAACTGTGAATGAACTCCTGTGACCTTCAAGCTATAAGCAACCACGTGAGCGTTCAAAGGATCTCCAAACAGTGGGGGTGCGGCGATAAACGGGGGCAGACAGCTGGAAGACGCCTGCTTTACAAGTCTTGTGGGGGAATTTAAATGAAGTTGCTGGGAGAAAGCAGGAGAAGGAAGCCGGGAAGGGTACGGAAGGACACTTCTACCGCCACAGTCAACCACTTTTAGGACTCGGCTTTATGAATCCCAATTGCCTTTTTCCCTTAAGACTTATTATGAGAAAAAGCCATCTTAAATGGACAAAAATCCAACAGTAATTCAAGTTTTTAGCCACATGAGGGGATTAGGATCAAGACATATCTCTGTAGGTTTGAAAGGGAATAATGAATCGTCATGACTGCTGAACAGCAGCGAGGCGGCGAGACACAAGCTGGCATTTGATTTTGTTTATGAGACTCTTGGATGTCCCTTGGGCCCATGTGTGCTTTTAGCTTCCCAATTATTTGTTTGGGTCAGAGACTGAGTGACCCAGGACTACTGAAAAAAAAGACCAAAACACAGAGAATAAGAGTGAATAAGAAAAGGCAAACAGAAATAGACGCAAAACCACATCGCAGACACTTTCTAGAGGCCTTTATTAGACAATTTCATATCAGATTACAGACGGATACTGTGATATTTGAATGTAAAGAGATGGAAACTTAATGCGGTGGATTAAGGGGGCCTGGACTGAGATGAAGTGGGGTTAGTAGAAAACAGTGATATGGTTGAATGGGCTTAAAGGATCTTTCTGTTTCATTTCAATCGGCCTACACTGGATTCTTGTCGGAACAGTGCAATTCAGTTCCATGGATTAACACTGAGACGGTTAAATAACACATATACCAGACGCCTGGCTGTTACCCAGTGTGACCAATATCTCTGCTTAATAGAGAGAGCAACTGTTTGTTTGCAGTTTTTCGAGCCAGCAGTGATCCACTAATTGCGTTGTTGTAATTGAGTACATCTTCCAAATCAGCACGGGGAAACAGCAGACCAGTAAACAAAATTGGGCCTGAGAAATTAGGAAAACAAAAGTTCCTTTAATCAAATAAAATCATTTGTAGTTCTGAAAGAAACACTGCTGCCGCAAGTGTCACTTCTGTTAACATTAATATACAGCCGTAAAATCATTAGCTCGGTATCGGGCACATTAATTAATCTGCAAAGTGAGTCCAAGTTCTGCAACCAGAGAACTTTCTTTGTATTTTGTTTTAAACACACTGTGGTACATTCACACTGGATGACACATGTATTTTGTTGGTCTTACAAAAAAACAATTACCTGTCACTTGATAATTATTCAAATCACAGTATCCAAGCGCACCACCCACTGTGTCTCTTGACAAACAGCCTCTAATAATCACATAATGTTAGTGGACGGAAACAAGCATTCACATCTGTTTTCTTTTGCCAATTTCCTTGAAATTCACTTAAAATTTGGATTACATTTGGATGGAAACCTTGCTACAGTATAGTAATTTCTATCTGAGACTCGTGGTTGTAGTGCCATAGCATGTCCAGCGCACAAACCCCGTGGAATCCATTCCAAAAAATAGTATCTTTGCAGCTAAAAACACACATGACTGCTGTTATTTTGTGGCTTAAGACCACATTTAAACAGTCTCATTGGAAATCTCAAATAGTGAGGAGATGGACAGCATTGAGGCCATACTCACACTCCTTTATGAAATCTAGGTGTATTGTGATTAACAAAACAATCTGACACTGACTTTTAAATTATGATCTATTAACTCACACCATTCTTCTAAGTGTTTGGAATAATAATGACATTCTGAAGACTTTAAGGATTCCTACACCGTATACATGTTGCAATTTACCCTCGTACACTACACACACTTAAATTTGTTGATAATCTCGTTTCTTACTGTTTCATAATTCATGTGGTAGTGATTTCAAATACCCTATGCAGTGTACTGCATTTCCCATAAGAGCTCAATTAAATCAAATGAAATGATGAAATGATGAAAAGACTGACTGAATGTGTCAATGCAAAAAATGCTTTGTAGTATGTTAGATAACGTGTGTTCATGAGCTATGATGTGCAACGTGCATCAACAGCTCGTCAGACATGAAACGGAATTCACAGAGAAGACTAAAAGCCTAAATTTGATCTTACTATCAGATATCACTTCTTTCTTATCTGTCTAAAGGCCTTATTTGAGCTGTGTATCTGCCTTCAGTCCTCATCTCCTTGTATTTGTAAACTATTTGCATCCCACAGACACCAGAGCCAACAATATATTATGAACAGGTATAAGCGGGACTGTAAAATAGTTTCATCATCTGCGTTGTACGCCGTGCAGCTCTTAATACATCCCTGTCATCCACGTCCAGCCTTATCCACTGGAGATGACATCATTAGGTTGGTGCAAGGAATATTACTGCCTTCAAGACTCGAGCTGTAGCCAACCACTGTGACTCCTGACTATAGACATCATCATCATAGCGGCTTGGTTTGGCTGCTTTGTGCAGATAGAGGGATATGGGGGAGCTTTGATAGAATAGCAACAGGGTACTGAATAAAACATCAGTATGTAGAGTTATTTATAGTGTGTTTATGTGCAATACGGATTGTAAAGGACAGACAAACAGAGAGTAGAGCTCTGTAGCTAACTTAAATCAGCTGAGGCAAGATGTATTTCTGTTAATCTGAGACATCTGACATCTGATGTGCACAGCCCGTGGATCTGGAAAAGATTGTATGATACAAGTAAAATCAACATGGTCACAAACAACTGCTCGCGATGCATCTTGCGTGTCTGGGCCTGATTTATTACTTGGTATGCTTTACCTACAGATAACTGTCCAAACAGTGACAATGATGAATGAAATCAAGATATTTGCAGCAGAGGTACAATGTAAAAAGCCTGATACCACATCTGTGTTCATATTCAAAGGCTACACCTTGGTGCTCCTGATAATGTCGGGACTCACAATGAGACAGATGTGAACAAAACACAAGAAGAAGAAGAAACAGAGGCAGCAGATGCCTGCATTGAGGGCGGCAACTAATGGTTATTTTTATTGTCTGATTATGATTATTTTCTCGATTACTTCATTAGTTGTTTAGTCTATAAAATGTCAGAAAATGGTCAATCAGTGTATCCCAAAGCCCAAGATGATCCTCAAATGTCTTGTTTTGTCTACAAGCCAAATATATTCAGTTTACTCTCACAGATGAGTACAGAAACCAGCAAATATTAACCTTTAAGAGGTTGGAATCAGAAGATTTTGACTTTTTGTTTAAAAAAACTGAGGCGATTCATTTAATATTTGACAACTAATCGATTAATCAATTAATCCTTACAGCCCTTAGCCCCACTGATTCTGGTGTTTGTGCTAAAATAGGCTTAAAAAATCACAGTGCTTCCTCTGCATTTAACGCACTGGTGTGAAATTTATATTGATCTAATCCGCTAACTCTAGAGTAAAGTTGCAAATAAGTGAATTCAGAGAATTCACACAAAGGGTTTCACCAGTTGCTCATCTTAAAACGTGGGCTTTGATTCGCGGCGAAGGGGCCAAATCAGCAGAGGGGCTGCCCGCCAAACAGATAATCCAGGTTAAATCTCTAGAGTCAACGAGCATCTCCACTATAGAGTCCTTCAGTGACACAGTGAGTCCCTGCTGCCTCCAAAGACACGCACCTTTACCTCTGACCTCTCCATGAAACTGAAGAGCGAATATCCTGTAGAGGTTTTCTTTCTCTCTTTCTAACAGAAGTAAACAGTCTTTGCACTACATGTGCAGTGGGGCTCAGCTCCCACAGCATTACCTACAAAAACCTGGCTTGTTATATCTACAAAGCCAAACAGTATACAACAAAACATTGTTATGCTTTTGACAATCTCACATACCCCACGATCCCGACATTTCCATTTTTTAATGTTTTTTTAGGACATGGAAACAAGCCTTTGGGAAAAATTTTGCTAATTTGTAATATGTTTTATTAATGCGCACAGCTTCCTATCAAATAAATAAATAAGCCATGCACTGTAGATATTTTGGAAATACAGTATTTGGAGTTAGAATAGATGCCATGTGTGACAGTAAGGACGCAGCCCAGCTCATTAGGCAGGATTTCCATGGCTCGTTATGAACCACCTGTCCTCTACGTTCACCTCCCACGGCACAAGCTCCGACTGGCAGCCTGCAGCGTGATGGGCTTCGCTCTCCTGTCCTCCTGCTGATTGGTTTCTGCTGCAAATGAATTCTACATTCACAAATTAATTTGGCCAAAATGCCAGCCCCGGCATTAAAAAAAACAGACAATGTACAGGAAGAAACAGAAAGAAAGATAGAAAGAGCGCCTAACAGAAGGAGAGAGACAGACAGACACACAGACAGACAGACAGACAGTGCACAGCCACATTTCATTGGCTGTAATACAATTATCTAGCTGCCGGCTTGTTGGTATATTCATATGACATGGTTATTCATTTTGCCTTATTTTCTAAAATGCAATAACACAGAGAGAGCAGTGTGTTGGGTCTGAGTCATTCTGACTGATGGGAACCCAGAGGCCATTGCTTGGCTCTGTGTTTCTAAAACCCTCTGAGTCACTGCTACAATGAAAAATATTCAGCAAAATACCAACATCTTTTCAGCAAAGTACTGCTATGAATTCCTACCAATTATGTCACCAGGAGAGTGGACATACACGGCAGACATACAGAGCAGAGAAGGCTTCATGCTTTCATTTAGTTAATTCAGAGACTCTTGTAGACAGTTTTCAATCCTTTCCTCTGCAATGAGTTCCTTAGACACATGTTGAGCTGCAAACATGGTACGAACTAAAATCAAATGAGATGCCTGATGCACAAAACAGGCACCCTGATTGGGTGCAGAGACTGCAGAAAATCCCAAGATGAAATATGAAGGTTTTGTATGTTTTGTATTTTTAAGTAATCCGGATGCGTGCACAAGCATAAGACGACCTCACGTTGGCTTTTGCTCACTGGAATCAGAAATTTCAGAGGCAATTTCAGCTTTTGCCACTAGCTGCACGAACCACACACCGACATCTTTTACTTTAATAGCTACCATCAGGACGCGCTTCTGATTAAATACTATAATCCTATTTGATTTCTACTCAGCGTTGTGCAAGTTACCACAGAGGTGAGATAAGCAAGGCTGTCAGTGGTGCCAGGTTCAGCTGATCCAGAAGGAATGCTTTGCTGAAACCTAGGTGTTGTTCTCACTTAAACCTCCCCTTAAGTCTTTAAGCATCGCCTGAGAAGAGGAAGAGAGAAAAAAAAGAAGTTGCATTTATGTGGAGGTGACAAATGTCGACTGGGGGCTTTGTCTCATTTCGAGTTGATATTAATTTTGTGGCCAATGATAGAGGCAAGGTGTGGATTTTTAACATGTTAGACTCATTAATTCCAACGAGTTTTTGATATCAAACATAAGTTCATCATCACCCTCGCTTAGATCATAATTTTAAAGTGGAGAGATGTTGAAAAGACGCCACAAAAAGCCATTGGCACATTTTGGGAAACCTGAGCTGAAACATATTAAAGCTTTTAATACCAAAGCTGTTATAATATTTATCACATACTGTGAACAGTTTGCGTCACCTTGGGTTAACAGCTAGCTTGGCGCTCTCTGGTTTGTCACCTCCACATTATGTTTGCCGTCTCTCATCAGATTTTATCTTTGAGGAAAACAAAGTTATTGACAGCCATTGGCAAAGACTGATAGAGAACAGTTGGTGTTTTATTCCCTAAAGATACGGATTCAGAGCTGTGTACAGTTTGCCTGTGAAAACGCAATGAAGAATTGACATGACAGTTGTGAAGTTTTCATCACAGCCCCACAGCTTTGAGAGTCCTTGATGGTGTTTTGCCACATCACTGGTGGCGCACCAGCAACACAGTGGATAATCTCACTTCCAACAAATGGACCGCAGCACATTTGCGCTTGTGGAAAATTCATGTGCACTTTACAAACACTGGATATGCAGGTCTTTCTGGTTGACCTGGTCTGTGCTCCTCAAATCAGATTTCCCCTCTGACAGAAGGCTCCCAGAAGGAGGCAACTAATTCAAGCTCAAGATGTGATTTTCTAGGAATCGTATCACCATCCTCATCATCATAATCTTGCATCTGTACACCGTGACTGTCACCTTCTCTCTCTGTTTCACTGTTTTCCCTGTCCTCCCCATATTGCAATTTAATTAGCGGGAACTTGACTTGTTATTGTTCCTCTTAGACACGTTCCTCTTGGTTATATCCTATAATCCTCCAAAACATTTGAAGCTGATAATGACCTAAAATAGTTTGTCTGAAATCCAACACGTCCTCATACCTAAACGACTGAATCAGTTGATTCCCAATGACATGACCCAAAATGACATATATGACCGTACCAGAGATAGGTGTACCGCATCTTTGCAGTCACATGGTTAATGCTTTGAAAAGGCCACAGTTTCCTTAGGTTTACGCACCAAAACCAATTGGTTAGGTTTACGAAGAGATCTTGATTTGGATTATAAACATTGCTGTTACATACGTTGTGTAACTTAAGTACGTTACCCAAGTTTTAAAAAAAGTCAACCCTGACACAGTTTCACACAGTTTCGGTTTCACACGGGACACGTTCAGCAGTCTCCTGAGTGTGAGTCCTGTTTGTTTGAAAATGCAATTCACTGATTATTTCTTGGACGTCCTTTTAACACTTAAGTTTTTGTACTGATCAAGCAAAACAAAATACAACTTGCTGATTAACACACTTTGTAGGTACTTGCAATCAGATTTTGTTACTTATGAGCAAAGGTAGGCTAGCTGTTTCCCCATGTTTCATCATTATGCTAAGCTATGCTAACTGTCTGCTAGCTCCAGATACATATTTACCACAGCAGCGTGAGAATGATATTCTCACCTAACCCTCAGTGAGTGAATAAGCATATTTCCCAAAAATGTAAAACTACTGCTTTAAACGGCATCCTCCTGATTAAATCTCTGCTTTACGCATCTTTGTTTGCCTCACTGTTACTCTAGATATGAATATCAAGTAAATATCTCAAAGGTGGAACCCACAAACAACAACAACAAGAACAACAACAAATGAAGTACCAAAGTACATCTGCTAAAACAAAATAAACAAAAACAAACCAACAATATGAAGTTCACCTATTTCCTGTTAAATTGACTGTGTTGACAGCGGATCCTCACCTGTGGGTTTGCTGGAGGCAGGTTTGGTAGAAGCGATGCCTTGTCATTCAAACCTTCAGCAATGATGAGTGAATCACTCAGAATGTCGACATCATGGAATCCCAATAGCTTCTCTTTCTCTTTCTCACCTCCACTATTTGCTTCTATTTCCCTGCCACTTGTGATCTCTCGTTCCTGCTCTTCTTCAGTGTCAGCTGTCGCCCCAACTTGTTTCTTCCTCAACCCTGACCTTCATCTTCTTGTCCTCCACTTCTTCGTTCTAACTGTAAAAACTAAACAGCTGTGACAATAAGGGTCCTGTCTTTTAGATTCCCTGTCGGTTTAGATTTAACATGCTGGGACAGTTGCCTAAAAGTACAGAGTAGACGTAACAGAACAGCTTTGGCTACCGTTGCAAATACCAGCTTGACATGAAATGACATGCTTTATCTGATCTTTAAAAATTGAAGGTCTACGAATGAATCTCCTCTCTCTTTGGACTCTCACCATCTTGAAGCCTGATGCTGCTGTACGCATCATCTTTTAAAACCTTCAGCCACATAACAGGAACAATAATCTGGTGTGATTGACACTTTCCAAGCTAGAAGCTTTACACTTGTCAGCTTCAAGTAAAACCTCCAGAGAAGTTCATCTGAGCTCATGGACTACGGAAATGGAGGTTGGCTCTGCGAGAGTGTGATAAGGTTATGAGCAACACGGTTAGTTGATTTCTTTTGGGGTGAGAAGGTTCAGAGGCAGCAAATGCCTCTTTTTTGCTAGCATATAAGACTGATGCTACCAGCAAGAGGGCAAACACACTTAAAAAAACAGAGGTGCACATGTCATCATCTATCAGAATTTCACTTGAGGTGCTGCCGCCTGCTCAAGGGCACCTCAATGCAAAATAATGTAATACTAACTGACTCATGATTTGTGGAAAGAAGGCAGCGCAGAAGGCTCTGACGTAAAGCAAGTGTGATTCCAAGCTGCTTTTACCGCAGTCTCAAATTTAGCTTCCAAAAAAACAAAAACACCCTCTCTGAGACTTTTGCTTATCTCGACAGATCTCAGCCTGGCTTTAACTCAATCTGCCACAAATACACTTGTCCATTTCCATGCCTTTCAGATTAAAAACCTTGCTTTTGCACAAACCTGAGTTAGCAGTTAATAGTGTGATTTGATTGCTGTGTAATTTACTGAACGGGTTCCCTGAGCTCTGTGCTTCAGGGAATAAATGTTTGAAATTTACCTGCAGTACATACAGTAAAGGGCAAGTGGAAAAAAAAACGGCAGAATTGAAGTTATAAAGGGAAACAGCAGCTTTATGTTTGCTGCTGTCTCAGCGGTATTGGATGTGATAGTAGATAATGCCGTACAGAGACCCATTTGAGAGGAACAGTGAGATTTCCACCCTGCAGCATTTTATCTTGCCCACCCCAGTGTGACCTCCTACTGGGCCCTGCAGGCATTCAGATGTAGAACAGAAAAAGACCCAGACGCTCAGACTGCATCAGGCAACATGCACACAACAAATCAGACAAACGCATACACACAAGAAAACACTCCTCTCCTCCTTTTCACACATGGTGGCAGTGGTCAGTGACAAGACAGAGTGTCTCTATTAGTATCAAAGTGGCTCTGTCCACTATAACAGATGGGTCTGCTTCCTCCAAGGTGGGTAAAGTGATTTACTCTATCGCTACTGTACTTTGCCATATCTAATTGGACTGACCGTGCACAGGAAGCAGGCCAGTAAATCATGTCACTATCATGTATTTATAGATGAGGTCATGTAACGCTAGTGCTGCTGGCAGCTACATAACATCTATATACGACACCTGTTACCATGCCAGCTGCAGGCAGGATGCCAAAAAAACGAGATGGATACTGCAAGCCAGAGGAGCATGAGCAGAAAACGAGGAAGCAAGTTAATGTGGGAGGCAGAGACAATGATAACAGGAAGTAGAACTGTGATTACAGCTGTATAGATAAATCCTCAGACATAGTGCTTTGACATGTTACAACTCCATGGAATCACATGCTGATGCTACTTATGGAAATGAAAAATCTCAGCCCAGGTTGCAGAATCACACAAACCTAGCTGAGGCTCAGCTTCACGACTATGCATTACTGACACCACAGTTCCATTGCGGAGAACCACTGTGGACCGTGTCTCTACGATGGTAACGGGGCTCGCCTCAAATAGGAAGGACGCATTCCCTGCGTTCCTGCGATTCTACATGGTTAGCTTTCTGGCGTCGATATCTGGAGCAGACATTCCTCACTGTATGACTCCCTGGGGAGCTGAACTTCCTCTGCGTAACCCGAGCTAAACTTCCAGGGATGCTCTTGCAGGTCAGTAAGAGTTGAGAGTCTGAAGTTCAGCACACATACAGTAAATTAGAAGTTGCTGTTTTTTATTCCAAAAGCTGTCACATCTACACCCGCCATCCTCGTGAACAGAATGTAATTTTCAGCAGATCCTATATAATTAAAACTAAGCAGCCACCTGCAGAATTGGAGAAATAGACCCACACAACAGGTATTTTATCTCTGATATCTTCTTGCTGAGGTTGGGTGATAGAACAATAAAGGATTCAGTGATAAACCAAAGGAATTGCATTAGCTTGATGGCTTTCATGAGCACTGTTGGATGTAGTATTCCAAAGGGAAATCTCTGAGGAAGGTGTGCAGACCTGCCTGGAAATGCCCATTTTTGTCAAATACAGAGAAGGGTTGCGTATGCTTCTGTTTGCATGTGTATATACTGTCTGTGGATGGACCTTTAGAACTTTTCCTGTCATCAACAGGAAATTTGAAGGAATGGGCTGTGATCTGTATCTGATGTGTGTTTGTGACCATTTCATGCATGAGAAAGTCACCTTTATGCCATAGATTCTATATGACTATCCAGATAGCGTCTCCACATTTGCCCTGCATGCATGGTCTCAGATGTACACGTGGCTGTGAGTTTCTCTGTGGAGCTTTAGTGGACAGGGTGCTGGCTGCTGCTGTCACCACCATGCTGGCCAGAGACAGAATAGGTGATGTGTCCCATTTTTAGAAACCATAAAAGAGACCCCGCATGCTATTAAGCATGCATCAGCGCACCCCTTTCTCGTCGGCTTTAAGAGGGAGACATCGGAGCACAGCGCCGTTAACCTGTGTTCTCAATCTCTCTGTCACATGAAATGAACAAGCTCCCAGGTAGCACAAGTTTGCAAAGTCGGTTCACGGTCATATTGTCCTGCTGCTCCTCTCTATTCGGCTCCTGAGGGAGAATTCTGTCCAAAATCTTGTAAACCTAAATAACTTCCTGGGCTAACACTCGAGCTCAGGCTGACTGCTGGCTGTCTGGTGCCCCTCTGAGGAGACTCAGGTTCACTTGTGGTCAAAAGTTCATGCTGTGGAGAAACACAGCCTTTAACTGCTGAATGCAGGGGAAGCAGAGACTATTTTAAATATATGAGCCAAATGCACACAAATCCATTTTGATAATTATGCCAAAAACAATGGTTGCATTTTATAGACAGATTG
Source organism: Chaetodon auriga (assembly GCF_051107435.1). Classification (NCBI taxonomy): domain Eukaryota; kingdom Metazoa; phylum Chordata; class Actinopteri; order Chaetodontiformes; family Chaetodontidae; genus Chaetodon; species Chaetodon auriga. Next base: position 17,056,640 of record NC_135082.1, on the reverse strand, counting down.
ATTTTTGGTTTCTGGTTCAGCTTCGATATGGACCTTTCTTGAACATAATAATCGCCGTAGACGGGTAATTAGAATCGGAAATTGACATTCAGAAAATAAACTTTTCTCGTGGTTCTTAAATGAATACTTAATGACACAAACAAAGCAAATATAACAGCTTAAAATACACATCAATTCAAAATATATTTAAAAGTTTAGTTTACTCTGGTCCATGCTATCAGAGCGTCAACAACATTACAGGCAGTCTGTGCTTTAGGTCTGCATGTGTGTTATACGCAGCACCTCCTTGCTTCTTACGCTACATGTGTGTCAGTGTCACTGTGTTAGTTAATAGTGCTCATGGTGAGAGTGATCGTGCATGTTTCAGGAAGCCAGAGGTTCATGGGAAAGGAATGCACTGAGGAACGTCTCTGTCCAAGACAGCTGTGTCTGAGACAGGGCGAGATGCTTGAGAACAGTGTGGGAGACTGAAATTCTCCCAAGAAGCCAAAACAACACACGCAAGCTTGGAAATCCATTTCTAGGGCTTTGCTCTTCCCTAAAGATGACCGAAGGAATTAAGTCTCTTTCTCATTAGGACTATAGTGGTGAAAAAAGGATGGGAATAACATGTCATAGAGATATGTTACATTACATAGACAGGATGAGGCATAATGCTTTAACTATAGAACAATTTGGATTGCCTAATGTGCCTTTAGTTGACCACTTTCTTCACCATTTCTCCCTTTTTCAGCCTTTTATCCATTTGTCTGGTGCTGTTATACAGCTGGAAGAAAAGCAAACTATCAAACAATGACTCCCACAGAGAGATCTACAGATAACAATGAAAACAGTTGGGGCTTCATCAGTTTACCTGCCAAATTTCCTTTTTGATCAACTCCCATATTTTACTTGTTTTTCTCTCCTACTGCTTGTGATTTTGAACTGAGCCAACTGATTCCTGATTGACTGGCCTTCACAGAGAAGTTATTTTTTGCTGTATCTCCAGTGGGATTGCTTAAGTGGTTGAGATCTGTAGTCTTCCGGAAGTAGAAGAAATGCAGCTCCAGTGACACCAAAGGCAAAATTACAAAAACATATGAGAATTTATGAGATGATGCTCAGTTGAGTGTGAATGTAACCAGATAGGCATGATTGTTTTCTCACTAACTTAAGCAGCTGTGCATATTATGGCCTACATCCAGGTTTGGTCCTTGGCTGCTCTTCACACCCAGTGTCACTGATTTCTTCAGTTCTGCACTGAAAGGGAGTTTATGTGTGTTACATTTTCCACAGCGAACCTGCTAAAAAGGAAACTGTCTTGGAGCCAAAGCTGAAGAGGACAGAGTCACTGCTGACAAAAAATGAAAAGCAGCCTAGAATGGGAATGTACGATGAGAGTTGCCCATTTATGCATCTAGCAGACACAGACAGCATTGGCATCAATCCTCTGTTTTGGTCTCCACCAACTCCCGAGGCAAATATCTGGCTCTTTAGCTGCTTAACACCCCACTGTGTTCACCAGCTAGTCGCTAACTTTGCATGTCTGCTGTTAGGCACCAGTTGCCTTTTACAGCAGAAAACAACAGTGATGGGAGCGCTGAGAATCAACCAAAACAACGAGCTGAAAGACACTCCACAGAGCTGAGGGGCGCTGCAGACTCAGACGGCAGCGCTCTGTGGATTTGCTTCTGTAAGTGACAGCTTTCACATTATACAGTCATTTTATCTATGGTTAATGTAAAAATATTAATTAAAACAACGTTAAATGTACACTTTAAAAGTCAAGCAGTGCATATTCAATTTAGGCACTTTGGCAAAAAGGACATTAAGGATGAAGAATTCTTTTATTAAAATGACTCTGTGGTTATAGGCTGAATATCCAGGAAAATAATACAGATGATTCAAAGCTCGAAACTGTTATTAAGCTATGGTTATTATTCCCTGGGTGCAGCTCGGAGAACACTAAACACTCAGCTATTTTAAGTTTGTGGATGAAGCTCAGGTCCCTGTTGTCCTCAGGCCAGTGAAGACGTGCTGTTCATCTCACACTGGTGTCATTAGTTCAAACTAAGTATCATCCCAGTGGCGACACACTGTTCCTGCCTGGCAGCCTCACAGCTGAACGAAGAATCCATCACGCACACAGCACACACAAAAAGGAAGCGTGTGCACAAACATGCTACAAAGGAGACAACAGTCACTCAGTGTGCCTTCAGCCGTTGTGCGTAGACATGGACATGCACACACTCATACTTCTGTGTATGTGTATGTGCATGGGATCAAGGAATTCGGAAGTTGGACACTGACTGACATTCCAGACTCAGTATATAAATATTCCTGTTGTGCTTCATTGTCTTGACCACTGTCGCTGAGCCACAAACCAAAACAACTTGTGCATGCCCAGGCACCTGCGATTTATCCTTCTGACCGAAAAGTGTGATTAAAATGTGTAGATTTTATAGAGCCTTTACAATTTTGTACAAATCCCCCACAGAGACACTGAAATATAATTTCTTAAATCAAGCCTCATGCTCATAGACTGCATGTGTCATCAGTTTCCTCAAACTGAGCCCTCCGCTCCCCTCATATAAATGTGATCTGTGCCACGGATTGTTGCAGATTAATGCGAGGAAGTGCTTACTCATCAGATATTGCAGGCACTAATGTGGCTCTATATGAAAGGTTGGAATCAAAATGCTTGGAAGCCAGTGGAAAATAACATCAGCATTGTGAGATGAGTTTCCACTGTTGATTAATGTGTAAATCCTCTTATGTTGTGGTGTGTAGCTGCCAGCCATCTTGCTAAAATACATAAATAGTAATGAGTTTATGATCTGCCATGCATTGGGACACATGTTGTATAAAAGTACAACACAGAACAGACAACATACACAGTGCTCTTTCTTTCACACATGAAATGCATTGTAAGCATACATGTTTGTATGTGAGGAGATCCCAAAATTTGTATTTATCAGCTGCTTCAAATGATTCGCCTTGAGTGTCCAAAGTGTCAGAGGCTCAGCAAAGCTCTGCTATGTTGGCAGCTTCTTACAGCTTTACGCAAAAATACACACAGCACAAGCCTTCAAGTGCCTGAATTCTAGTTTTAAGCCTTGTTAAAAAAAAAAAAAAAAGAGTTGGCAAAAAAGCAGATGAAAGAGAAAGACGGGATGGAAAATCGAGCAGGGTTCAACCAGCATGGATTTAGAAGGCAAATACTGGGATACAGGCTGAGGATGAACGTCCTTAGTATTTTCTGTTGATATTCAAGTTGACCAATTTCATGCTACAGAAAAAAATCAAGCACAGTTTTCACAGGAATTTTATCTTTGGACACGTAAGAAATCTCCTAAGACAATATTTAGAGCACTGGACTCTAAAACTCCAGAGATAAGAAAATTCCTGAAGCTTTGGGGAGTAAGGACATACGTTTCACGATAGGAAGGACTCTGGGAAAAAAATGGAACTTTAAATAAACAAGATATTCAAAATAGGTATACATTACAGAGAAAACTGCATAATTGTGGACTTTACAGGTAGTTTTGCTGAACCATGAACCATGATGAGCAGCACTGATTGGCTGATATACCCCTCAGGAGTATCCTATACTGCCTGTACTGAGAATAACAAGGATCAAGTTACACAAGTGAACCCCGCTCTCAATTTCTGGAGGGAAAGTGAGGGGACGCATCATTGGATAATGGATAAATGGGAAAGAATACATTTGTACATCACTCTCCAACATACACACAAAACTCAGAGATGTGTAATATCAGTTATATCCCTTTTTCTGCATTGCATTGTATCACCGCTGACACCAAAGCTCTTAAAAGCTTTCCATTTTCTTTCTGCATAAATTGTGCATACACTTAATGCAGAGGCTGGCAGGGATTTGATAAGCTGTCCTTTTTTCATGACCCACTAAATTCTATGATGGGCTGGCATGACATATTTTCACAACACATGCATGATGCACTGACAGGGCAGGTATAATACGCACTTGCTCATGCACAAACACGCACGTTCATGCTTTCTACATCTTTGGTGGTTCCGTCAGCATGACTAAGTGTGCTCCATCTCACACTGTTCTCCAGATAGAGCCATGATTTCCCCTGGCATCACACACTCAGCTCCCAATCACTCCACACATGTCAGACCTAATAGCATCTGCTTCGACTCACATGCACACCCACATCAGCTCGCAGCCACACACACCTGTAAATACCGCACACAGGCACACATATTTGAAGGCAATCATATACCCTCCTACACGCAAACACACTGGAGGGCTGTGGGGCTCCTCTCACCGGCAATATGCTGCTGCAGCGCATGTGGGTTTGTGGGCGACTGCGGGCGGAGAGGAGTGGTGTTACCTAAAAACTAGACAGACTGGCCAGGGGCCAAATGAGGTAGAGGGAGGAGAGAGAGAAACGGAGTGACAGAAAGCAGGTGGGAAGGATGGTGTTTGTGTGCTTGCATGCAGAACAGAGAAAGTGAGGGGAATGTAGTGTCAGAGAGGGAGGACAGCAGCCGAGAGTGGGAGTCCGTGTACCAGAGAAGAAGTATGAGAACATTACGAGTGTATGACAAAGTAAGAGTTGGGAGTGCATGAAGAATTCAGCCTGGTTGAGTGCTTGACACTGCAGCCTTTTAATTTCCTCTTAAAATCACTGCTGTCAGTGTTTGCCGTGGAATCAGATTAGGTGAGCTGAACTCCATTTTGTATATCTGCCTGTGTGAAAAGAGAGTCGGAGAGTACAAGTGCGTTTGTGGGCGTGGATGCGATTAAATGCGCATGAATTTGTGTGTCTGTGCGTGTGCTGCTCGAGCGCACGTGCACAAGCTCGCCTCTGGATTCAGCAAATCAAATGGGTGTAAATACAGCAGGAGTGGAGCCAGCAGCAGGAGCAGACGTGATGCACAGAAAAGAGTTAGACAGTGCCTTAAGGAGCTTAGATGAGGGAAAAGTAGAAGATATGTGGGGTGAGGGGGGTGAAGGAAGAAATCGGTGGGGATAAAGGGAAAGAAGCAGGGCTGGAGGGAGTGAAGGAAATGAAGAGAGGGGAGAGTTACAGAGCAAAAAGGCGGAGAGGAGAGGGGAGCAGACGGTGGTGTCAGTATGCTATGACTTGCCTCTTCCAAAACAGGAATTAATCCAATAATCGCTTGGAAATGCTTTGCATATTTCTTCATTCTTCTCATGCACATAACAGACCATCATCTAGTACAAGCATGCGCGAGACCTGTCAAGACCTCTGGGACACACACACACATGCGACGACAAATCCCATTGCTGTAGGGTTGGTGCACATGTGACTCCACCGAGAGTTGGAGATCCGGAGTCTTTAAGTTTATCTGCTGCTTATTTCAAGTGTCACTCTGAGTGTAACAAATGTCAGCAGCTCTGCTATAGGCTTTGCCTCCATGTCAGCTCATTAGCAGTTGACGCTAAAGCACACACACGCTTCAAACCCTCCAGAGCCTTAGAGTCGGTAAATTAACTGCCAGTAATGCAGGAGGAGAACAGAAAATGGATCACATTACAAATCTTTGTGATGTGATCCATTTATCAGTCCATTTGTCCTTCAGCCTTTGTCCTTGCTGTCCCTTTCCTCTTTTGACTTCTCCTTTATGACTTATTTCTATTCAGGAGTCTTCCTTTAATCAAACATTGACCACTGTGTGCTCTTTAGGTGCCAGCCAGCAAGTGAGTTAAACACAGACACATTCACGTACACATAAACATGTAGGCACAAGGGCTGCAAGGTCACTATACAAAGTCTCTTGATAGAACAGACTGAAAGAAAACACAGCCAGACGCATAGTAAACAACAAAATGAAGTAAAATTGCCAGTATGACGTAAATGATCAAGGAAAGGGCAAATAAGCCCTTAGTCGCCAAAAGAATGAATGAATGAGTCATTTCCTTTCTTATCAAGAGCTAGATAAGATAAATGATATCTGTACAGTAAAAATGAAGCTGGAGCCAGCAGCCGGTTAGCTTAGCTTAGCACAAAGATTGGAAACAGGAGGAAACAGCTAGCCTAACTCTAAAGTATATCTTATTTGTGTGGGACTACTTCTTTGCTGGCAACTTTCTGGTGTTGCCACTGGTTGCCTGCCAACTGCTTCCAGCCAAGTCTAAAGCTAGCTGAGCTAAGCTAACCAGCTGCTGGCTGCAGCTGCATAGTCACCACACAGATAAGAGCAATATTCTCATTTAACTCTGGGCAAGAATAAACACATTTCCCCAAATTCTTTCATCACATAGATGCAGACATAGATGGAAACATCAAAAGGACTTCCTCTGAAAACACTGTGTGTAGTACTCAGTTACAGTCTTCCAGGATTGACAGTTGTCTCTGTCCTCTTTGCAACAGTCACCTGTTTTAATTCTTTAAGACAGCAGCTACATAATTCCCCCCTCTTGTAGCATCAGGATACCTGCATACTGTGTCAAAGCAAGCCCATTCACCTCGCCAAGTCAGTCATGATTGGGTTTAAATTTTTCCCCCTCCAGTGTTACATCACTCATGGAAGACTAAAATACTCTGCTGAGAGCACACAACATCAGCTTCTTAACTCTGTCTACCCTGCCTGTGCGAGGGGATGTTAGGCTGCTGCAAAATTTGCCTAAATTACACTCTAATGAGCCTGCAATACACACTTCCAAAGAAGCAGGTGATGAAACATTCACTGCTCCAACAGACTGTATCCTAGCGGGAAGTGTTCTTTTAGCGAATCTTGATTGTGTAAAAACAAATACAAATCTAGAGTGGAGTACCTTTAAACTGCAGTCTTTCAAGACTGTCAAAGTAAAACACTATTACCAAGGTCTGCCAATTATAAGACACAAATGTCTCTGCTTCTGTGCAAAGAGCTCTGCTTAACAGCTGCCCAGGGAATTAACTCACTTCCCTGCAGTTTCAGCTGTGCCACGTTCTGTCTTTTACAGCGCTGGCACTTGTTGGCATTTTCTCTCCTGAAATATCCGCCCTCCTTGCCCAAGGGAGGCTTACCTTTCCCTCAGTGTGAGAGAAATCATTTCGTGACAGAATCGCTCCCAGCATACACAGCAGACAGAGGAAATAATGTGATGGGGAATCCAGAGGTCAAAGATCGTACAGAGGGAGGAAGGGGCCAAACTGAGGATACTGAGTGAAATTATTTAGTGGTATTGACTAGCTGCCAATAAAAGCTGACTGGGGCATTGCAAAATACCAGAATATCAGTCTTACACTGACAGAGAAACAGAGGTGAAGGCAGTGCAACACACAAACCCCTTATTGACCTACATCTTCCATGATTAGCTATGCACAAATAGGACTTCCTCTCCTCTGCCTCACCACGAGTGAGAAGAAGATTATAAGTTAGCTGCCACTGCCACTGCCACTGGTGAGCTGAGCTGGAGCTTGGACTGGGGCTGGTCTCCTCCCAGATTTAGGGTAGATGGAGGATTTCAAAGTCAAGAAAGTTCAAAGCCTTGGCTGGGGAACGTTCAAAAGAACCACAGCCAGCCATGAAGTGGAGAGGGAAGGAGGGGGAGAGTTAGCTACTTACAGTAAACTCTCCCTCAGTCTGCAGAGAATGTGGTGGCAGAAAGAGGAGGAGTGTGTGTAGAAAAAGGGTATATGCTCGTGAAAATAAACTGTGGGTTAACACGATGAGAGGTGCTGAGCAGGTGGAATTTCGCTGACATGTTGGCGCAAAGCTGAAAGTAAGAGCCACGGTTTTGGTAGCACAAATCATCAATAATACAGCATGTAAGATTGCATTTTAACTGAAATAAGACCGGTGTTTTATGCTGCTGAGAACATCACTGCTGTTGTTGTTGTCCACCTTCAGACCCAATGAAATGGATTTTTGTTGCACTTGAATGTTAACAATGTCTCTTGAAACACTGCCAGCGTATTTTTACAACTGCACTTTTGTAATGTAGAGTGACAAAATGTGAGGACATTAAAATGCACTTTCTTTGAGAACACAATCCTACAAACATGCCCCTTACTCCAGATAAATACTGCTGGTGTAGCGCTTTCTCAGATGTTCGTTTCTCTCTTTGAGCTACACAATGCCATTCACCTGACACAATCAGACCACTGCACTGCTCCCTGAGGTTGGAAAACATCAATGGAACCTAAATCTAGATGACTTTGGAGATTTATATCATGCCTCTACATAGGAGATTCATTCTTAAAATGAACATAATTACATAATGTTAGAGGAAATCAAGTAGCCTCTGCAGTGCTTCCTTTTGCACAAAACGTAGAGCATCTGTAGCTTTCACCCAACATATCTTCAGATAGTTACCGTGAAGTTATCTCTACCAGGCTACAGGGCAAATACCAGAGGCTGGAGAATACCATCTAAAATTCATGTCTGGGCAAAATGTGAATTTCAGTCTCTTGACAAGCACAGATTAAGCTTTTGGTTTTGGTTTCGCTATCTGTGCAGGCACATATTTACACACCATTACAGAAAACAAAGAGAATCAAGCCGTATTTGCTATTATCACTGTTGTATTATGCCCCAGTACACAAACTTCGCTTGAGCATTGTGTCAGTGCAGGGACCACCTCTGGTACACAGAATTATTCTGTTAATTGCTTTATTGTAGCAATTAGGATGCTCATTCGCAGAGGCCTAAGGAGGCATGAGGCCTTTGCAGAGTACAGTCATAACTGGGTTCTTCTGGGCCAGTAAACAAGTTAGAGGTAACAGATGGAACATAATCCCCTTCCTATATGATGCAATGAGATGATAATCTAACACAACTGTTCTATAAATTTTACTTCTGCTTGTGTAAAATAAGTTACACTGCAAACTTCTATGATAATGTCTCTTTTTTTTTTGGACAACGCCCCATAAAGAGGCACATAAGTAGACAAAAGACAGACACACTCATGGTCAAAGTTTTTAGGCCAGCAGATGCGGCCGGCTGCTTTCGGTCTTTAGTGGTGGAATTAGCTCCAGCTAGTGCCTCTCTCTGTTGTTTTTCACCCTGATTCAGCAGTCCTGGACTTTCACGCAGAGCCAATGAAAGCTCACTGGCCACGGGGAATGCCAGCTCATCGACTATTATAATGACGGCCTCCCTATTGCTCTCCGCCTCTCTCTGCCCTTCTCTCCAGCACACCATCCCAATTGTCTGTCTTTCTCTCTCACTCTTTCTGTTTGCGATCTGTCTTTCTGTCCTTCTTGCTGAACAAAGGCTGGTGTGAGAGTGTATGATACAACTGCGGCAGCACCGAAAGTTCATAGTCAACGGAATTACACAGAATGAACATCCCCATGGTAGGAATGGATGGATTAAAGATTTTGCTGTTTGGCAAACTGCAAACAAAGAAATAATGAATGTTGCAGGCTTTAATATGAGAACCTCTTTGTGAGAATGGCAATAGCTTCAAAGCTCGACAGTAAATCATCAGTTTTTTTCAATCAAATCTTCCAGATGGTGACTTACCTTGCTTCAGTCACACAGAAGTCAAACAGCATTAAAAAAGGAGCAGTGCGCAGAAACCGTTGCTGATATGACCGTATCGCATGCTTAGTAAACTGAAAAGGACACGGAGGACTAACCTTGAGTTTATCAAAGCGTTCAGTGAGTGAGGACACCTGGTGCTCTCGGTGGCGCCCCACCAGCTTGCAGAGGGCACAAATGAGCTGATCATCCACCATGCAGTACATGTTGACCTTCTCATTCTCGTGCTCCAGGCAGGTCAGCCCGCGGATGTGAGTGTCTGGCACTGGCTCCACCAGGCGGTGACTGGTGAACGGCTTCTTGTTGGGGTGCGTGGCGCGCAGGCAGCGGTCGCAGTACGATACCTCGCACGTCACACACGTCTTGACGGCCTCACGCGGTGGATCCTGCTCGCAGAACTGGCAGCTGATGCGCGGATCCATTTTAGCAACAACAGACGGGCTGTGGTTGGCGTTGGTGTGATTGGCGTGATTGGTGTGGTTGGCGTGCGGGTGGGAGTGGCTGGAAGTGGCCGGGCTGCCGCGGGCGCTGCTTCCACTTGTGCCACCTCCTCCGCCGCCAATAGTTCCAGCTATTGTACCACTAATGGTGGCGGTGTAGGGCCGCTGCGGCTGCAGGCGCCGGCTCTCAGTGGGGGAATTGGGGCCGCTAAGGGAGGCCTTTTGAAAGCGGTCAATGATGTTCTGCAGCGTCACATTGCGCTTGAGGCCCTCCAGGCCGCGGTGATTCAGCGTGATGACGTAACGACAAGTGGGGCACTGAAAGGCCGAGATGGATTCGAGGGGCTTGCTGGTGGAGCAGTGAGACACCAGGATGCGGTGGGCGCAGTTAAAGCACAGGCTGTGGGCACAGGGCAAGAGCAGGGGGTCTTCAAACAACTCCAGGCAGATCGGGCAGGTCAGCTCAGACTCCAGTGTTTCCATCTTCAGTTGAACCAATCTAAAGGTGACATCAAATCCCACGGAAGCTGGCCAATTACCTGCATGAAGATGAAAAAGTATGTATCAATATTTACAGTTACAAAATAAGTAGGCCTCTAATTAGCAACCTCCACTTTACTTTTTCTTATTCAATTGAGCTGCAGTCGCCCCTTCACCCATTACTGATTTGAAGTGAATCAGTCATGAAATATCGGCTTCAGGTTAGAAGGACTGGCCTGTGAAGATTCAGCAGAAACATCACCAACATACATATTTTCTTGTGCTATTATGCGTCAGCCACTCAGTCTGCACAATGGTGAATTGGACCCCCTTGTTGCAGCCTTTAACACATGATTCCTCCTGCAGAGCCATTTGAGAAGAAGAGGAATGACGAACAGGGAGGAAAGAGATGTTGGCTGACTGCTAGGGAAGAAGTAAAAATCAATGGAGCGAAGAGAATAACGCAGACAGATGCACAGCAGCAGAGGAGGACAGAGAAGGCGGAACTTGTAAAACAGAGGACTTGTGCATTTCTGTAACACCCTAACAGACACGGTTCATCTTCTGTACCTTTTACTTCCATCTTTCCTCCTCCGGCTCGCCACTCACTTTGCCTACTTTTTATGGCTTTTGTGATCATCAGCCTGACTTATCAAGCAATAAAAAACTTAACTCCAAGGACATTTCAACTTTTAAAGCGTGATGCTAACAACAATTTGAAGTGGCACAGTGAGAACAGGGCCTGAGCTAAACAAGAAAATTGATTTCAGATCCTCCCCCTCGTTCTCCAAGTCCTGCAAATCTCGGCACCTCACAGCCTGCATATCAAGCTGTCTCCCCTGGGTGGCCTTAAAAACCACTGACATGAGAAATCACCAATAACCCTCCCCCACACGCGCTGATTCAGTGGCATAGGAGTGCAGCTCACAGAGGCCCCCTATCCTTTAAAAGAAACAAAGCAGACAGCGTGAAACTACAGTATTAAACTGGACGACCCTTGATAGCTGACAGTGACAATTTCATTAGGTGAACTTGTTCCTGAAAGACTGCCCCCGTCTCCCTCTGTGGAAGTCATACAGCATTTACTGATGACTGGGTTTTACTCATTACGACTGCTGAGAAAGTGCTTTCCACCTTTGGGAGAGGGTTTAAACTCCTGTGAGTGACCTCTCCGAAGCTGAGAGTGTGTACATAAAGACGACTACGTTCAGACAAAAAAAAAGACGTTCAACACGCAGGTGAAAACATGTTTTCAAGAAAAGGGCACAGGGGAGTCACTTATTCTCACTCAGACACTGAGGCTTCCTCCAATGTTGAAGGTACAATTTCAAAGAGAAGAAGAGCTGAGCATGAAATGAGTGAGCACAATTGACCACAATGGGTGCTTATCAGTAAGTTCATACAGTAATCGAGCATTCAGCCTCCTGGTTTTCTGACTGAATTCCAGATTTAATACCTATTTCTGAACATATTGCAACTTTAAATGCAGTCTGTCCGAAGTGGTATTTCATTTTTGTTCCGCATCCCAGGATTTCGGCCTGGCCGGCTCTTTCTGCAGACACCACTCTGTATCTTTGAATGTCCCAAAGATTGTGTTCAGTGCGTCTTAATTTTTTTCTGATTGTTTAGTCAGTAAATTGCTGAAAGATCTGTGAAAAATGGCATTCACAATTTCTCAGAGGTGATGCCTTCATCATCATGATGATGCCTTCATTCAACTTGACAACAGTCCAAAAGTTTAAGATTGAGAGAGACAAGTGCTCAAGAATCACATTTGAGAAGGCAAACAGAATTTTTGACCTTTTTGCTTAAAAAAAGAAAGAAAGGATTAATCGAGTATCAAAACAGTTGCCAGTTAATGATCTGTCACTCAACGAACTGATTCATTTAACTGCAGCTCCACTAACTGTGCGTATTGTTCCTTTAGCAGGTGAATGTGCTGAAGCTATGACCTTAATCAGTTAAGCCTGACTCCAGATGGAAAATAAAATTCACAGCTTGTTGTCAAAACATGCTGAAGCATCTCCTTGTCCTCCTGTTGAATCTATTTAATTGCTCATATTAAGGTAAACTGACTTGCTGTTCTGCCATCCACAGCCCATGTATAATCACTTGATTGTTTTGTGCCACTACCCTGTCTTGCTAGTGTGAATTCAGTTGCACTGACAAGTCGGCATTACACAACCAGCCATGATCTCAGCACAAGCTGAAGAAAGGACTATATAAAGACAGATACAGAGCTCAAAGGCTCAAACTCATTTGCACTAACAAAAGTCTCCTCCCTTCTGCCGCACCAGAATCCATGCCTAGACACTGGGCTGTGTTCAAAGCAAACATGATTTGAGCAGTGGCTAAGTGCTTGGGAAAGGCACTCAGCTGAAGAAAGTAGTTATACGCATGCAGCAGCTTTGCTACAAAATTCATTATCTGGAAAAGAAATAAATAACCGCTCGCAGCCAATCATGCAGATATTACGCTGATAAAAGGCAATGGGCATTGTGTGCAAATAAGTTAGTTAGTGTGTGCGTGTGTGAAGCTGTATATGAGTATACGTTTTAGGTATTGTGTGTGTGCACATGCACATAATGTCCTCCTGCAATATTCACCTTGGCTGCTATTTATCAGATGCTTTATATGGTTGTTATCACACTGCCCGGCTGTGTAAGGGATAAAGAGGGGGAGAGAGTTCAGGCAAGCAACCACAGAGCGAGCAAGCGTGAGGTTCTGCTTCATCACACCAACAATGGGTCTAATTTATCTCCACTGTATCAGATAGTTGGAAGCCAAAGGGTAGATGGATGGAAACAGGATGTGGGGAGAGGTGATGAGGGGCGGCAGGACAACCTTCAAGACCTTTAGATGACAAGCAAGGCCACCCCCACTCCCAGTTTGACTCAAGGTAGAGATATGTTGTAATTCTCCACACAAAACTTTGACACTTTATATGACCACTGGTCTGCAATTTTCATTTAATTCAACTTGAAGCCATTTTTCGATGAAAATGTTAATTCATTCACCAAGACAGATGTGGGTAATAGAAACGGCTGTTTAAAACTTTGAAATATTAAAATTTAACTACTCTCAAAGACAATCTGTAAAATTAAAGCAAAAAAAGGACATTAATTAAGTTCTTTCTCAGCAGCTTTAGGTCGAGCCAACACTTCGACTCCATATGACCGCTGTTTCAGAGGTAAAGTATGTGAACAACAGGAAACAAGGCACACATTCTTTAAGCTTCTCAGGATACACATTGATTCAAGATCATCGGGTCATTGTACGGCCGTGTGAACTTTGCTCTGGATTCAGGTGAAACCGAAGCAGCAAAGAACAACCGTGTCTTTTCATCACAGCGTCGCAAATGATCGCCGAGCAGAAGATATCAGTCGATCAATATTTTGTTATTGCACTCCAGAAAAGGATTTTCTACAACTCCTGCCTCTCTGTTCATCAGTATTTGACAAATAAAACACAGGGAGTCACACAAATCCCTCAGATCCCTCACAGTTACAAACCATATGTCATCACAGCAAATACGCTGAGAGATTGTACATCTGTCAAGGCAGCAGTATCATAACAAGAAAGCAATAAACTACAGCCACGGAGACTGAAACAGAATCAAAACTTTCAGTTATTAAATCCATCATATCAATTGAGTTGAGTGCATCCATATTCTGGATTTGTGCGACTGTCCCAATTCAAATGTTGACTGACTCAGCAGTCGTGCGTTATTCCCCAGGACAGAGCTCAACAGTGCTGCTTATGCTGATGTTAATGTGACTGTGTTTAATGGAGCGTGGCGTTATAATTAACACCAAGCTTTAACACACCATCACCAGGCCCATTAAGCTTTAGCTATGTCACTCTGGGGAAACAGTGCCGGCTATGATGGGAGCCACTTAGGGACTGAATCGCTAGCTTCATGGTAAAGGCGTTTGTTCTGGAGGCACACGCACACACACACACACACACACACGCACACACACAGACACACACATGCACACACAGCCAGAGCTGCACATTTACAAGTGCAAACTCTTTCTGTCTCGTTGTCTCTCTTCATCTGCCATTCTTGTTAAGGTGAAGTGTCCCATCTGGATGGGGAACAGCTTGAGCTGGTGCTTGAAGAAAAACACACACACACACAGTCTCTCTCTCTCTCTCTCTCTCTCTCACACACACACACACACACACAGAGCAGATGAAAAATAAACAAAAACAAAAAAACAGGGACATCATTGATGATTCATAGTCTGTCTGAAGCGGGGCTGGATAAATAATTTTCTTTACTACACATGCTCAAAGACTGTGAATTCTAATCTGGTTATACTTTCGCTGCCGACATCCTCTGAACAGGTGCAAGGACACATCCATAAGCAGAGAGCTATGTCAGCCCTGTCGCTGCTATGAATGGCTTTGATGACTTAGACGTAGACTTAGACAGAATACTGATGTTGTGCTTTGTCTCACAGAATAGGCTCCTTTATTTGATAAGTCAAAATCCTTTGTGGCGTTTGCTGTCCTGGACCTGTGTGAGCTTTATGGAGAGGCACAGCATGCAATCAAGCATCTGAAAAGTTTAAAGAAGAATTTATAAACTGTTCATTTTCATAATTATTGTGGGAAGAGCTGTGTGTAAATAAAAAATACAAGCCCACTGCAACCCCAATGCAAGTATCCAGTGACTGACTGCATTTGTATCTAGTGTCTCTGTGTATAGTGGTACTTTTATGCCTCAATTAGATCCAATAAATGTGGCTGCAGTAGTAAATTCCAGCACCAGTTTATGACACATGACCTTGGGGAATCCCCCAAAAATAGAAAACAGTGAAGTCACGGTCTCTGTCATTTCATAATGCAGCAAACATCAAACCAATAAAAGAGGGTGTTTATTTAAAAGGCGAGTCACAGTCCTCTGGGTGCACTGTACGGCTGTAAGTGTATGAATTCACTTTGTTGGTGCACGCATCAGGAAAAAAAAGAAAAAAGAAAAGGCATTTGTGGAACAAAGATGATTATCCTCGTATAAACAATCCACTTGTAAAAACCAAATTGCTCCC
This sequence comes from Chaetodon auriga, assembly GCF_051107435.1. NCBI lineage: Eukaryota > Metazoa > Chordata > Actinopteri > Chaetodontiformes > Chaetodontidae > Chaetodon > Chaetodon auriga. The sequence goes on along the minus strand of NC_135082.1, from coordinate 17,041,201 downwards.
CCCTGAATTGTAGAGGCACAGCTGCAGAGGCAGAATGGGAGCTTAATGGACACTTGATGATGTTGGGATGATGGTGCAACGAATCACCACCTCTAGACCTCTGAACCAAAGACATATGAGCGTTTCCACTGCAGCAGTTAGATTTATTTTTCCAAAGCAGCATTGTCAAGTTCACAGAAGCTCAAACTCTCGTATCCTGGTCAGTCATGTTGGTGATCCTGCATTTGCACATCGCTTTTTTACAGTGTTAAAAATCTTGGATTACATTTATTGAATATTGTTTTGTCTGTGCATGTATTTTATAGATGCATATTATGAGATATATCTCTTACTATCTTGAAGGCCATTTCCTCGACTGAGATGTAATGTAATCTAACATAGAACATCTGTTCAAACCTTGACGCCTTGATAAATTGAAAATACAGAATGCATAATGTGCTAACACTGACTGGACGCAAGCACTGAATCCTACTTTCTTTACTGGAAGCATTTCACTTCAAAGATACGAAGGACTTGCTGAGGTGCAACCAGAGCCAGATGTTAGACATCTATCACATAGACTTGTTCCCTGGGTGGAAAGCAGAATAAAAGATTACTTCCAGGAAGGGCTATGCTTCAGTGCAAGGTAGATCATACGGGTGCATGCATGCATCCCTAACCTGAACACGGACACACACACAAACACACAGACACACAGACACACATACACAGAGCACGAGGCCTTGGTCACTACTCCATTGGCAACCCAATCTCTGAGAATCTACAGTGAATCACCAGTTTTCATTGTCACATCTACAGTGTATCTGCCACCTCTCATCCCCCCATGCTCCTACCCAATCCCTCGACCCGCACTCCCACTACTCAATCTTCCCTAAGTGTACCTGGAATCTATCCATCTCGCGCGAAGCTGTCAATCATAGACTTATCACAGTGAAGGAAGAAGTGCAGAAAATCACATAGTTGAGGTTTAAAGGCTGCAGAGATCAAAATGACGGTAAACAACAGCAGCAGGGGGGTTAGAGATCTTCCTTTTTCAGGGGCTTTGGAAAACACACCCTGAGACGTTGCCATGTTTATACCTGTGGGGCGTCAAAGCAGGGGGGGAAAAAAACATTTGTATTCTCATTATGGGAAAATGCCACTTGTCACAACTGAAATTTGTTTTTGTGCAGAGAAGCGCTTTTTGGTATAAGCGAGTGAGTTAAAAATAATTGAGACACTACTTGCAAACAAATAGTTTAAACAAACTATTAAAGAATAGTCAATTGCAGCCCAAAGCAGTAAGGTCATTTATTGTGTCCTCTAATATACTGATGCAAAAATTGAAATGAGTGCAAAACTTCCCTAAAGGTTAGACTGGACAGAACCCATGAGCCAAACTTTTGAGAAGACAAAGGAGCTTTAGCTTCTTGTGTGTCATGGCACACAAACGTCACTGATGTTTCGGCTTACACAGATAGACAGATAGAGTACTTTTTGGAAAGAACTGTTTGACATTTTGGGAAATATTACTCATGTCAAATATGAAGCTCGGGCCAGGAGACTGTTAGCATAGACTCCACCATTTGTTGTTTTCACACCACAGTTTTTGTACGTTTTTGTTAATTAAAGAAAAATACATATAATGAGTAAATTAGTGAGCCTTGGTGGTGCAGGTTGGTGGGTTTTACTGTCTTCAGACAGAGCCAGAAAAATGTCTGTACAGGTCATCTGTGCAAGTAGGATATTACGACCCATATTTAGGTTTATTTTTAGGCGGCGACATCCAGTGACCATAGTAGTTATGATGGGAGCAAAGAAGGAAGTCAGGTGGTGTAGTATAAAGAGCAAGAAAGTCTGCATATGTAGGGAAGCGAGTCAAACACAAGACTGTCACCCAGTGGACTGCTGTTTGTGTCCCGTACAAAAATCCTAAGTCAACATTGACCAATTTTAAATAACATACTTTCATTAGATCACATACGTAACTTATTTTAACTCCAATCATGGTCTTTACCTAAATCTAGCCAAGTAGTTTTGGTGCCTAAACCTAAGCAAACTGACTGTTCAACAATGTTAACCATGTGACCAAAAGGTCTGATATGACAAAGGTCCGGTATGACGAAGGTCTGGTACACCTGTCACTGGTACTCAACAGTCATATGTCGTTTTGGGAATGCTCATACATGTTGTGGAGAGAATCACTGGCAGTCAACCTATTCAGTCGTTTAGGTATGATGATGTGTTGGAACTAGAAAAACAGTTGCTAGGGTTCTGCTAGAGGCCACCTGCATTCACAGTCGCCATCAGCTACTATCAACCCCAAATCACTGTGCTGATAGCACAGGCTGAACAAAGACAGATGCTATTCAACTGACAAGGCCAGGCTGTAGTCTGTGACCTCAATCTGCTGTGGAGCTGTTGTTATGCAGTGAGCATTCCACAAATATCTCCAAACAGGCAAAAGGTTAAAGCTGCTAATAACAAATTAAAGGCTTTCTCAACCAGCTTGCTCATGTGAAACAGTAACACATTACTAATTAAAAAGCTGCCTGCAAGAAAACAGAAAAATGAAGCTTGAAATTTTGATGGAGCAGGAAAAATGTTCAAACACGGCAAGATAAGATGGCGGTTGCTCTCTCTAACTCGCACTCTGTCTTTCTAAAACAAGGAGTTTTCATTCAGCACTTTATGAGGTAACCAAATGCCATACCTGGAGCCAACACGTGTCTTTCCCTGGAGAAAGGCTTGCCTATTTGTGTGGTGTTGCAAAGTCACAGACCTTCCACAGTTTGGTGAGGCACAGGGGCTAATCAATGGTGCACACATTAAAATGACTAATAAAAACAGCCTAACGCAGCCCTGCTGTATGGATGCTTTCATTAGTGACCGTGTTAGCAAACATAACTCTAAAGCTCTGGCCCTAAACATGCCATTTACCCTAATCACCTCAGCTGAGCATTTAAACCAAAAAGAAACGGGACACTGTCTGAGTAGATTCAGTGGAACTTGGTTGCATTAGTGGATTGAAATGCTGGCATTTTTTGAGGGGCAATTTATTTTAGCAATTAGGGTTAAAAATACCCACAAGCATAAGACACATGTCAGGACCAGGCACTGCTGAGTTTTGCCAGACATCAAGAGTTATACAGCTATTCACCGCTATGGTTTTGGAAAAGGGAAATGGGTCAGCCCCAAAAATGAGAGCCCTCCGGTTGACCAGAACACACCAAACTGTACATATGATTATATAAGTGGGATCAAGCGGCACATTAAACTTGCTGTGTTACATTTCCGTGCAGTCTTTGACAGGGGCCATGTGTCTCAGCTGCTTCGTGGGATAGAAAAGGAATATTTCAGCATATGAGAAACAGGCCAGGGTTCCTTTGGCCACCCCCTTCATTCTCACTGTTTTCCCCTTCATCTTTTCCTCTCTTCCTCCTCCTTTCTCTCACTCTTTCCTGCCTCCACTTGCCCAGTCTTTCCTTTCTCTCTCTCTTTTCCTGTCTTTCCCTCTCTCTTTCTCTCCGGCAGCCCTCAGAGCGGGCTGGTTTCACCAAACATGTGATTCCTATTCATAGAATGTAAACAGTAATGCAGCCAAGCCGGTGTTTCCATTTCACATTGAGTGCAGTTGAGCAGGCTGGCTTATGTTTAACCCTTTCACTGCCACGCTGGAGAAAGCTCCAATTACAAAGCCAATTTCAGAATGAATCCAGAACGATATGCTGCATCAGCAGATCTGCAAACACTGCACATTGGCTGCACAATTAATTTAGTTAATTAGTTCATATATTTGCTCCAAATTATTTAGTCTCAAGCTGTCTGCGAGAGTCCTTCTAAGAGAAATATTTCACATTTTTAGAAGATTTTCAACAAAAAACACTTTTTCAAGCGCCTCGCAAGCATCTGACAGGCTTCAAGGTCAGTCCACTCTGTTCCACAACATCAGTGGAGTATGACTGAGGCAGTAGGCAGAGCTGTGACTCACTGTACCAGTTAGCTTTCTCATTCCCTGGTTGCCAGTGTTAGCTCTTGATGGGGAAAACACAGGCTGGCACTCTGGGGACAAGTTATCTCAGTTGACCTCTTTGTACCTCAGTTGATCTCTCAGACACACCCATTATTATGTAACACATAACAGTGCAAGACATCCTGCATGGGTGATGCTGGCAGAGTAGGGAGCTGGTGTGTTGGTGCAGTTATTGATGTATTGGCATTGATGTGATGGATGAAACAGTACATGTCTTAGGCTAAATATATAGCCTAAATGAAGCTGAAAATACTGTATGTATATCACAAATCAAAGTAATTTTACAGCATCAGATAAAGTAGATGTTTTTATACCATTTAACCCTTGTTTCCCACATGTCTCTTCCACACTAATCAAAAACTTTCCTAAATTTTAACATGATTTTAAAAATTGTTCATATGACTCAGTTATGAGAGTAGGCTGTATGTGTCTCGCTGCTGAATCTTGTGTTTCTGAGTGTGTGTTTTTCTTGCACATGACCAGTGTTTGTTTTCTCCATACGTTTGCACGCACGAGTCTTGCAGCCTCATATGGCTCCCCAGGCTTGTCGCTGTGGGTGCAGCCGGGTGTGTGTGGTTGGATACACCCACACTCGTTTTCACAGCCCTATTTGTTTCCTATATTCTTTTCAGAGCCTGTCAGCAGTGCTGATGAGGGCTCTATTGTGTGAAGGACATTTGCTGATGCAAGACACTGAAAATAAAGTAAACAATCAATTCTTGTCTAGCGCAAGGCCAAGCCAGACTTGTTAATTGGTTTAATACATTTATACATGAAAGCAGAATGAAATGAGATTTTCACAGGGTTGTGACAGTGAGTAGCACACACCTCCTCTCTTTTACCCCTTACCACTTAATACTTCTGCCTGTTACAGCTTGGCAGCCTGTGGGTAATAAAGTTAATACTGTCAGACGTCGTCTCATCAGCTCTCTCAGGCTCTTTTGCTGCATTGGAGAGCCTTATCAGGTCTCAACACAACACTGAGTAGCAACCATACCCCTGCCTCACTTCATGCTGCTTCCATTATTCATGTGCATTTGCCCAGGTGAGAACAAACCCGGGATCAGAAGTTGGCAGAACAGCTTATTAGATATTTAGACGCGGCTGAGCGTGCTGGAGGGTGGAAGGGATGAAGAACGAGTCTCACTGTCAACAAAGGCAAAAAATGTCATCGGTAAGCAGACTTCCAGCCCGGTGGTTCGTGTTGTGGCTGTGAACTGCTGACCCTGGAAATCAGGCGTGGAGATAGACTGTGGTCAAGCGGACAGTAACATGTCATTCCTCTCTTCAAATATTCCCTTTTCTGAAGCAAACTTACAGGACTTGGATACACTCTTGGATGCTTGGATCCAGAGTCATCGGTTTGTTCTTAGAAACAAATATGATTTACTTCATGTTCAATCGCTCCCTCAATCTCCATATTGCCCCTCTGTCTCCCTTCCTTTGAAGCTTCGATTTGGCTGTTGAAGCCAATTAACCAGTTTGCTCTGATACACAAAGAATATTGACGAACATTTTCAAAGCTAGTCCACCTTGAACAGTGTCCAGAGCTACAACACTGACTCTGCTGTATTTTCTTTGGCTACTGGCTCAGCAGAACTCGCCAATAACTAAAATTCTGCAACAAAACTAAAACACAAAGCAAAATGACATAAAATAAGATGATGGAGAGAAAAATCTATTGTCTTGCCTTGCAGGAAACAAACTCGCTTGTATTGACACCAATTCAGCTTCATTTTTTCCTATATTCTCTTCTCACTGTGTGTACGTGTACAAGAGCATGGCGGCAAGTTAATGGCTTACCTTTTACTGTTATTTTCTATATATATGCAAATTTACTCCACATCGTGTGAAAAAGCAATCTACGCACCACATAAACGGCACTTTCAGCTTCCGAAAAGAGGTTCTTTTCAGTGGGAAATTGCATTTCTGGCCCATGTACACCTATATTAGCCTGGAAAGACCGTCAACAGAACAACAGCCCTCTGTATGAAGACTGACGATATATTCCTATAAAATTTAACAGCTGACAACTTCAAATGCATTGTATCTGTGCTCTAAATGAGCAGGTTAACTGATCCGTAAGTTGCCAGCCACTTCATCAGCAGCTTGCCAAACTGTATTAGCAAATGATGTCGTCCAAGCTGGTGTTATTGATTCTCGAGGAGGCAGAACCCAGGTCAATAAGGTCTCCAAAGCACCAGCAGTCCTGGCTGCTCGTATGACGGCTGTCCTAATTAAGAGACATCTCTGAGAACAAAAAAAAAAAAAACACCTCAGATTTGTCTACTTTTCCTCCTCGTTCTGTTAGATAAAAACAAAATGTTTCAGGAAGAGAAAAACCTACACTCAGCAGCTACAGATTCTCCTCGTGTGTGGTGATAAGATCGAGATAAAAGAAGACAAAGAGTCAAGCAGGAGAAATGTCTTGGTGGCAAATGTGTGCGTCCTTGTGTAGTTATGTGTGCGTGCTACCTCCTGTGCATGCTGTTTCCTAAATACCCCGGCAGCTGGGGTTCAATCCACCAAACTGTCTGCACAGCCTGCCAGCCGAGGGAAATACATTTATACGCCTGATACAAAAGATAGTACAGATGAAAGACTTGTTGGAGTTGTCTCGGCTGAATCATCCGTAACCTCATTACACACAGTCGAAGCAACTAACCTCGTTATGGGGACGAGTCTGTCTCCCTCCCTCCTTTCCTCAATAGAGGTGCAGAAAAAAACTGTGTAAAGTGACAAAATGAAATCGACGATTCAATACTTTAGATCCTGGATGGATTTTCCGTTCTAGCGCCGGTGCCCTCAGTGCACAAGGCCTTACTGCCACACCTAATGCTGCACGTTGTAGGACCACGTGCGCCTGGATGTACAAGGGCTGCATTTATCCAGATGCAATGGGAAATTTTTCCTAACCATTATATTAAACTGAACTGCACTGAGCTGTGAGCAGCGAGAACAGGCTTCTTGACCAAAAGCCATTAAACACAAGCTCTCCTGCTCTTAGTACAGCATTCACCTTGGGTCAAAGTCTGTACACTCGCCACTGACATAATACATCCAGGAGGGCCATTTGCCACTTCAGCTGTTGTAGATGGCTCCATTAATAAAGCAGGAGGTGTTTGTGATGTCCTACTAGGCTTTTCGGTTATTCAGTATGAGCTGGTGTCAGGGAAAGTGTGAGGGAGACATAAAAAACATACACAGGTAATCCAAAGGAGATGAAAAAACACAGGGAGGTCGAGAGAAATCAACTCAAAAATAGATTACACACCCCGAGAGAGAAAAACAAAAAGAGCAATAAAATGGAGAGGTGGGGGACCTTGCCATTGGTGTGACCCCAGGGAGGGGGTTCCTGTCCTCTATCTCACGCTCTCGCTCTACAAAGTCAGAGCCTTCTATTTATACAGCACTGTAATGTTTGGCATTTCCTTCGAGGGGGGAGAGTGTGAGCCATTGTTTTCCTTGGCTGCTGTTCGATTGGCTCAGCAGGCTCCGCGCATTGAAATGTCAGCGGCTTGCAGCTCTATTTGTTCGATTAGTTTTATTTATCACCGATAAACAATCATTCGCTCCATCTTGAGATGGGAGATCTTGTCAGTGGTGAAAAGACGTGATGGATGAGCTCAGACTGGATGGATTTTTTTTCCTCCACCCTTTCAGAAATGTTGAGATGAGTTCTACGTTGCCGTTGTATCCAGATCTGAGCTTTCTGACAATGTTGCAATGAATCACACACACAATCGTTGGAAACAAAGTCACTTGCAGGGTCGAGCAATCCCTTGAAACTTCACTGCTAAAGAGGAACACAGGCAATGTAATATCGCAGGAATATGTAAATGTATGCATCCTAAATTCTTTAAAAGCCTTGGGAAAAAAGGGGCAATGTTTGCTTGGGCTAAGATGGACTTTGCGCTTTCATACTCTCTGAAACATTCTGAATAATGTGTTTTTGCATTGAGAAAATAAAAAAAACAGCTGCCCCCCTTCACCCCTTGCTGCAGCCCTGCAACTGAAGCCAACACAAATCAATAGTTGTTAGTTAAACAATAGCTGCCCAACATTGCCGGCGTTTTAAAAATAGCCATTCCCCAGTGCACAGCAAAACCAAAGAGAGTAATTGTGAAGGTTAACAATGCCGACTGCTATATCAATATTGAACTGAACCAATGGCCTGGAGGGCTCTGGTCCACAAGAACTCATATTCATGGTAATGACGGGTTGGATAAAATGGTCAACTTCAGTGGAAAAAGGTCATATTTAAGGAACTAATAGTATCTCAGTATAGCCTCCTGCAGGCAGTGAGAGGTGCTCTGTGTTTAGCACAGGGTCTTCTAGGGGAAAATATTGGATTCTTAGAGATCGCTGAAACTAAGAGAGGAAAAGAGCTGCTTTTAGAGAGAGCGTGTTCCTTAGAAAATGCCTGCTGGGTGGATGAGGGTGTATGATGAAAGTATGTAACGTGTCTGTATGTGCATGAGTAAGTCGAGGAATGAGCCATGGTTTTTTTTTTTTGTTTTTGCTCCTCTACCCCTGTGACTTCTTCTCTTTGTGCTCTGCTCTGCGTGGCTATTAACCTTCCCGAGAATCCTCCAAACATCCTTGAAGCTCAAAAATCTTCTTTCACGCCTCCTCCTGTTTACACCTACCCTCTCGATCTGTCTCTTTATAGTTATTTTGCTCTCTCTGCCACTGTTTTCCGTGCCCAATCCTACTATTTTTGTCACGATTGCCTCCTTGCCTGTGCTGGCATTAGTATAGAGGTGTTCATTATAGCAAGATACTCTCTGTGAAATGGGCCAGAAAAAAAGAGAGTGAGAGCTAGTAACAGGTTTCCACTATAGTTCGAAGTCTTTATGAAAACAATCTTCTAATGCAGCGACGTGTGAAGCAAGTTGGAAATGTTATTCTTGTACACTGCTTTGTGTTAAGCATTATGTAGAATCAGCCAAGACATCCTGAGATAATCCATTAAATGTTGAAAATCAATAACTGCGACACCCCTGGGTCACACCATCAGTCCCTGGGCAGAGCTCCCCACCTCCGCCACTTCCATGGCTCCTGCATCCCAGACAGAGGAGGTGTGGTACGCTCTGCCCAACAGAGAGGCTTCTGGGGTGGGCAGCATGACGGCAGAACCGGGCCTGATCCCAAGCTTATGGTGCCAGCAGGTGAGATCATGGGAAACACGTGCGTCGCTGTAGGAGTATAGACAGGCAGCTGGCTGTTAACTAGCGTGTTGGGAGGTTGGGCACCTCCTCAGCTCAGCTGCTGCTGGGCTGGGGTGGAAAAGCCCCCTCTCTCTTCCTGTCTGGGTGGATTCTTTTTGGATTTGGACCTCAGTGTTTTGTTTTTTATATGTTTTGCACACGTCAAAGCAACAGGACAAGCTAAGGCTGCAATCACACCCACACTGCAATGTTTTTCAGCTCAAAAAATAACCCAAATGTTACTTCAGTTTTTTTGTATTTGGTTGTTTAGGCTCAAGCCAATTACTGCTGGGCAATGCTTTGCAAACGCAAGGCCCTAAAGTTGCTGATCATTAGACATCTTGCAAGGTTAGAGTTATCAGCAGTTGGAAAGTCAAAGTAAATCTCTGCATTTACATAAAATAATACACAGTTCAACAAGGAAGATGTTTTCCTTCATGTTTGCAGTTTTTAATATTCCACTGATAAATTTCAACTCATCATTCATCTCTGCTTGTGATTTCAAAACTTTCAAAACTCTCATTCTCACCTTCCCTGTATAACCACAGAGTATCTCACCAAATGACTGAATAAAGCTGACATCTGTTAAAGGAGAATTAATAATCATTTCAAATTGATGTCTCATTATTGAATTAAGCATCTGTATTTCTTTCCAAAATGTGCCCTCCTGCTAAGATAGAGTACTTTATTGATCCACTGAGGGAAAATGCAGTGTTGCAGCAGCACATGTCACAGAACACTCGTAGCTTACACTAAACCGACATGAGGTAGGTAAGAAAAAAAACATCATTTTAAAAATATGTATGCAAATGTACATACAAACAAAACAAAAAGATTATTAAAAGACAAAAGATAACAAACTGAGACTCACATTTTGAGGCATCTGAATGCTCTCAAATGCCACCTGAGTTCAAATGAGATTTTCTCACCTCCCAAAACAAACTGAGACAGTGGAGGAAACACCTCAGAATCAACATCTTCAAGCACACTTGGTGTGAACGCAGCTTTGACATGAGAGACTGTTATTGTGGCCAATGTGTCTGTCCAATAAGGTGTGATCTCGGGAGCTCCCTGGCTAATTAGGTTTCAAATGGCACCACTCTCATGCTAACTGAAGCTGCAGCAGGAACAACAATTCGATTTTAGTCTCATGGGATTCCAGTGTGAACTGATGCTGCGTTAATGTTATCCAAACTCTACGGACATTCAGCGTTGACCTCAGGGAACTGCAGCCACTACGCCCTTACTAAAGTAAAAATGTGGGGACTATTCACCTGCTATTGTGACAGATCTCTGCGACAGAGTAAAGCTTGTAGTCTGCTGCAGATACCCTCCACAAAATCACTTCTTTACTACTCTGTGAGTGTAATCTATTCTTCATGCGTACAACACTTTCACATACCACACTGTCATTAATGTCAGCTGAGAAGGTCTGCACTTGCATTAGACGACACTGAGAGACAGGGAGATGGGAAAAAAGAAAGGAAAGAAACTGCCAGCCGAGGGAGAAAAGCAAGAGTTATAGCAATACTTGTCCTCCATTCTTCGAGTACATTTGAGTCTTCATGTGGTTCAGATAATTGCTTTCCAAACTTCTCTTTCCTAGGTAAGTGGGCTGTTGAAACTGGCATCAGTGGAGCCTGCAGCCCTGAACTAAAGCCTGCAGCTTATTGGCTTTCACTGGTTTACCTCTAGAGACTGGACCATGACATGTTCTCTGCCACTACCAGTTTGTCAGCTGAGCTACCCACTCATGTAAAATTAAAGCCTGTGATGCAGTGGTTCATATCATGTGATCTGTTCCTGGCACAGCATATAGAATTTAGAATAAATCATGTTTTGCATAAAGCAACATGAGGTCTGTATCTTCCTAGGGGTCAAGAGTGGTATTGCAGTGAGTCTGTTAACTTCTGGTCCCAAGCTTCTTCCCAAAATAGGCCCACAATCCATTTTTGTTCCTAACCTATTTGCTCAGTTGTGTACTCGAAAGCTCAGTTTATGCTCTGAGACATCAGGCTGGAAAAGATCCCCTAAGGATCAATTGAGAGAAACAGCTGGAAGCTGGACCAATCAGTAAATTATGTGGATTACATGATGATGGGAATGAGCACTGCATTTAGTTCGCAGCTGACTGGATAAATACCAGCCAAATTGAATGCAAAGTGATTTAGGTCTATGATGCCTCCAGCCAAAGCGAATGTCTATTGATCCTTGCCAGACCACAGTAAGCAAAGTGAACAATATAGGCTGGCTTTAGTAAGCTAATCGCTTAGTATAAGCCTTTACATTTGAGGACAACTGTAAAAGTTTGAGGAATCCCAAAACATACAGCCAGACTTTGGTTTACGAGCAGAGAGCACAAGCTTTTCTCCTCCCAAATGTATTCTCTATTCCTGTGTGCTCTGTTCTGCTCAGATAGCATGGCGTGCCAGATGACCAGCCAGGTGCAACTGCTCAGGCCCGGTCTGAACAGCAGCAAGGTAGATATTTAAGGCCCAACCAGCATAACCATAAAATCAGGTTAATATTTTGGCCCAAAGGAGAAAGTTAAGCAACATGGTGCCGTGCATGACAACTCCTTGCTGATCTCCATGCAGCGCAAAATGTATCTGGGAGACAGGCAATGCTTCTCTTGGCAGGGACCTTCATAGCACTCAGAGCAATGAAGAGATCAAAGGAGTGTGGAGACAAAAACAGGAGGCAATCTGTCACACCATACATCCATCCATGCTGGCTCTACTTTGACTCCTGCATTCATTCCCTTGATCAATTCTATATCTCCGTCTCTCGCCCTAGAACTGCCTCAGCCTCACTGGAGCTGGCTCCCACTCACTTGACACTGCCACACTACTGCACACACACTCACATGCACTATTTATGCTCTCACATACCAATACATATTTTAACACTATCCATACTGTAGTTATCTCAGCATATGGTCCTCAGTGTTATTCATACATCTCTGTACATATATACATTAATCTGTGCTTTGTTCTCTCAGTCTAATGACAATAAGGCTGAATGTAGTATAAATCACACAGAAACCATTTCCTCCATTAAGGAACGCTTCCCAGCAAGACTTGGCCATCTGGGAGCTGTTTTTGTACGTTCTATAACTAATCACTAACACATACATTTGATTCATAATCACACAAATCATAACTGTGGCTATAAAAGGGAGTATTTTTTTCATTGCAAACAAGATTTATCTAAGTTGCCAATTACGTCCAACTACTGATGCACCTCAGTCCGTTGCAAGTTAAATCTAGTAGTAGAAGAGGTATTTTGTTCTTCGGTACGGGATTTTTAACAGGATGCACATGCAGCTGGCTAGAGCCAAAGACTGCTGTTCCACCTGTTCTGACACTTCCCATTTAACATAAGCAGCCAAGCTTTCTTCTTTTCTGTGCCAACTCGTGTGGCCGGCATGAAGCTTGCTACAAATCCCTGTGGTTTTGTTGCATTTTTTTTAGACTTTCTTTTGAAAAGGAGCTTTCTATCAGTACACGCGCATTGGCAGCTGCTTTACACAACTCACGACAACACGAAGAGTATTCGATACCGTGATTATGCTTACTTCAATGCTCCCAACACATCACTTTTGTGGCAACCATGAAAGCATGTCCTCTTGGGTATTATTGCTGTGATAAAAGAGGCAAATAACAGCATTTCATCCCACCACAATGACACAAACACTGAAACATAACAGCATATTTAAACCAAAGCCTGCTTCCACTGATTTAGGCTCAACATTTGTTAATACAGAAGGGTTTCCTCCCCTCATTTACTATCCGTGTATGCACAAACAATATGGCCGTGGGTAGAAATTCAGGAGCTCGCATTTTATCAAAGGGACTGTGTCTGCTCCCTGCGATGATTTATTTGCATTGTTTAGTAGAATTTGTGGAATTGCTGTGGTCTAGATTCGTTGCAGAAAGCTTGGACACTGTGACGAATAGTAAGTGGTGGAGCAGAGGGCAGGGATTTTAAAATATCAGGGGTGCAGATTCATGGCTTCTCTTGGTATGTGCGTCAGCTGCTTGAAACTGACCACCTCAATGAACACACACCACGGTTCTCTCTGGTCTTTGGAGGTCCCCGCTGTCATGAGGGTCAGATGATATTATGTACTGAGACGAATATTACTGGCTGCATTTCAGTTCGTCTGTTTCAAAGTTGCATCAAGGTACATGGAAGACTTTCAAGACCTTTTAATGCCACTAGGAATTAACTGTATGACTTATGACATCTCTGAAATGAAGATGAAAAAAAGTCCTCTAAGAGTACAAGTCTGTCTGACTGGGCTTATTTCTGAGCTGCTGAACACTAGACTTTATTTAAAAGTCTTCAGGGACTTTTGAGGACTTGAGTAAAGGTGAAGAACACAATATAATTTATGATCTGATAAGTTCTTGCAGAGACCTTGATAAATCAGCGAAATGTCACAAGTCCCTTTATGTAAAAATGGCCGGAGCGCAATCAGAGATATTTTCTAGACAATCAGCACTGTGGGAAGTAAGGCGAAAATGAGGCCAATTACATTACTGCTGCTGTTTTCTTCTGTTTATTGGAATATTGTGCTGTGTTATTCAAGTTCCCATGAAACGGCTGGTGCACTGCTATTTACTTCAGCATATTTTTGTATTTCCTGTAAAAACAGGCAGCTATAGGAAGAGACTTGTCGCAGATATTGATTGATGTTTACAGTAGCCGGCCCCTGCGAAGCAGCTAACATTAGCGATTCTTATTAGCTGACTCTGCCCAGACTGGGAGCTCCCAGTGAACATGGCCGACCCAGGACTGAACACAGCCTTTGAGACTGGTGGAGGCCAGTTTGATGATGGACAAAATAGCCTACCGAGGTGGTTTTCTTGCCTGAGGACCACTAGCTGCAAAGCTAACTGAGCTTAGTAGCTAACGGTACCGACACTTACCAGCAGTTAGCAGTTAGCAACAAGGAAAGCTATCTGTCCATTAGGAAACTGTAAATCACTGTTGTTCTCTGTCGTCAAACAAGCTTCTAGTGGTCTCGGAGGCTGTGTTCAACAGGATGATGCTAGTTAGCAGCTGTTAGCAGTTTTTCACATTTTTATTTATTTATTTTTTTTATCATTTCCAGGAAATTACAAACTAAAATATCATTAATAATACTGACAAAATGGCCTTTGTTGCCATTGTCGGGCCAGATACTGCTGCACAGGTGACATATAGCATGAGATGTGATTAAAAACACTGATTTGGACTTCATGGGAACTTTAACACCCTCTTATGGCCAGACTGTTGCACTCACTGCACAAAAACTCAAATGATTCAAAGTAGTAATGCACACACCCAAAACATTGCATTGTATGACACTAATAACATTACGTCTTTTGCAATCCAAACCATGACTGTTAAAAGGCGTCAAGCATTAAAACGTTTAACTTTGTTTTGATCCACTAGTTGCAGTCAGACACCATACATTGGGCAACAATGTTTCTTTAATGCTACCACTTTGCCCTTAATCCCCTTGCCACCCTCTGTGAATAGACCTAACTTTATGCAAAAAACCCACCAAGAATAACAGGTTAATCGCAGGTAAAGCAGACACATCAGAGAGCTTTGCAATGCGCCCACAAGAGAGCTGGATGGAAGGAGAGAGGACAGAGACTGATGACTGATGCATGGATAAACCAAGAGAAAGAAAAAAGAGAGAGGCTTTAAGGAGAGGGAGGATGAGAGAGAGACCACAGGAAAACAACCCTAAAGTTAGACAGACAGGAAAGAGAATGTATGGCCTTTGAAGGTATAAGTGGCAGCCTAGAGCAGTGACTCTGTTCTTGTCTATTTGAAATGGAAGCATACATGAGTGTGCCGATGTGTAATCGGCTTGATGAGCCATGTTGTGCAATGGTACGAGACAGGGCAGCTCTGAGGCTTTATGGAAACAAACAAAAAAAAAACCCAGAATTGGATAAACTACTACTACAGTGCACTCACAGGACGTGTACAGGGCTGATTGGGTTTGTGCTCTTATCATGGTTTTGCTTCGCTCAAACAGATGGCACACACACAGAAAGAGAAAGAGAGAGAGGCGGTGTATCAACCTGGAGACAGATTTTAAGATTCAGCAAAGAGCCACTGATTTAAGTACAGGTTCGAGTTGAATAAAAAGCAGCAAACTACTCAAGATGCACTTCCCGACAGGCTTACATCTCGTAACAACCGTGGTGACCTTCCCTGTTCATGCCACCCAACACTTCAGCATACAGAGGCAGTCAAAGCAGCCTAACAACAGGCACTTTCCCTCATGCTGTCAGCTGAGCTCAGCAGGATCATCAGAACATAGATGAGTTCAGTGTCTGGCATTCAGCACCGCATGAGCTGAATTATGCGCGGTGACACTTCAACACTCTCCTGACAACTTTGCGCATTTCATCATAATTTGACAGGGTATTAATTTCTGGGGCACTGGCTCACTTCAACACTACCCGGTGGCAGATTTGTTTTTCATTTTCCAGTCAGTGTTCATTGCTTCGAATCAGCTGGAATCAGAAGGGAAAGACTGTGGCTTAAAAAGTGACATATACACGTCTGTCAGACTATAATTATTGAGCGGGACTGTCATCTCCTCAGCTGTCGTAAAATGTGAAGAATCAAACATGAAATAGCGTTTAATTAATGTTAAAAAAGCTGCAATCACATCAAAACTGATGTTACAGTGATACTATAGAATGAAAATTAACACAAAATTGCAACCTCATATCCTCAAATTCTACAGAAACGTTACAAGAACAGTTCAGGTTACTGCTTTTCTTTTGGAAGAATGCGGAAAAAGCTGGACAGCATGAGGATGCCATAAGGACGCTTGTGTCACTCCTATCAAAAATGAGATGAAATGTAAATAACCAACGCGTCTGTGCTTCGTGTCAGAAAGCCTACAGCTCTCCAAATGAGCCTGCAAAGACCCTGAAATAAGCAGAGAGGGACACACGTGCTTGTTTAAACTGTTCCACATGCTTTGCATGACAGCAACACATGAATCTCTCTGCTGAATCATTCTAATAACAAGAGTCTGCCATCCTGTGCTCAGCAGGAGTGCCCAAAGTAAGGACCGGCGCCGCTTAATGGTCTTATGGGGGTTACAGGGCACATCAAGGCAAAAATGTACAATGTCACTGTAAGAAAAACACACTGTCTTTATCTTATGATTCACTCTCAGCACAAGCATCTCCACACATTACTGTCATCCAATTTGGCAGCCCACTAAACCAACAACACAGATCTGTCCATATATGGCATAACATCAGATTGGATCCGCATGTCTCTAGACATGACAACACAGGGGAGACCCTGTCCATAACGCACCAAGTGTCTTAAGTTGGACCATTCTGCCAGCCGCCTACTTCAGATGTGCGCGTTTGAATCTGCTCCATTCAGCAGAAAGCTTACGGAGAACACATCAAGAAAATCCCCAATAGATGGTGGAAAAAATAACCACCGGTTCACGTTTCTATTCCCGGGCGCCTCTCTCACCCCGGCGTGTCTGTGCGCTGACACAAACCTGAACCCCACGCAGCAGCCAGACCGAGCCAGACACCTCTCCGCGCCGAGGGGAGGGGTTTCAGACACCTACCAGCCGTACATGCCGAACACTCTTTTCTTCTGTCATCTTGAAAGTAGCCCGAAATGAAGTTGGAAGAAACACGGGCGCGGGTGGACAGAGCAGGGGGCTGAGCCGAGCCGAGCCGGGATACTGCTGATGACTCCTTCTCCCCGAGTCTGTTCCACAAACGGCGCAGCGGCGCAGCGCGACGCAAATCAGCAGCCCGGTGCAGCGCTCCGCTGGCGACAGCTCCCAGGCAAGCGGAATATTCAACTTTGGAAAAATGAGAGAGGGAAGAGAAACGCTGAGAGAGAGAGGGTGAGAGAGAGAGAGAGGGAGAGAGAGAGAGAGCGCAGCAGCCAGACAATCACAGGAAAGCGGCTCCTCCTACCCATACAATGCAAAAAGCCAGCAGATAGAGCGGCTTCAGTGCGTTCAGCTGAGCACAGCCCGGCGCGTTACTCCAAACTGTAACGCGCGCTTAGTGTTGCCAAATGGCTAATTTAATGCGCGCGCTGGCAGCAGACGACACGTCACACTGATTCATAGATCTTATTTGGATCATCACGTTTAAGTCTGAGGCCAAAGCGGCTGATAACAACTATGAAGTTACCTCGTTACTGTTGCGACCTGCTGCCCTGTAGCAGGGGTCAGGCAGTGAGGTCACAGCCGCTTTAATTCACCTTAACAGAGGCCGTTAAGAGTGGATGACAGCAGTTTTCCAGCCGGGATGACGAATGAATTAATGGCCACAATCGCTCCTCATTTTCTTATCCTGGAAAATGATGCAAGCCCGGGTAATAAAGCAGGCTTCAGATATTAAAAGTCCTGCGCTGTTCATTAGTATCAATAAGTTAAAACAGGGAGGTAATACCATGTTCAATTGCAAAAAAAAAGGGCCCAAAGGCGGCAATTAGAATATTCATAGATTTAAACTTGGGCAAAAGTGGTTTATAATAATGGCGATATCACACTTTAATTTCCTGGATTAATTACTTGATTCTGAGCGTGTGTGTGCAAAGTAATCCCTGTGTGTTTTATTGTGTGTGTAATGCTCCTATAGGGCACAGTTTATTACTAAATGGTGATTTATATGTCCCGCGTTGTGTTTCTGCACAATATCACACACACACTGGAGATATATGCTAGAAAAAAAAGTATGTCAGGGGAACCAGAAGTTTGTTGGAAGGGGATCTGGGTGCTGTCTGTTTCTGCATGTGTGTGTTCTGCTGCTTTGATGTGTGTTGGAAACAGTGCAGAGGTTCGGGTGTTTTGCAGAGCTTTCCCTCCAGACTGCACCTGTCTGACTGAACTCTGCTTGTAATACCATCTCCTCCCCGTGCATCGCTCTCTGCATTAGGGCCACATGCCTCATAATAAAAGACAGATGCAAGTCTACTTTAGTTTTTTCATTATTCTTCAGTGGGTTTTATTTTCCGTCTTATGTTACGCATTCTACATCTTTATCTCCAACCTTATCTTATTTTTACTCTTATTATCAAGTGGGTTTTATTCTCCATCTTATTTTCCATCCTTGTTTTTATGTTTATTCTGTCTTATGTGAAGCACTTGATGCATGTAATTTCTCTGTTGTAAAGCTCCTTGAGCTGCATTCCTTGTACAGAAGATGCTGTACAAATAAAGTTTAATATAATATTCTATTATTAAATCGTCAGAGTAGCGCAGTATTGATGTTAATGTTACCCAGAACTGCTCATATACGCCTTTAGGCTCCTACAGATTAAGAAAAAGTGTATTTGACATTTTAACAACTGCTACTGTACAAACAGTGTTTAAAAGCCGAGTTCAAAGGATGCTTTGAAGAGTTATTTCTGACTGTTGCCCTCAAAAATCACTGGTCACGTCAGATAAATATTCTTCTGCTATCGAAGGCAGCAGCCTGCAAACTGTGCAGTATTTGTACAGCCTTTTTAGATGTCACTTTTTAGGCTTCATTGATAGTTTTATGGGATTAAAAGCAGGCAGGATTATTGGCTGAATATCATTCATACCATGAAACATGTATTTGATAGTTTACCACACAGTCAAATGAACCTAGAGTGTAGAGAAGCAGTGGCACGAAGGCGTAACACGGTAGATAAACAGCACCAGACAAGGTGCGGCCTGACAAGCAGGTGTGCTCAATGACTGTCAACAAGAGTCACCACAAATCGTCTGACAGCCTGTCTGTTTCATTAAGCCTTCTGTTTACTATATTTACCTGTTTGTCTACATTGAAGACATCTACAAAAGCAGTCGTGCCTTCTCTTGTCCTGATAACTGTTTGTGGACCTCCTCTTGGCCAAACCCTGTCTTCCTGTCTGCAGCAATGTCGGCCTCCCGCTGTGCAAATCGTCCTGCTGACCTGCTCTGCACCGTACGGTAGATTCCATCTGTCTGTGTGCTCTCCTTTTTCCACCAAAATCTTGTCAGTGTCAAGCCACTGTGGGGTTACCAGACGAACAGGTGGAATGGTATTCCAGTCCAATCGCAAGAATAACATAGATTGCAAATTTTGTGCAAACGAAGTGTGGATCTTAATTATAGCTTTCCAAAAAGTTGGTTGTACTCAGTAATTTGGCGCAGTTGGATTTGTTTTACTCTGACATAAATACAAAGGATCAGTTGTTTTTTTTCTTTCATAACTGATGAATTTTTATGATTAATTAACAGTTTTCTCATCTACACTCTACAGCAAATGCCCACATATTTTCCATATGTGATCAGATCTTATTAAAGGAGCACATTTTCTTTAGTGCATGCTACAGCAAGCTACAAGAAATATTAAACTTTAATTCACAGGGGGCATATTTTGGATTTTAATAGCTCTTTTACCCTTTGAGTCTGACAGAGTGGTTGCGCTGATTGACTGCTAAGACTTAGCCTGGATCCAGCCCCAGGCATCCATCAGTGCTGTCTTCACTTAGATATCCCCGCTGACCACGTGGACATCTGATTATTGTGACTGGCAGTCGACTCCTCTGAAGGCAGCTTCAGCATCCAGCCCTCTAAATGAACTCAGCAATTTGTGGGATGGATAGTATTAATGTATGTCTGCTCGCAGTGCGGAGCAACCACTTGCCGCTGTGCTGTGATTGGTCGGAGGACTGCTGCTGACATTTTGACAGAAGCCCATTTCTTTTTTTTTTCCCCAGTCTCTCACCTAAGCTACTGAGACTTACTGTAGTACTAGCTGGCTCTTACACCACTCCCATGAGATTACAGCAACACAAGCAAATACAACTGATAACACCTGATAACAGTTGCAGCCTTTCATTAATAAAGCAAAGCCTGCAGGCGAGACAAGCTCATTCAGGTAGTCAGCTTGAGTCTGCTGCTACACTCACACGACTCACTCTTCTTATGGCGCACATATATCCAAGGCACCCTTGTGATTATCGAGAAGTACTTCGGCTGTCAGTGCATACAGTCTGAAAGCTATACGCTCTCACTCGCTGCCACCACTGCTGCTCCTGTTCATAAAGCATTTTAAAGCTCCACATCAGCAACCTGTTGAGACCATGTTTCCCTTTGTGGGGGAAGTTATTATCTTTACTTGGGCTGTGCCAATTTTGGCACTTGACAAGGTCAGAGCCTAGAAACCAAATATTAATGCTATATTTTATCAACTTTTATATTATAATTCCTCCTGAGGTAATAATATTGTATATGACTTCACTGTTTGAATTGAGTCAGAGTTGGACTTCAGTAGGGAATATTAGTTTGCTATTTCTTGAATAAAAAGTTACTATAAAAACTTACTTCGGCGCACGTTGCTGGGGCACTTCTAGCAAACGGAGATGCTAATGTGTAATAATTCCACGTCAGCCTAGAGGACAATCACAACGCCAGTGATATCACTGTGCATGTACAATAAGAGAGTATCGAAGCAGCACTTGTTTGACTGTTTTGGAATGAAAAAGGTTGCCTTAGAAAACAGAAGACATGATGGAAAGTGTGATGAATACATGTGAAAGACAAAGAGCCTGTGACAGAATGAGGACAGGCTGGAGGACTGAGGCTGCTGTGGACAGTAAACACACTGGCCACTGGAGACTTGGCCTCACTATTGTGTTACTGTAGCCCAGGCATGGGGCACATTCAGTATCAAATTACCATCAGCGCCAATACTTAACAATGTCTGTCTGTGTGCGCATGTGTGCATGCACTTACATGACAAATCACCAACACCACCAAACAGTGTGTATCCAGAGGAAACGCATCAGCTCGCGTCTTCCTCTTTCCTCTCCCAGCCCTGAGCCCACAGCTCATCAGGGACTTATTGTACAGCAGCAGTCTGTCTGAGTGCTGCAGCAACATGAAGTGATTGGGAAAACCACTCATTGCATAGACATAAAAAAACCTTTGTTCCCTTCAGAACATAAGAATTTTTGTCGGAGAGCGGAGACCTCCAGAGAGTGATCCGGTGCTGTTAATATTCTGTGCCTGCATGTGTTTCCTGCTATTGTGGTGATCATTTCATTTCACTCTCATTTTACTGAACTGTTATCATCATTTCTTTGATTACAATCACCCATTGTTAACCTAGCGAGATAGCTGGGAGATGTAATATGGTACTGTGAACATTTTCATTCACTTTCATTCGGCAACAAATGCACCAGTAATTTAACAGCGCTTCACCGAGCAGAACAGTAATAGCCTTGTAACTCAAATAATGTATGTGTATTTCGCCGTTATTTCACTGCGATAAAATGCCACAGGTTGGCAGTAATAAACATTTTTTAATGTAGTTAAAGGTGACATCCTCTAGGCCATCTTCTTCATTTAAAATTGATGCCCCCATAAACAGATCAATAAACACTCAGAGGGCATAAAGTCGCCGGGTGTGGCGTCGCTCCATCAGCTTTCCATTAGTCTCGCCACCTCTAAGCTGATATTTTTTGCCAATAGTGAGAAGATTATTGTTTGGGGTTTTTTTTTTTGCATTAAAATAAACAAAGGACTGGTTCAGGTTTTCAAAACTGTTTCAGGTGGAGAACCGAGGGCGCTGTGTGTTGTCGAACGCTGTTGTGTTCACCTTTATGCAGCTGAGAGGGTGTGTTTTCCCTTCTGAAATCCTCAGTCACACTTAAATAAATCTAACTGGGCACTGATGCAAACTAACCACTGTAGCTACAAGAGCCCAAAGTGTCAGCTCTGTTACTGCAGACATGCTACTTTAAGTAGAAGTGCTGAATCCGTGAATTTTTGCTTCCTCCGGGACTTAGTTTGACAGCGATATCGAAGGGAGGCTTAACTGTGTAGTGGTGCATATATTTAGATGGTGAGCAGGTCAGATCGGTGTCACGTTGGTGACAGGATCGGATGTATAGTTGGTAAGAGAAAACTACATTGGTGCTGGGAGTGTAAACCAAACTGAAGACGTGATGACCCCTGTCTGATGAAATAACCCTGTGTCCTTTGACTGGCAATGGCTGTGTGTGTGTGTGCGAGTGTGTGTGCACGTGCATGTGTTTGCATGTGTGTGCTGAGCAGAGAGAAGGCCCAGTGTTTCTTATCATAGTCACGTTGCCTTCTTCACCCTCTGGCTCCACACCAAGACCGGCTGGAGCCGAACGCAGGCTGTCCACAGACACAGAGCCAAATCAAAGGACTGACGACGACTGTGCTCGTTTGTACCAACAGTGTGAGAGAGAGAGAGAAAAAAAAAACTTAAAAAAATGATGAAAATGTCCACTTTCCACCTGTTCACACATTCTTCTTACGGTCATTGGAATGGACAGTGATTCACGTGCGTGTTTGTCATCCAGAGAGTCAGAGAGTACTGTACCATGCTAAGACAACAAATATATGTGGACAAAATGATCCCTCTAACTGCACTGACCTTTGCGGCTGAACTTTGCAGCACACTTTGGGCCCTCAACTGGTCAAGCCTTTGAGACTTTTCACTTTGATGCAAACTGTGCCAAACAGCCGAACCTTCTGCTGAAAAGAGCTGATCCTGATGCACATCGAATGAGTTCGGCTCGTGTGAAATTTTTTTTTGGATGAACGATGCAACAAAACAAAATGAGCTGTAGTGGCACACTGGGAAAGGAGGAGACATTTAGTGCGATGACTTCATAAAGAGTCAGCTGGAAAAAAAAAAAAAAAAATATTTCCAGAGAATATGAGAGCGAGACGTCAGACACATGCTCGTCTATAATCCAATCAACTGCAAGTACAGGGGGACGCAGGTGATGACAGAACAAATCTGCCACGTGTAGCTCTTTAGTGAAAAACTAACCCAATCAAATGCACTTTACAATGTAAAAAAAACCCCATGAACCTTGGTTTTGACTTTCTGGTGTGAAAAGGTCTATTGACAGATATAAACGGAGATTTTAATGGCTTTTATAGCTCCTTAACACTGTTTGTTATAATTACAGTGCTTATCTAGCTAGTAGTGTATCTACACCATAATTCATAATATTAGATAATATTTGGACATTATAGAACTCAGATGTAATTAGGGGCTTTGGGGCTACTCATTAGGATTAGCAGACTAAAGCCACGCACAACCAATTTGAAAGCTAGATGTCTGATGGAGACTCGAGCTTGAAACATAAAGTCAATCTGTACATTTTGGGTGGAACTTTCCACACAGCACAACTGATGCAGCGGCGTCATTGATATCATTTCAGTGCACATAAACAGGAAAAAAAGGTCACCGGAGCCATTAAAGAGAAGTTAAAGCAATTCAAATGAAAAAGAGCAGATGGGACGTTACTTCTTAAAAGAATCATGTAAAAATACAGCCAACACATAACAGCAACACCACCCAGCAGAGAGCAAAACCAGTGTTTCATGACAACACTGTAATACTTATGTAACTTCCTCTGATAGGCTTCCATATGAACATGGCCATCTGAAACCTCGAAAAAGGAACGTGGAGTCAAATGCAGCTCGTTTCCATAATGTCACGTTTGTGCTTTCTGCTCGAGCGGCCGCCCGGCTGGGGAACATGCCGCTCGTTGTCAGCTGTCAGAGTCTGTAGGATCATGGGAGCTGCTTCTTTTTTGTTTTTTTTCTATGATGATGCAACAGGTTGAGCTTTGGTTTACTGGAATAGTGGCGGCCTGGTAGCCTCACACTGTATCACAGATAGCAGAGAGGTTTTGTTTCCAGAGGCCAGAGGATGACTTGTGTGTTGCAGCTTTTTTAAATGCAGCCTGACTGGGACACATGCAGCAAATATTAATTCTGCCGCTAGTGTCTGTCACAACACCAAACATGTCATGCTTTTTACTTCATAGTGACCTAATGAACTGCAGAGACAGATTTAAAATGACGAACTGAAACAGTTCAGACAGCCTTTATCATAAATTCTGACATATTCACATTTATAATTGAAGAGTTTGAGTGAAAATCATATTATCCAGCTGAATTTTAGCTTCACTTCTGTGCTTGGAAATATTACAGAAACAAAGTTAACAAACATGCATGCAAAAACTGGAAAAATGGATGAATAGTACAGTCAATTTGGGAGCGATAGCAGGATTCAGAGTTTTGACGCAGCATTTGCACTTCACTTTTGATTACATCCGGATCACGGATCAAGCCCTTAAAAGACATTCCAAATTAGAGCACTGCTTAGTATTGCTCAATGACGCAGATATGGTCAATTATGTAAAATGAGTATCTCACATCCCCTGGGCACCACCGACGTCGTTTAGGATTACAGGCATCTGGAATTGGCTCACTCACCTTATCGCTGTCACAGAGGATCAATAAGGCCCTCCTGCTAAGCACTTATAATTTCATTTCCCCTATTGCAAGACTTTCCGCTTCCTCTCAAGGGTTGGCTGCTAAAACCCGGGATCCTGGATGGTGCATAAATTACAGAAGCCCTGAGAGGTCAGTGAGAAAAAAAACAAAATCTGCTGATTCAGCCTGATCTAACTTGTTTTCTCTCCTGTGTTTATCACTTAGGAGCAGCTGAAATAAATAGTTTTGCCAAAATAATCTTTCCAAGGTCCTTACACAAAGGTTGAAAAAAGTTTTGCCAGGTGAAAAAAAAAAAAAAAAAAAAGTGTTTGTGGTGGTAATATTCGTTTTGGCCACAAGAGGCTGAAGTGCACCACACACTGTGAGAGTACCACCCCCCACCTGCAGGACTGCAATATGTGCAAATGTAGCATTAAGCAGCACTTTTACTGTATTATTCCTGACTTGCGTACAAATTCAAAACAGTATATGTAGCATAATATGGCTTATTTTATTATTCTCAACGGTATACAATTCTTGTACTTTACTTTCTTTTACATTTTAACTTAGCGTTTTCATTCTGAAAGTTCTGCGCTGTGTTACCAAGTCAAATTCCTGCATCAACTAAGTCTAAAAATAAGTCAATGTTGACTTTTGGTTTCACACTGGAGACGAACCACGGTGTCCTGGGAGACAGCTTATACACCAACTGCCTCCGTATGTGTGCTTTGTCGCCACGTCACCTGACTTCCTAAGGCCTTTCTGCTAGAAAGCTTTCTGCCAGGAAGGACTTCCTGGCCATGTGTGGTGCACTTCAGCCTCTTGTGGCTGAAATGAGTATTACAACAGCAAAAATGATCCTTGCAAAACAAACAAAACATTTTCACCTACCAAAACCTTTTTTTCCCACATGTCCTGAAGTCATAAACACAGGAGAGAAAACAATTTAGACGAGACAAACAGATCACCAGAATTTTTATATTCGCTTGCCTCTCAGGGCTTCCGTAATTAGTTGTAGCCTCAACAACAATTTTCCCCCTGGATGGATAGCTCCACTGTGTAAAACATGGTTGGTTCTCAGACCCAGGTGGCATGAAGGGAGGAGGCTGCACTAAGGACAGTTTTAATGACAGACGACTGGAGGAGAAGTGCTAAACATGCTGATCAGTCACTGTGAGTGTCACACAAACACTCACACACACACACACACACACACACACACTTCTAATGGCTCCACCATAAAAGATGTTGCCCAGTAAATGTTTATTACATAAGCCACAACACAACTGCAGTCTCATGCAAAACAAGCGAAACAATGAGAATGACAGATTAAGCATGAGGCCATCAGCTGAGCTGAAATAATGAGATCTGACTCTGCAGTGATGGAATTAAAACCTCACTGGCGTAGGGTGGATGACATTACCGGTTGTTGTTGCAACAAAGCGTGTGTATCTGTGCTGCTGCTGCAGCAAAAGGCAAGCAACAGAAGTGGGAAAGACAGAGGGAGCCTGAGAGGAGGACATAAAAAGCAAAAAGACGGAGGAGGCATATAGAGAAAATATGGGTCAGGCAGAGAAAGACAGGAAAAGCTCAATGTAAATCAGAATGTGTAAACACGTACAGGCCTAATCTAATTATCCCTCGTCCTCCTGGGCCTGTGATCAGATGCTTGATTAAAGCAGGAGCTAAAAGAAGAGAGGTAGAGGACAGAGATGGAGGTAGGAGGCAGGGATTGGGAGATACAGGGTGCCTCAAAAGATGAATTGAGCATCCTGTAGAGAAGGAATAAATAGAGATTGAGAGATAGTATGGAGCAGGCAGTGTGTGCAGCAAAGACTCTACACAGTGTATTGTACGCTAGGAGCTGTGCAGCACTCATTAGCATAAACCGAGGGATGGCAAAATGAAGAAGTATCAGTAGCATATTACAACAAATGGAGAGCTTAAGTCAAATTGCACAGCGCATGAGGATAACGTGATCATATGTGAGACCATTGAAAGCACATGTGGGCTACTGTATGCGCATGCGAGCACTAATCATGTGTATGTAATCTAATTTCTTCTTTAAGAAACTGAAAAAAAAAAAACGTCATGTTAACATTGTCAGAATGATTTCTGAAAGACGCCACTGTGACTGCACATTGGGAACAAATGGTGGAAATCAATTTAAGCGAGCCATGACCAAATGTAATTGGTAGAGTCTTTCATTTGTGACTGAGCATGTGCCAAAAATACAATGGTTACATCCAAATCAGAGTGAAACCTGCATTTCATCCATCCCCTCTCACTCCTGCCTCTTCTGTCCTCCACTCAAGTACGGACGGTCTGGTCACTGCTACACATTCATAGATGAGAATCACTAATCGCAACGTGACAGGTGAAATTTTACATGTAATAAGAAGAGCACTGCCGATAGGAAAGTATCAGCTGTGGAGTACAGTAGTAGTATAGTAGAGGGATGATTTATGCAGGAATAAGCAGCTGAAAACCCCCACGATTTATTATTCATATTCTGCACTGATTGCACGTCCCACTCACTTTCTTTACACTGCATAATTCTTGGTTCAGCAGCAAATGACCTCATGACTTTTTAAACAGACGTCAGGCAACTCTGGGCTTTGGTGTGTGAGAAGCCAACAATAATTCTGCTTGACTCTAATATTTACCTTCTGGCTGTCTTGAGTACCTACCAGGTTTGGGTGTGGTTTTACCGCGTCGCTTGAGGTTAAGGAGCTTTGCAAAGAGGGCGTGAACAAAGACTGTCAAAACAAATTTTTCTGCAAATGAACTTCTTATCGGAGTTCCTGGGCATGCGTGGAGTCAGCTCTTAAATATGCAGAAAAACAAGCTGTCGGGCCTGCTTGGTTGCAGAGTGGTGTTTCAGGAGAGCAGCACCAAGAGTTCAGGAGTTCCAAAGCTTAGCTAAGCCCTTTTCTGTTCTACCTCGACAGCCCAACCACTAATCTGAAACTTGTTGTTTGCTCATATGTTGTCCGCCGGCCTTGCTGTGAAATCCTTAGGCTGACATTGATGCAATGGATAAGCGCACTTAATGCTCTGTAAACATGCGACAGGGTTGCTGCGACACTTCATTTCCCTCCATTTGCCGCAGTTTCATTTCATTGTGCTAAAGAAAAAGGAAGGAGGTCCGACGCAGATAAGAGCTCAACAATGCATTCTGCATATTATAAAGATTCTCAATCTGATGGGACAGATTGCAACAGAGGATATTGGCATCAGCAAGGATGTGTTTTGTATTGTGCTACCTAGACTCACAGGCATGGAGGTTAATATGACAGGAAGACTGGAAAAACAGGTGAATGCACCCGCTTGCTGACCCCTTCATTTCATACATAAACCATAAAGTCGTCACGTTGAGCAGACTAAGCTGTATGTATGATACAATAAATGCCTTTTGATTCCACTTAATTCTCACTAAATTAACTCGAAACTGTTGCAGCAGCAGAGCTCGTTTGAAATGAATCTCACTGGACTTTGGCCAACCTTTAAAACTACATTTACAACTCAGACGTAATCCTGAAGTCGGAAATTTCCCTTGATATGTGCATTTTTTTAAATGAGCAGAAAATTGACAGAAAAAAAATAAAATAAATAAATTAAATCAAGTGCTCCCAGTTATTGAGTGTGGGCCAATAATGCAGTGACATTTCACACTTGAGATACTTTCTCATACAGTTTGAGCAGACACCATGAAATAGCCTATAAAGGTGTTGTCAAAACACGGACTCTGTCCCAGCTCTAAAACCTGCACACTGTGTTGTTAAAGTGCTGTTACAGTAACTGTGGCCACTTCAAATGACAGCTTGACATCAGGTGTTGGCAAAAATGTCTCAGGCCTTGTTCTCCTGGCCTGCCCTTCCTTCCTTATCTTTACCTCCCCCTTCTTCTTGATCTCCTCTTCCCTCGACTCTATGAAATGCTGGCCCCCTCCTGTTTCTTCAACTTCTCCCCTGTTTCTATTCATTAACATATGCAGCACCTGCACCCTTTTGCGTCTTTCCTGCTGATTCTCTGATTCAGTGGTTCATTACCGCCTTCACACCTCCTCCTCTGCAGCTCTTCCTCCATGCCTCTTGCTTATCGTCCAACTCATCCTAATTCCCCTGCCCCTCTTTCCCCTTTCATTTCCCTCTCCTCCTCCTCCTCCTCATCATCATCATCATCACTCAGTGGAACAGGAGAGCTCTTCATCAAGCAGATGTCAGGCATCTGTCAGAGTCCAGGCCGGTCTCGGCGTGATTGATTTTTTTGCCCACCTGCGTCTTTCGTAATGACCAACTGTCAGTTGTTTTACTGCCTGCACTGCCTCCCCTCAGTATCTCCTGTCACTGCAGGATCCAGAGGCTAAATCTCTCTGCGCAGACCTACAGTGCATTATCTAGCTTGTCTTCAGATAAGATTTATGTTGGTATACCATAGAGCCTGCACGTCCTCTCTCCAATCACCGAGGAGAATGCTATCGAGGAAGGTTGTTTTAAAGAAAGGAACCGTTTGCAAGTTTTCAATTATTCCCAGGCAATGATTTTTCTGACAGAAGCTAATAAATGTCTGTTTGGACTTGCAAGCACAGTGCTGTGTTTTGATTTGGTTTAGCAACGGCTTGTAAGGCAGTTTGGGAGCTGAGGCAGCAGACTATTTTGGGAATAAAATAGTACCTCTGGTCTCTATTTCCAGTGTGGCAACACATTTTAAGAGTGACTCAGCACGTCCTATTGATTAGTTTGAAAAGGCGGAATTTAGAATTGATCCCAAAACAACAAGCAATAGCAAGTCTATGTCATCTCCACAAGTCTTTTTCTGTAAAGAAGTCGTTTTTCTCAAGATCAAACTTCTCTTTGACAGACAAAACTGTTAGGTGTGATCCATGTGAGAGAGCAGCTTGCTTACATTCCAGCAAACTGATGAAACAAAAATCCAGGCTACATGTATGAAGACGTCAGTCCTGACATGAATGGGCACTGAGGCTGAACAAGCCACTTCAATTTCACCAGAGGAGTTCAAGTTCAATGGATTTTATTGAAGGCGCGAGGCGTTACTTCTTCAACTGAACTCAGACCTCAGTGTGACTCCAACACATTGGATGATGAAAACATGTCAGGAATACTTTCAGAAATTCCCTCATGTCCCTTGGCGGCCTCCGGACTGAGTCAGGATGTATAAGAGGAGCTTCAAACTGGAAGCGAAGCGAAAGCAGGGGCGCAACACTTCCCCAGCTGCACTCACCTGGATGCTGAGCTTCTTTGATCATCTACAGAGGCCAGGTGCAACTTCCGTATCTGGAGTAAGGCGCCTCAAGATCTCGCTCCCTCTTTCTCTACTTTCTGTTGCTGTTTGTCTCTACTAATCTTTCATTTGCTATTTTCCTCTTATTTCTGTCCTTAGTCTCCTTCCCTTGCCCTCGTTCTCTCCATCTGCCTGGCAGGGACAACTGAGTGCCCATGGAGAGGTGGGATGCAGCAGAAGGCATCTTTGAAAGAGAACTCTGGCTGCAAA
Organism: Chaetodon auriga; assembly: GCF_051107435.1. Taxonomy (NCBI): domain Eukaryota; kingdom Metazoa; phylum Chordata; class Actinopteri; order Chaetodontiformes; family Chaetodontidae; genus Chaetodon; species Chaetodon auriga. Next base: position 17,011,173 of record NC_135082.1, on the reverse strand, counting down.
CCTTTCATCTAGTGCTATACCTGGCCAAGGCAGGCTGCAGGGCAGCTCGGCTGTCAGACGGCACACACCAGAGGAGGGAGGAGGGATGAGACAAGAGGAGAGGAAGGGTAAAGAAATGTGATGAGCGGGAAGAGAAAAGGGCAAAAAAAAAAAAAAACCAACAACAAAAAACATCTCTCTAGTGTTAATAATCTATTTATGCTTTTGCCAGGCCTGAAAAAGAGGGAATAAATGAAGATGAGTGAGAAACAGACATCAGAGGGAAAAGATAGAGAGCAGAGGAGGGGGATGCAGAAGTGGAGCAGAAAGACGAGAAACAGTGAGACCCTTGTGGCTCATAGAGGAGAACCAGTGTACAAAGCTTCTGCTAATGCAGCTACTTGGGTCTCCTGTTTTCACCAAAAATATGGCCAAGACGAAATCAGTCAAAAAAATTCTGCTTAATGCTTATGGCTGCTGAAAAGTGGCATTTCTGCTGTACTAATCAGTAAGCAGCAAACAGAAAAGAGAGGCGGTTGACATGCTAAAAACATCCTACGCTGGATTATTGAGAGGCATGTTTATGTGACATGCTCCAACTGAGCAATTTTAAAAAATTGAAAGGGCTGTAAACACTATGCCAAAGCATGGGAGCACAGTGAAATGATTGCTGTTCATTCAAAGCCGAGACTGCACAGAACATCGTAACTTTGGCAGCGTTCGTGTGTACATTATCTCAGCATGCCACTGCTTGGCCTATTGCATCTGCTCCAGAGTGTACCTCCTTGACAGGCAAAGACTGAGCGCTTGGAGAGTGTGTGATGTGTCTCGACAGGAGGCAGGCGAGAAGAGGGGAAAGTTAATGTGTGTATGTGTGTGTGTTTGAGTGCCTATCCCTCTGAAACCACTCTCTAAAAACAGGCTGCATGCTTCTTTTGGTAAGGCACATAATAACTCAAAAGCCTCCCATTGACAACGGTTGTCTATAGGCGTGAAGGACTGTGAGTTTGACAAATGGATTCTCTCGTAGCCGTCTACCTGTGTATGCTCTGCCTGGGAAAATCAGGGAGGAATGCTGCAAGGCAGGTCTGTCCTTAGTCCTAAATACCACGTCTGCGAACACAGACGAGGATAATTACCGAGTCACATCGAGCGGTTTAGGCTGACAAAATGTTGTTTATCTCAGTCATGGCTGGCCCTCTCAATTGTCTGTATAACACAACAGAAAAATTGAAATTCATGGTTTAAGTCAGCAGGTATTTAAAGTGCAATCTGTTCCAGAGATGCCATCATTAAAAGCAAACAATGCTTGCCAATAGGCAAACGACTGGCTTCAATGACTTTTAAATGAGCAGCATTCGAGCTTTTTTTATGCTATTTTTTTCTTTCTCTGTCCCTCCTCCCTTTTGTATCAAAGACAACCTTGATCAAGTTCGTATTAGATGTAAATGCTTCACATCAAAGGCAAACAGTGTGACCATGGGAACCAAAGCCTTTGTTCATGAGAAAAATAGATTATTTTTTTGTCTGTAGTCCTCCATTAAACCTTACAAGCCTCAGGGTGGCAATCACTAAACAGAAAGTATATCGCTCAGAATCAATGTCGCATGAATTGACTTAGATTATGTCCATTACAGCGTCCCCTCTGATGGGATGAGACACAAGTCGAACCACCTGTGCCATCTGGAAACCTACAGAGCTGCTTCTGCAAGCTGCATCACAGAGGAGACATTTTCTTTGCTGGGAATAAAGTGATTCTCTAGAATAAAGATCTTCTGACCCACTTTTGCAAAAAGAAATCAGCTTTTGAAAAAAAAAGAAAAATGTACAAAACCCTCTACAATCACTACAGAAACGTCTACGCGATCAGTTCAATCCATTTAAAGCTCCTCTTTACCTTCACAGGAGCGTAAATAACAATTGTTTACATGAGAGAACTGCACACCCACTCAGCTTGTATATAATAAAGTCAACATGCTTTTCCCACACAAACACAGGGAGCTTTGAGAGCGTCGGTGCTCAGCTGCTGGAGGAGGTTATGTGCTGTAAGCTCTTGTCAGGAGGATATACGCCGGGAAAAGCCAGTCGAGCAGTCTTAAAAGACTAGAGGCTGACAAGGCCCCGGACTTCAGCCATACAGTTCAACAAGTGCATTATGTTTCCACTCAGCATGGGGGTGAGATGGCTGCCAGGCTCGCGAGGCAAGGTGGCAATTAACAAAGCAAACCATTTTAACTGTGAATGAACACGTCCACGTCGGTGTTAGCCGGTCATTTAAGTCAGTGTGGCTCTCAATGGTACATGTACTTTAACCACTGTGGGTTTGAGTCCTAATCATGATCCTTGACCATATCCTCCATCCCAATTCATCCCTCCTATCCTGTACCACAACTCCACCTACTAATCCCTCCTATCTATAGACATGCTTCTTATCTAACATGCTTAATTTGTAATATGATGTAAAAAAACAACAACAAAAAAAGCTGAAGGGAGCATTTCATGTTGTTAACAAAGAAAGAGTGAGCCGTGCCACTCACTTCTCATAGATGGTCAAAATGACGCTGACGCAGCGCTTCCTCCACCAAAAAAGAGAAAAAAAAGAAAAGAAAGCAGGCATGGGCATGAATTAATAAAGGGGTATTGGTCTACAGGCTCTGACCACTTGGCTGGAATGGTAGAGAGGTGCTGATGGAGAGGCAGGTTGGGGTTGGAGAGGGAGAATCGTGGGGAAAGATCCTGCAGAGTGGAGTTAAAAATAGAGCATGGAGTGGAGGAGGGGGAGGAAGAGGTGGGGGAGGGGAGGGGATGTACCTGTAGGCTTGGAGGCAGCCTAGTTAGCAATGAGCAGCACCACTGTGGACGACGACGGGCAGACAGAGAGAGAGAGAGAGAGAGAGTGAGAGATGGTGGGAGAGAGGGAGCAATGGAGACAAATGAGAGAAAAGGATGAGGATAAAGTGAGGCAAAAACCAACCAGACAACATATAATGAGCCAAAAGAGAGAGAAGGGGAAGGGCTGGGGGAGAAGATAATGAGAAAACAAGTCAGATTACCATGAAACCCCATGTTTGAGTCCAAAACAGACAATAATTTCACAGGAGGCTGCGGATGGCAGCAATGACTAGCAATAGTCCGCGACAGATGCACATGCTGAATGTACAAATGTCACACAGACACACAGACACACAGACACACACACACAAACTGGGTGTTAGTTTGTAGGTGCTAGAGGTGGGGATTCCATAAATAATCCCTCCAAAAGCTAAGCCTAGAGACAATACAGCCATATGGAATAACGTAATATGCCATGTCACGTTACTATCTGAGAACCAGTCATTCCTTAATAGAGCAGCACTCTGTGTTCTACTTTTGCTCTAATTTAACATGAAAAACGCCCTTTCACAGTCAGCCGCTTCCTTGTCTATATGTTCTTTTCACTTGCTGTCTTAATGTAATGTATTAATGCATCTTTCAATACTATGCTTTGGCAGTCACTCAACAGTTTACACTGATTTTTAATCCAGGCTCTGGCCGCCCTGACTCAGAAGTCAACTCTGCAAATGTATCTCTAGACATGGTGACTTCAGTTCACACTTATGGATTCAACATGAGTGACACCTACCAGTTAAAAAAGTCAAACTACAATTCAGCTTCAGGTGCATGGTAGGCCAACAGTGAGACAGAATCCATCAAAATTCCTTCCAGACCCAGTCAATATGTATACAAAGTCTCAGATTTTATATTAGGATTCAATCTGGAGAAGATTCTTGATATACAAAGTCAACACTCAAACATATACACCCCACCCTTTGATGCTCCTTCAGCAGCTACGTCACCCAAATTCATTGACGTGCAGCTAACAGAGAAGACAAGTCGATTGGATTAGAATGGCAAACTCCACCTTTAAATCTTGTCACATGCAGGCCGCCGTACAGAGGCAACAGGAGGCAGTCAGCGGACGAAGTCCCACCATGGACAGTCAGTGCATTGTTTACTCGAGGGCCAGCCAGGTGCAGCTACTGTTTTGTTGCCATGAAATAATCTGAGAAAACAGAGCACATGGCCCATCATTTGGTTCCTAATAAGCTATTGTTCCAAACCGGTTCAGGAGGGATTCTGGTGAATCATCCACGACCGTCAGAGAGGAAGACTTGGCAAGAGAGACTGTGTCGAGAAGCTGTATTGAAAATTCCTCCAGATTCTAAAGCTTAATACCTGGACGGTGGGGATTTTGTAGTGTTCAGTACAAATTAAGAAACTGTTTGCAAATATTTGGTTGCTTTCATTACTTGGATGTTGTGGAGTGTCTCAAAAACAACTCAATGGCCCGAATTCAGTTAAACACACAAAGGAAACAAGATAAAACCAATAAAAGTCCACTGAATCTCTCTAACCTTCTGCTGTTTCTGTTTCACACGAGCTGCCAGGCTGCCTCTCTCTCTCTCTCTCTCTCTCTCTCTCTCTCTCTCTGGCTTTCTCCTCCTTCACCTCTCTTTTCATTCAATCTCCTCTCTGCTGGACCTCCTCTCTGCTGGACCATCAGCCATCCGGGAACCTTTCCCGGCTGTCTGTGCCTCATCCAGACCTTTGGATCTGGATCATTGTCCTCCAGGGGACTCAGCTTCGTCTGACCCTCTGTCCCCAGTCTGCATGCTGTCATGTCTCTCTGCTTCTATGTGTTTGTCTGTCTCTTCTGTCTGTGTGAATGCTGGACTGCCTCTTCTCTGTTTGAGCGCCCTGAACTCCCTCCAGGTCTCCATGCTTGAGAGGAGGTTGTTTGGCTCGCTTTTCCTCATCCTATCGAGGGTCTAAGGATGGAGTTTATTGTATGCTGCACTGTACTGTTGAGGCAAATTCTGATTAGTCACCTGCATGGTTTATTAAAAAATATCTGCTTTGGTAAACTATATTATTAACTGTAATTTATGATTTGAATTTCATGCTAGGTTTTGAAGTGATTTCATGGCCCTAAAATAATGACAGACGGAGTTACAAGCTATTCTAACAATAAACTGGGTACGTTTGTGTGACCACTTAATTCACATTTTTCAATTAGAGGTTTATTTGCAGCACACTGAATAATGAATTGTGCTTATAAAGCACTCAGAAAGCATTCATTAATTTTCAATACAGCTCATTATTTAGCATATTAAGTAATTCACATGAGGTGTGCTAACAAAGCCATGGTTAATTATGGACAAAGTGGCTGCATGCTGCCAATCTCTCCTCCTTCTGTTGGCCACCATCACTGTGTCTAAATCACTGATGCACATCTATGTGCTACAATTCAGCACAATGGCTGCCTAATAAAAGGCATTAAGAGGAGAAGAGGCCTGTCAGTGGATGACAAAGAGATGCAACAAGTTTTCATCTCCTGAATGCCAAGCAAGTCACCTTATCACACACAAAAGAGACCTTTCATTCAAATCCATTTAAGCACTCGTTTACTTAACCATCTAAAGACAGTGACATCAAGCCATTTTCAATATAGGAACACTCAAACTTCGGTATGTAGCAAATATGAAAAATGCCTGTTTTTCACTTGGTAAGGGGAGGTCTATATTTATTGTAACAATCATCAAACTGTACAGAGTCAGTGGCTTTTTTCTGTTTTACATTGATTTTGTTTCCAGAGTTCTGATAAACAGTAATCACTTGCACGGCACTCATTTTCACTCACTGTTGATGTGTCTGTAAATGTCTAATATCCAAAATTAAATGTGCGATTAGAGCCTATACCAGCAGAAATTAACCATCTCCTACTGCTACTTAATATCCACTGCGAATGGTCCAGCCATTCCCCAGCCAATAGAGGACAATGTGGTATTTTGCCATAGACACCACGTTGCTAAAACTCAAAGGTAAAAGTGAAGTTTCAGGTATTTGCAGAGCAGCCAATTTGCACCTGTGCTGATGAAAGGAAACCCCATCATCACCTTCATCAATAGACCAGAATGAAATCCAACCAGAAGGCATGTTTTAAAAGGGCGAATGCTTCTGATCACACACCAGAATGTTCACTGATTCGGCTGAGGAAATATATCAAGACCCATCACTTATGAAAGTGACGAGTTTACAGTCATTCTGTAGGAGCTGTGGAAAGGCACTTTGGGTGATGCAGAAACTTACTAACTAAAACAGACAGGGTTGACAAGAAGAGAATTGAAAAAAGATATAAGCACGTTCACATCACC